>NC_064861.1:69489433-70089433 GCF_024139225.1 Suncus etruscus | reverse complement strand
TATTTATTGGTTGAATGACATGAACTCATAAGCCCAGCCAGCTAGAGGCACTTTTGGGTTTTCTAAGTAAGAAGAAATACTTTTGGGTACTTTAGTTCAATTAATTATATAAATATAGGAGCTGGAAAGATGGTGTAATAATATATATGTAGTGTTGGGTTCCTGAGCACCAGGCCAAGAATAGCCCCTGAGCACTGCTGATTGTGGTTTAAAAACCATAATAGCAATTAATAATAACAACAACAACAATAATAATAATAAAATATATCATGTATAATAACCAAAAAAAGAAGACTACACAAAAAACTAGATTAAGTCTATGCTAGTAATAAATCTGGAGTATTTTTAATTCTTTATTCATAATATTTTTACCTGGAAACAATTAAGAATTGGAAGTTTACATACAAATTTTGAATATTAAGGGAAACACATACTTAAAAGAGGACTCGGATAATTCTGTTTACATAAAAGTTTGAGCTGGGAATCCCAGTCCTATATTTACCTAATGAACTTTCATAGTAAGCTATTGCAGTCATGTTATCTTATTTGTTCATTTTTCTAACAAATATTATTTTCAAATGGTTGATAATTTCCTCTTGCATGGATGTACTGAGCCTTGTTTAAATTGCCTACCCTTAGGGGACATCTGGTTTATTTTCTGTTCTATTCAAGGTCTCTCAGGAAAGGTCTACAACTGGAGGGAAAGGGCTAGGTCTGTCATTTCTACAGATTATCCTTTATAGGAAAGAATTCTCAGGCTTAAGCATTTTAAATAACCCATCCACATATGCATTGGAGCAGCTGGCTGTGCTCTCATTGCTGATATTTTGCCCAAAGATACGAAAATCCGGGAAAACAACGCCAAAGAAGATTAAAAAGAAAAATCGATGACTTCATTGTTTTCTGACAGCTCCAGCGGAGGTGTTGAGATTAAATACCAATTGTGGACCAGGACACTTTCTCCCCTAATCACATCTGCCAACGTTATATTGTATCTCCCCCATTGCGTATCATCTCTCCCCTGTTGCATATCCTCTGTTCCTTAGTACAGGTCCCCCTGCTTGCATTCATCAGTCTGCCATTTTCAGCAGCTATTTATTCGGAATCTGACCCAGGTCTATTCTCCCCCATAGAATAGAGTTAGTAGTGATTGTGGACACTGAACAGGCCAGTTGGATTTTGTAGACCATGAAACCATTAGGAAGATGGGAGGCTGGTTTTCTTCTTTCCAGCAGGGAAGCATCAGCTCTCCTCTTCAGGCTTCTCAATTGATTAAACTTGCTCCACTCAGGTAATGTAGGGTGGCTTCCCTTGCTTAAATAAATCAACAGACTATGGACTTTAAAGTCATCTACAAATAATTTCACTTGGATTCAGGACTGATCGAATCACTGGCCACTCGAACCTGGCCACACTGAAGCAGCAGACAGATCATTAGTCATCGGCAGCTTCATCCACACCAGCATCCCTTCCCAAATGAGGTTATACATTGGCTATTTCTGGATCTGTATTTGCCTCTCCTGCGTTTGTTTATTCTCTCACAGCAGACACACCATATTCATAACCTGACTCCATCTTCTTTCCAATATCTGGATAATGCAGCTTTCTTGAACACATTGGTCAATTTTTTTTTTGACGGGGTCACACCCAGTTGCTTGGAGGACACTCATGGGGATGGACTGACTCTAGTATGCACAGTATGCTCTCCAATTCTGTGTACTATTTTATTTTTGAAAGCAAACTTTATTGGAAATGCTCCATACATCAGTCTGGTTCATAATAAATGCATGAGGTGCCAGGCCTGGCCCTCTGCAACTGGGTGACTCATGCATGTCTAGTATAGGGACTCTGTCTGCTATACCTAATAGCACGCGTGCGCACGTGCACACGCGTGAGCGCACGCACACACACACACACACACACACACACACACACACACGAGGAAAAGACTCATCCCTGGCTCTGCAAATGAAAGAATAATTTGTTCTGAGAAAGCTTTGTGAGCCAGGCTATATATATCCCATGGTGTCCAGACATCTAGGGAGGTGTCCGTCCCCAGGAAAAACACCTCCTGAAGTTCTACTTTGTCCCCAACTCCCTCATTAGTATATGCAGATTAAATACTGCTGAGAACCATGCTCATCTCTGAAAATGTAGTGCTATTTAAAGTAGGAAGTCATATAAGTCATAGACGGAAGACTGTTCTTAGGGTGAGGAGGAGTTTTTTCAACTATCTCCCTAGTCTCTATTTTTGTTGTTTCTTGATCATACCAAGCACTTTGTGATCAGGGTCTTTGTATTTGTCACTCCTCTGTCGTCTTTCTTTGGATTGTCACGTGGCTGACTCCCTTGTTGACTTTCAGTTCAGAATCCTCTCCCCAAACTTGGGTAGCAGGAGAATTTACTCGTGACAGTTAGGAATGTGGCCTATAGCCCCTCTATCTGAGTCAGAAAGAATGGTACCACTGCCTAGAAGCATGTCTTTGGGCACCTTGCTTAAGTATCCTGCATGTCTGTTTCCTCATCTGTGCATTGGAGCTAATGGCAAGACCATCAGAAATTAAACTGGTACTTTCCAGCCTGCCTGGAAGTAAGGAACAGAGGATATTTTGTGAGAAATTACACAGGCAGTTGTGTGCAGACATATTTTCTATTAATTATCTCCTGGGACTCCTATTGTAAAACCTGTATGCATCAGTGAAAACCCAACCCCTCAATATGCCACTCTGAAACTCCCCTGGACATCACTTTGTAGGTCATAATAAAATGGTCCTGAAATACTTCCCTAGGGTATCATGTCACTAGCTTAAGCCACTGTGTTTTATAGTTTACTTTTTATTTTCAGATAAACTCTCACTCTCCTCTACTTTTAAACTTATGTTTAAAAACAAAACAAATTTTTCTTTGAGATATTAAGAACCTGGACAAACTTTTCTACTAGAATAAACAATGATACACCTTTCCATAAAATTGTTTTTTGAAGGTAAACTCTCTAGATATATCAAGTGAATTTCATGACTTTGACTCTTATTTCCTAGTTAGTTTCCTATCTACAGTTGTCTCCACCTTATGCTTTATTATTCTTCATTGCTATTCTATGCTGAGATGTAATTCAAGATTCATGTAAAAGTATTTATTGACTTCTCTATCAGACCTCCATACGGACTGGATTTTGTTTGTTTATTGCTTCCCCCTCACTGTTCAAGCAACTCCTTACAGTGTACTCAGTCTGTGACTGTTTGTTGAATGTACTAATAAATGACCGCCAAATGGATGATTGTAATAACAGGAAAATTTCATTACATCTTTTTTGGTCTGTTTAAGGAACTCTAATATTTCCGTTTTGTCCAGCATTTGTAATAGGACCTTTAAATTTTAACATCCCAAGGCTTGGGGAATGCAGCTAGGCAGTATAGAACATGCCTTATATGTGTGAAATCCTGAGTTTGATCCCCTTCACCACACACACACACACACACACACAGACACACACACACACATACACACACACACACAGAGTCACTCACTCACTCACTCACTCACTCACTCACTCACTCACTCACTCACTCACTCACTCACTCACTCTAATACTCTTCCCTTGAATCATGACTCTCCTTTTAAACTTTAGATTTCCAGTCTGGGATTTCAGCTCATCTCACCTGCTGGCTTTAAAACCCTCGGGATCCTACAGGTGTGCTGTCTTGGCCTCTATCAACAATATTTAATTGGCCATAGTGCTCCCACTGAGCTTTCTGGACTAGACATCTGCTTTCTTCTTTTTCCAAAATGGGTCCTGAGTTCTTTCCAACAGTGATCTTGCTACAATCTTATTTTGATCAGCACTTATCTTTTTTCCTATATATTATTGTTCTGGGTTCTTTAACTTCAGTTTTGATCATAAGAGCACCCAGATGGTTTGACATTAAGTCTTAAAATGGGAAAAGAGGGCCCGGAGAGATAGCACAGCAGTGTTTGCCTTGCAAGCAGCCGATCCAGGACCAAAGATGATTGGTTCGAATCCCAGTGTCCCATATGGTCCCCCGTGCCTGCCAGGAGCTATTTCTGAGCAAACAGCCAGGAGTAACCCCTGAGCAATGCCGGATGTGGCCCAAAAACCAAAAAAAAAAAAATAGGAAAGAACCTATATATATATATATATATATATATATATATATATATGTTTACATATATATTATATATAAAATCTAAACCATAAATTCCTATAGGAAGTAAAAGAGTAAAGTGCCAGGGCATAGATATTGATGATAGTTTGGGTCCCTAATTTATGAGCAACAAGAAAAAAAAGTGACACAACATTACTCTAAAAATGCTCAGTATAGCAAAAGAACTGCTTAAAACACAAAAGCAAAAATGTCCAAATCACCAACAAAGCAAAAAGATGTTCTATGGAATGGGAAAATAATTCATGATTCATGTATCTGATAATGGACTAGTAACCAACATACATAAAGAATTTATTGAACTTAAAAGGAAAAACAAACATCCAGTTAGAAAATGGGAAAAATGCCTGAACAAACATTTCTCAGGGAAGATATGGAAAAACCAACAGGGACAGGAACAGATGTCTATCTAACATTACTAGCTATTAGTATAACTCAAAGCCCCCAAAGCCCCTATCCAAATACTTCTTGATCTTGTTACATTATGACCATGGATTGGATTTAATGAATTGCTTCTGTCTGACAGATCATGGCAAAAGAAAAAGGGCACTTTATAGTGGTGGAAATGGCAGACACTAACCAAATGATCAAGAGAATTTTATTTCTTTCACATCAACCTCAAAGGTTTTGCCTTCTGTTTTCTCAGTGATCTACCTGTTAATGAAAAAGAAATAAGGAAGACTGTTCTAGTCATACTGCTTTATTTTTGTTGTTTAAAGTTACTTATTGTGATAATTTATTTCAGATGTCAACTAGTTTTCACCAGGCAATCTAGTTAGTCCTTATTTCTGTTTGTATCTGTAAAGATGTTTCTGGAAGAAATTAGCACTCTTCCAGCCTAAAGGTGGCAGACTGGGGTAGAGTCTCTTTACTTGGCCCTCCCCCCTATATGTGTCAGATATCATCCAATCTCTACCCCAGTGGAATACAAAGGCAAAAGTAAGGCAAACATTTCTATTTTATTTCTGAGCTGAGTTTTCCATCTTCCCTGTTCTCAGACATCAGAGCTCTTCATTATCTGGCCTTTGGGCTTTGGTATAACATGTGTTCCCCAATTCTTAGGTCTTTGAATGTGGATTGAATTGTTTCATAGGCTTCCTACTCCAACTGGCAGGGAGTAGTTAGTAGGAATTTTGCCTCCAGGATCAAGTAAGCAATTTCTAGAATAATAGACTAATACTGTTTACATTTTATTTATTCAATTTCTGTGAACAATATTAAGCATCATCATTGATTTTCATAGGCCATCTTGCATGTTCTTAATTTTCAATATACCTATATCTTTAAGTGCTAGTGGGAAAAATATCACAACCTGGTCTGTGGTATCAAAGTCATCTTGAGTAGAAACTTATGGATGGTCATATTTTTTCTTGAGGGAACATTTCATTCTATTTCAGACAGGTATTGCATTACCTAAAAACATTAAAAAATAATCTTGAAGACTTTCTCTTGATGCAATCATCTATGTAGACAGCCTCATGTTTTTATTAAGAAATTTCTTGAGGCATGCATAGGATAAATAAATAAATAAATAAATGCAAAGTATAAAATATTGAAATAATCTACCCCTTCACTGAAAATGACAAGGCATTTGGAGTTGACATCTAAATAATTCTCTCAATTTGATCTTTTTGGGAAGCCAAAATAATAGGCAATGGACTCAATAGATGATGGTTTTTCACTAGTGAAGGCTGTTGAACATTTGACGACTGAAACTCAATCATGAACACATTTGTAATTTTGAAAAAAAAACAACTGTATTATGAACAATCTTGTAAACCATGGTGCTTAAATAAAGTAATTAAATTTTTAAATAAAAAAATTAAAAATTAAAGGTAAGCATCAAAGAATAGACCATCCCTTCCTCTGGTCTGCTCCAAGACCTGCTGGAGTTCACTGTCCCAAGTTACGCAATCCAAGACTCAATTCAGAATTGTATTCTCTTCTCTTCCCCATGTTTCTGTGATGACCTGGAGTCTCACATCCTTCTTTGGTATGTTCCAACACTTGTTGGAGGGTCCCAGACTTGGTTGAATCATTTACTTGTTTTTAGTTATGATTTTTGCTAGAGGCCTTGAGCTTGACTTATGTTGTTCAAAAGGCCAAACAGTAGAGCTAATGGGCTCACTCTTGAATGTCTTGAGTAAGGGGCAGGGATCAAACTCCCAGTCCCCTTGACCTTACCTCATCAATGGGCCTTGCCTTTGCAAGGCAGAGGCTCTGCCTCTGAGTCACAGAAGAAACAGCCTCAGAAACAGAGACCTTGTGTCCTGACTGATGCCTGCTGTCCCAGCATATTGCTTCATCTTTGTCTGGTTTGGCATGTGGCCTGGATTCTTCAGTCTTCATATGATTATTTTACTATTTGTACTCAAAGCAGTGATGCTGGATTTGGTGGAGCTGCACAGTGTCCTTCAGCTTCTGCCAGAGCCTGCAAATGAAAGGTCTGAAATGAGCCGCAGGTGCAGGGAAGCAGAGCTTTTGACTGAAACGTGTGGTTAAACCGGCAGGACCCTGGGCTCTAACATCTCTCCCTTCCAAACATTTTACAGACACAAGGTAATTAGCACCTGCCTATCAGGGACAATGAGCAAGGTAGTGTTAAGGGCTAGATGACAGGCGTAACTTGAGACAGTGAACTCCAGCATGTCTTGGAGCAGACCAGAGGAAGGGATGGTCTATTCTCTGATGCTTTCCTTTAATTTTTAAGTTTTTATTTAAAAATTTACTTTATTTAAGCACCATGGTTTACAAGATTGTTCATAATACAGTTGGTTTTTTTTTCAAAGTTACAAATGTGTTCATGATTGAGTTCCAGTCGTCAAATGTTCAACAGCCTTCACTAGTGAAAAACCATCATCTATGGCCCCAGTTTTCCTCCCATCACCACCATCCCACCCTCTCCCCTGTCTACCTCTGTGGCAGACATTTTTCTTGTCTCTCTCTTTTTCTCTACTCTCTCTCTCTCTGTCTCTCTCTCTCTCTCTCTCTCTCTCTCTTCCTTGCTATTTTTCCTTTTAGGCACCGTGGTTTGCAATATTATTACTAAGAGAGTATCATGGTTATCACTTCCTCCTTTCAGCACCCAGTTCTTGTCCAGAGTGACTATTTTAACATGCCATTTCCAATCATTGTCATAGTGGCCTCTTCTCTAGCCTAACTGCACTCACCTGCTCTTCAGACAAGCTTCCTACCATAGGCTGGTCTGCCTCAGCCTTGGCTCTATTGTCTCTGGATATTATTACCATACTATCTTTTAAAAATATTCTGCGAATGTGTTTGATGATTCTTTGGCTCTCCCTCTTCCTCTGACTAATTCCACTCAGCCTAATCCTCTCCATATCCATCTATGCAGTGGTCCTCAAACTATGGCCCAGGGGCCACATATTGTATTTGTATCTGTTTTGTTTCTTCATTGCAAAATAAGATATATGCAGTGTGCATAAGAATTTGTTCATAAGTTTTGTTTTTACTATAGTCAGACCCTCTAATGGCCTGAGGGACAGTGAACTGGCCCCCTGTTTAAAAAGTTTGAGGACCCCTGAATGGTTAAGCAAATTTCATAACTTCACTCCTATGTTCACAATGCAATTCACAATAGCCAGAATCTGCTACTTTCTTGGTGTAGCAAATACTGTGATCTCCTTCCTGATCTTGAGTTGGAAGTGTGCACAGTGCTGCTGGTCAACAGGGAACAGTAGGAAGCACTGAGGGACATGATGTGTTAGAAGGTGTCAAGTGAGGTGTGTGCTCCCCTCATGATAATTGTCTTTGTATTCTTGCCACCAGGGGTTTATCGTTTACAGGGTGTGCAAATCCATCCCATTTCATTTATAAGTGTTGAAGCATTTTAGTACAAACCCATTGGCACTGATGGACAATAAATAAAAAGAGCAGTTAAATCTGAAAAATCAAGACAATGGATGTTAATTGTCTATAGGTCTCAGTGGCTGCAGAATGCCAGACAAAGGCTGGATCAAGAAACAGCTGCATTGTTTCGAATTCAGCTGATTTCAGAAGAGCTTATCCTAAGTCCCTGAGTAGCACAAAGTGCCCAACATTTTTGCTTGTTTGGGTCATTGTTGTTGAAAATTAATTTTGACAAATTTGAATTTCAATGCCCAAAGGAAATGTCCACACATAAAATAGAAAGTGGTTACTCAAGATGCTTAGTTCTATGTAAAAAATTATAATAATTATTATAAAAAAAGCAAATACAGTACAGTTCCCATGTAAGAGTTAAGTAACGACACTTTATTTATTTATTTAGGTTTTGGAGCCACACCTGGTTTTGCTCAGAGTTTACCCCTGACCTTGTGCTCAGGGATCATTCCTAAGGGTGTTTGGGGAATTATATGCAGTATTGTAGTGTTGAGAATTAAACTGTGGCCAGGGTGGCTACCAACAAGGCAATTGTCTTCATTCCTCTACTAGTCTCTTATTATAGCTACATATTTTATTTTATTTTTATTACTTTATTTAAAAAATGCATCACCTAATTGATATAGTTGAACATAATACATTTTTCTAGGTAAGTGAAAGCAAAACTATATTAAAAGATTAGAAAGAAAAAAAAACAAAAAAGAAAAAGAAAGATAAGAAAAATTAAAAAAAGAAATACAGTAATAAGTACATTTGTGAAAATTACTGTATCTCCAATGAAGTCATTATACAATGGCAGAAAGTTTAGTAAGCTTTTAATGTTCGTTGTACATTATGTTAAATTGGTGTGTTCTTATAGGGATGGCAGAGGCAGAAAAATAAAATTGCCCAGAAATTTAAGCACTGTTACTGATACTGTGGCTTTTAGGGGCATGTACTTAGCCCCCAGACTTCCTGAAAGAAGGAAGATATCAGGGGTGGGGGTGGGGATGGGGGGATGACGGTGTTCAAACTCACTCCAAAAAGCCCTAGTGATATAAACTCAAATATCAGCATACCTGAAGTTTGGTCAGATAGTTTCTCTGAAGAGAACTGTAGAAGGATTATGAGGCATGGCCATCAGCATTATGGTGATTCTGGGTGATGGATGCAGCAGGCATGGCTTCAGCAAGGCAAGGGCTTGGTCCACCCCCTCTTACCCAGATTGCCAGCTTTCTGTTGCCTGGCCAGTGAATCCATGATTATTCACAACATGGTCTACGTTCAAGAAAAGAGTGAGTCTGGAGCTATCCCAGTGTGAATATCCCAACCTACATATTTTAAATAAAGAATTTGTTGAGGGGGCAGAGTGATAGATCGTACAGCAGCTAGGATGCTTAGCTTGCACACAGCTAACTCAGATTCAATCTCTCAGCACTCCATATCATATCTGAGTACTGCTCAGAGTGATTATCGAGTGATGAGTCAGGAGTAATCCCTGAGTACCATTATGTGTGACCCAGAAATCCAATTAAAAATTACTTATTGATACATTTCAGGACACATTCTATTTTTCTATTGTCAGTGGGATGGATTTCGTGGTTGGAAATTTAATTTGGTTAGGGTAAATAATCATATGTTATTATAGATGGTCTTTGAGATCAATATGAAAGGAACAAACACAACAACCTTGGTGAAAGTGGTGCCTGTTCTTAGAGTTTTTATTGTTTCCTTGCCCTGATCTGTTTGAAAGAAGCAATTCGTTAAGCCCTGAGCCTTGTCACAGGGAGCACAATTAAGTTGTACTCAGGCAGAGGAGTTAGAAAGATTCCATGGATATAGGTTAAAACCACACCAACAATAAATATATTGTTAGAGCTCTTTGGAGGCCATACACATGCACTCTGTTTCTCCTGGAAGTTTATCCACGAACTTTGTCATCCTTTCACAGAAACTAGCCTGCAGCTACGATTACTGGGAAAATCTAATGGTGATTTTCCATTTCTTCCTTTCCTATCCATTTATTATCTGAAATTTTCCTGGGAGGAAGGTTTGCCTCATTGCTCTCGTTTATTTAATCATTTATTAATAGCAGTGCAGATTCATGGATGTTTTATTATTGGAGGTTTGGTCCTATAAGATCAATATCTGAGAAGGGGGAACACACTAAAAATATGTATTTTATTTTCAAAGGCAAACAATTGCATGTTTTGTGTCTACAGAGTTGAGATCTGGTCAACAACAGGAAAGAGGGTACATTAGCTCCTCTTCCTGGGGATTTGTCTCTGCTCTTTCCTTTAAAAATCTTGTTTAGTTTAAATTCTTCCTTATTTTCTGACACCTTTCTAGATCTCAGGTTTATTGTATCTATTTTCTGCCTTAGTTCAACAGCTGCCAGTTCTCCCAAGAGCTCTTTGATTAGAAAATGGTGTTTGGAAGTAAAGATTTGGGAACAGATCTAGAAAGAAGGTTGGGAATATTGTTCATTGATTGCTGGACAGTCTGACAATCAAGTCAATTCACTTGCCATAGTTCCAACCCTTGGTGAATGGGTCTGAAGCAGGGTCATGCATAAAATAATCCAAACCTGAGGATGAAACACAGGTAGTCTGGCAATCTTCTACCTCATATCAAGAGCGATTTGACTGTCAGAACAGTTGTTTTCATTGAGTACAGAGACCACCCCCAGGTGAGGGAGGCAGGACAGTAAGAATAGGTAGCTCAGGATATCTTGAGCCAATCCCACCCAGGTTTACATGTAAGACAATCACTGTGTTGGGATAAAACCAAGTTGTAAACAAAGAAATACATAGGAACTAGGGATGGTCTTTGTTTTGAGTGAAACCAAATGGATAACAGATACAAAGAAAGCAAGGGATGATCTTTGTTTTGTGTAAAAAAGGTGTAACTAAGGAGACCCGAGAGATAGCACAGCGGTAGAGCTTTTGCCTTGAAAGTGGCTGACAGAGGACAGATGTTGGTTCAAATCCCGGCATCCCATATGATCCCCATGCCTGCCAGGAGCGATTTCTGAGCACAGATCCATGAGTAACCCCTGAGTGTCGCCGGGTGTGGCCCAAAAAACCGAACAAAAAGAATTTGTTTTGGGGCCATAGAGGTGGCGCTAGAGGTAAAGCGTCTGCCTTGCAAGCGCTAGCCTAGGACAGACAGCGGACCCATCGCCCCCGGCATCCCATATGGTTCACCCAAGCCACGGGTGATTTCTGAGTGCATAGCCCCTAAGCATCAAATGTGTGTAGCCCCCAAAACAAACAAAAAGGTGTAACTAATCACCAGTTAATATATAAACATGGATTATTTTAGATGTATGAGCTACTCCACCTTTTAGACTTTTCCCCTTGTTGTTTCTGTCATTTCTTTCTTACTGCTGAGGCATCTGACCCCCACAATGTATACATCATTCTCTTTATTTGCAACTAGTCTCAAGATCTCTACTCTGAACTATGAGATACCCGACTCCCAACAAGAGTATCATGAACATGCCATCCTTCAATATCCAATTAGCACACTGGTTTTCCAGACAGTGTGGACCAGCTCCTTTTTTTTTTGGTTTTTGGGTCACATCTGGCAGTACTCAAGGGTTACTCCTGGCTCTATGCTCAGAAATCACCCCTGGCAGGCACAGGGGACCATATGGGACGCCGGGATTTAAACCACTGTCCTGCATGAAAGGCAAACGCCTTATCTCCATGCTATCTCTCCAGCCCCACCAGCTCCTTTTTTACATCTCTTCTTGAGGATATTGCATCCATTTGTAATACTGAATGCTGTGTATTACTTTGCTATGGACTCAGCAGTTGATCCTGACTATGTTTGGAAAGCTAATCCATGTATTAGCTTGCACTTGGATGGGTCAGAATCCAGATAGCAGACTTTTCGGTTGTAGTCTTTTAAGACAGAGAAAGAGCTGCCAAATGGCCAAAAGACACATGAAAAAAATGCATCACATCATCAGGGAGATGCGAATCAAAAATTACACACACTGCAGAGACTGGCATACATCACAAAGAAGAAAAAAAAAACAATGCTGGCATGTATGCAGAGAGAAATAGACTCTCTCATTCACTGCTGGTGGGAATGCTGACTGGTCCAGCCTTTTTGGAAAACTATACGAATATTTCTTTTTTTTTTTTTTTTTTTTTTTGGTTTTTGGGCCACACCCAGTAACGCTCAGGGGTTACTCCTGGCTATGTGCTCAGAAGTTGCTCCTGGCTTGGGGGACCATATGGGACACCGGGGGATCGAACCACGGTTCGTCCAAGGTTAGCGCAGGCAAGGCAGGCACCTTACCTTTAGCGCCACCGCCCGGCCCCGAATATTTCTTAAAAAGCTAGAAATTGAGCTTCCATATGATGCAACAATATTCTAGGAGCCCAAAAACACAATGTAGGAAAGTCCTCTTCATTCATATGTTCATCAAAGCACTATTCACAATAACCAGAATCTGGAAACACTTCAAGAAAAGCTCAAGAACAGATGTGTGGATAAAGAAATGGTGGTAATCTACACAATGGAATACCACACAGCTGTTAGGAAAAATGAAGTAATAAAATTTAGTTATACATGTATGGATATGAAGAAAAATATGCTGAACAAAATTAGTTAAAGGGAGAAGGAAGATATAGAATGATCACACTCAGTTGTGGGATATAAGAAAAAAACAATAGTATGTTAATAATATAGAGACACAATAGAGATGAAGGTCAGGAGGACCAGTCTATGGTAGGAATCTTGACACAAAATCTTCCCACAAACAGTGGGAGGGGGGGCAGTGAGGGCAGAGAAAAAGTACTGTGACTATAAGAGTTGGGAATGATCACTTTGGACAAAAACTGGGTGCTGAAAGGAGATAAAGTGATATGGATGATACTCCTTCAGTAACAATAGTGAATGCCTCAGTGTCTAAAAGAAAATGAGAGAGAGAGAGAGAGAGAGAGAGAGAGAGAGAGAGAGAGAGAGAGAGAGAGAGAGAGAAGAAAAAATGTCTGTCCTACAGGCAGGCAGGGAGGCAAAGGGGTCAGGAGGGAAATTGGTAGCAGGATATGTGCATTGGTAAATTGCATATGGACATTCATAAGTTCATCACTACACTATTCACAATAGCCAGAAGCTGGAAACACCCCCAGATTGTATCCACTCATCTCAACAACAGATGAGTGGATAAAGAAACTGTTGCATGACTGAAACTCAATCATGAATAATTTGTAAAAAAACCCACAACATTATGTTTATTATTTCATTATGTAAAAATATTATATTATATATAATATATATTATATAATTTATATAAAATATAATATATAAAATATTATATAAATGATAAATATATAAATTATAATATATAAAATATATACATATATAACATATACAATATATTATTATTATGAACAACATTGTAGCTACGATGTTTAAATAAAGTAATTTAAAAAAAGATCTGCCATCTGTACTGGACTCTGTTTAAGCTCTGTGGGAGCCTCATGCACAGGCTCATTTGGGTCATAGGCACACTTCAGCTTCTGCTAGCAGGATGAACAAAGTCTTCAGGGTTCAGAAATAATCCAATGGTTCAGCACATGCAATGCACATGCCTGATTTAAGTTCTATTCCTGGCACCACACAGTTCTCTGATCATTATCAGTGTATCTCTGGAGGCCCTAAGTACTTCTGGATATAGTCCTAGAGTCTTGGCAAACCCTGGCAGAGGAGGATCAGAACAACATATATCCTTGGGCCCACATACTGACTCTTTGGCCTGGTTAGCCTAGAATTGTCAAAAATAAAAGAGCAATATCTTCACTTCCTGGCTGGATGTTAACTGGGCTCACTCAACTCCTCACAGTTACCCTCTGGGGAAATTCTGATTTTTAAACTGCTTTTGTGATTAGATTCAATCAATCGGAGAAGCAGGGAAAGCTCCCTCTTTGAGTCCCCCAAAGTCAACTGACTAGTAACTTAAATTATCCCTGAAAAATTCCCTTTGACGTGGATCACAACATTATTCTGTGTGTGATATCAGACCCAGCCTTGGGGATTAAGTCGAGAAGTTCAGGATCACTTTGGAATTTTGCTTCCTGCTTGCAGTTAGATTTGTGTGCTGCTGTCTTTATTCCCGTCTGGACCACTTAATATTAAGGTTGATGTTTTAAGGTTTGCAAGGTTTGAGTTGTATCTATTATTCTGAAGATGGTGATGATATCATAGCTGTTTGGCATACATCCAAATTCATCAAATAATGTGAAAAATAAAAGCTTGCACACAGTTCTATCTTTGTGGTTTAGAAGTGTGTATCTGCCATAATTGTAGTAAATAGATCACTCCAACACCTAAAAATCCTCAGGATGGCTTTTGTGCTCACCTCCTCTTCCCGAAACCAAACTTTACCAATTTCAAATAGTAATCTGCTTCCCTTCCCAAGGGTTTATCACTTCAGAATAGGACTCAACACATATTTTTCAGTGCAGAGCCTTTGGGCTTATTTTCTTTCACTTAGCAGGATACATTTGGGTTCCATCTAGGGGGTTGCCTAAGTCAAGAATTTCTTTATTTCTTTCCCTAAGTGTTTGAATGCTTGGAGGAGCACGTAGGCCTGGGACTAAGCCAGGGATCTTCGTATGGCAGGCATGTACTTCTGTTCTTTGAATGAATTTTTTTTTTTTTTTGGTTTTTCGGCCACACCCGTTTGATGCTCAGGGGTTACTCCTGGCTAAGCGCTCAGAAATTGCCCCTGGCTTGGGGGGACCATATGGGACGCCGGGGGATTGAACCATGGTCCTTCCTTGGCTAGGGCTTGCAAGGCAGACACCTTACCTCCAGTGCCACCTCACCCGCCCCTCTTTGAACGATTTTCTCAGCCTCTAGTTTCTTCATTTTCTATGTCCCAGAATTTCTGTTGTGAAAGACTACACCTCCTACTAAAGTATTAAAACAAAGATTTAATGTTCACTTTATTGTACTGTGGTGAAAAGGAAATTTATCTGGTCATATTATGGAAGTAAACATTCATACATGGTCTTTTGCTAGTAAGAGGGCTATGCCTTTGCACACACTTGAATATGCATGTGTATATGTGTGAATAATGGATTCCTATGTCAACATGGTCATGCAACTTTTGTAAAATATACCTGAATCCTCCTGACACTTTCACTGGGACTTGAAGGGAATATCTCTCACTTGGGACTTAAGAAAGTTATTACTATTTTTTTGGTTTTTGGGTCACACCTGGCAGTGCTCAGGGGTTACTCCTGGCTTTATGCTCAGAAATCTCTCCTGGAAGGCTCATGGGACCATATGGGATGCTAGGATTTGAAGCACCATTCTTCTGCATGCAAGGCAAACACCTTACCTCCATGCTATGTCTCTAGCCCCCAGAAAGTTATTTTTTAAATAGCATCTGCCCAAAGCCTTCTTGAACCACTCTCATTTATTTCTCATGTGTCACAAGTGACTCCTACCCATTGTGATAGTAGAGCCTCAGTCAAAACTTCGAATGCTCATGGAATAGCTCTATGACAAAGTAATCTATGCTTGACATCTTTGGCAATGCTGCTGAAGAATTAAAAATTAATTCTGAAATCCTCTCAGAACAGAAAATAATGTTGAAAACAGGAAATTAATTAAATCTATAAAAGAGCATATTTTATTGAAACTTTTAAATGTATTTAAATTTTGAGTCACCTGGATATACAATATTGTCAGTGATAGAATTTCATCAGTAATTTGAAAATCGCAATTTAAATCCTTGACTTCTTCTGCTAATTTAAGGGACATATTTAAAAAGTGAGATATTTTTTCAGAAGAACATTAAAAAATAATTTGGACTTATTGGAAATTCATAATACTTGTATAATTTATTGAAATAGAATTTCTTTGTTCCAGAAGTTCATTTATAGCTTCATACAACTGAATGACAAACTGTATTTTATGCAATAATTTCACTCAAATATATTGCTTAGTCAAATATGTCTTTTAAATATAATTCTTTCAGAGATACAGAGTATTTTTACATGTATGTAGATAAGTGAATAAAAATGTAAAACAATCTAATAGAATATTATCAGTGGGAATTACCCTATGAATTTAAATGTAATGCTTTTCATTATCATGCTTTAAAAGCATTTGTATGATTTGAGAACTTTAAGCTTAGCAAAATAACTTTATAGAATGGAATATGAATTTGAAACTTGGAGCAATGTTCATGATTGAGGGCAAAAGAATTTTGTCCAAAAATGTTTCCTTCCCTAAGAATTTTCTTGTTATGGTAAGGCTATAGATATTAGACAATAAGGAACAAAACACTTATGTCAAGTAATTTGGTGATGCATTAAATTAATAGCAAGGTTTGTATTGACTTTTTCTGTTTCTATTTCAGTTCTGTTTTTACTGGTATTACTTTCTTTGTGAGGGGAGGGGAAAACTAGATTTTATTCCCACTGCTAACTCACACCCACATAAACATAATCCAGGGGTTACCACACTTGCCTTGCCAATAACTAACCCAAATTCAATCCTTCGTGCCACATTTGGTTACTGGAGCAGCATCAGGAGAGTTTCCTGAGCACAGAGGTAGGAGTAAGCTCTGAATACTTCTTGGTGTGGACATTATTTGTATGGAAGATGATGCATTATGAAGTCAATAATTCATACATTAATCACAGATTTTTAACTTTTGTTTTGTTTGTTGTGGCCACATTTGTAACGTTACAAGGCAAGGTGTTGCGAGAAGACCTTACTAGAAGCAGAATCTATCATGATGATGATGCCAAACATAGGAAGATGACAGTCCTCAGGCTTTCTGACTATTGCTTTTGGAAACTTTGGGATATGAGTTGTAAGGGCTCCACTTGCTGTAATCCAACCCCAGGCAAATGAGTCTGAAGTAGGTTTAATATGAGAATAAACTAAGAGAGTCATATGAGAGAGGGAAAGGGCATGGAAATAAGGGTGCTTCTAGCCTCGTGGACCAAGAGTGGGCCAAAACAACCTTCCTCTGCAATCTTTATTATACAGGTTCAATTCACATTAGGGGAGAAAGTGAAGGGCAGATGTAACAAACCAAAAGACCTATTTCATGCTAATCAAGCCTAGGTGGGCCTTTAACATCTTAAAAGGATGGGTGAAGGGGGAAAAGAAACTTGGGCAGAGGAGTTCTTGTTTTGGGTAAAGCAAGTGCGATCTCTCTTTGTATAGTAACATCTGTGTATATCAACAGTAAGCAAACTTCAGAATTACTTGGAAGACTGTTGCTTATATAGTTGGGGCTTCCCTCCCTCAATTGGCGATGCAGAAAGTCTAGGATGGGGACTGGGCAGTGTAGAGATTGTGAATCTGAGGACCATCCGTTGAGAACCAGTAGATCGTTGGGCGTTTAGCAGATCCTCCTATGCTGGATTTTCAAAACTCAAAGAGAAAATTACAGGAGCAGAAGAGCAACAGGGAAAATAACAGCTACAGGCTAGAACATACAGCTGGTGCAATAAAGAAGATAAAAGTTAAACAAAATGATACTTAGATGTGCCGGATAGACAAAATGGGAATACTTACGGGTGATCAACATTCACGTTTCCTTGCATTCTGGTTCACCTTAATGCTCTTTTCCCAAAGATCTTCCTGCCTTTATTTCGAAACGCATCCTCTTGTTTACTTTGGAAAACATACCTAATACTCATGTTTATAATATTTTGTATTTTAAGCACAGTGTAGATTTGTTATATTTTGCTTTTAGTTCCCATCTGAGGTTTATAATTGAAAAACCTATGGAAATGTTGATTTTTTTGAAACAAAAGTAATGGCACTGAAAGACAGTCTTCTCAGATGTCCCCCAAATCTCCCAGTTGAGGATCAAGCTGTATCTTCTGAAAGAAAAATTTACAAGCTGAAGTTATTTCTGGTGGTATAATGTAAATTATAAGAGGAGGAATTATAGTCCACAGCCTTTGCTGGGTGTTGGACCTGAACAGCATGCATAATTCATAGAAAACTACTGTGCCAAGGAATATGGAGTAACCTTCAAAAATAAATCAAGAAAAACCGGTTACTAATCTACAGAGCAGTTTACCTGGAGGAAGGTAATGTGAAGGAAAACAGTCTATCATTTGGCATAGCTTAATGCCATCCCTGATGAAAGTTACCCAGGGCTAAATATTACATGTGGAATAGAAAATATTTATGCCCAAATATCTGCCACTTGGAAAGAAATCAGCCAAACAATGATAAATGATTGAACAAAGTGGGTATTAAATTAAGCAGTGAAATTTCACTTTGATTGTGAAGTTCAGCCAGAGGGGAAACGTGGGAAGAAGGAGCCATAGCTGGAGGCATCCAGGTCTGAGGTTGAAGCACGAGCACATAATCAGAAATTAGGACAGAAATAACCCCACTTTCATTCTGTCACTGGCTACCTAGGCAGTCTAATTTTCTTGATAAATGGTAATCTCCACATGACAATGGAAGAAAATGTCCAGAAACTCACCTATCTAAAGAAATCTTTGGTTTATCTACATCTCCACTTTCATGTTAACTTCTGATGATGTTTACAGACTGTGAAAATATTTGTTTCTGTACTTGTAAAGTGTGTTTGTAAAGGGTGACAGAAAGTTTGCCTTGACATAAAATTGGCAAGTTTACATCGATGCAAATATAGGATGGTTACTAATGTATGTTTTCACAGTTTATATTCTCTTACTCACAAATCAGTTGCTCTGAAAGCTGGAAAATAAGGCAGATTCTTTGAAGATGGTAGTGTGATTCATACCTAAAGTTAGCATGATATTTTAGTAAAAATTTCTCTCTCCCATGAGCTACACATGATGAAAAGCACTTGGCTTAAAAAAAAAGAAAAGCACTTGACCTGACTTTTGTTTGTATGACCTTTACCACATACTTTTTTAAAAAAATTATTGTCACACCATGATTTATCAAATTATTTATAATAGTTGTTTCCATCATTAGTCAAGCATCAATCCCACCACCTTAACCAACCCCTTGTAGGCACAAAAATTAACTTCATACTGGACTGGAGTGATAGCACAGTGGTAGGCATTTGCCTTGTATGTGGCTGACCTGGGACAGATCTGGGTTCGATCCCTGGCATTCCATATTGTCCCCTGAGCCTGCCAGGAGTAGATCCAGAAGTAACCCCTGAGTGCAGCTAGGTGTGGCCAAAATACAAACAAATAAAAAGTTGACTTCATGTTTTTGTTACAACACAAAGCAAATGGAATTAGATCAACAGAAGTCAGTTTGAAGAGCTTATTCTATCTCTCCATAGTGTTATAAAGTCAGTGTCTAAAAATTTATAGGGCTCTGGTTGGTTCCAATTGAGCCTTCTGTGTGTTTGTTTAGGCTCACTGAGCTTGGTGGTCTATATGCAGCTTTTGTGAGTATCAAATTTGCTGTGATACTACTGGGCTGAATCTTTCATGTTACTCTGAAATTTTGAGGTGTCGTGGACTTCTTGTAGCTTTGTAGTTCAGGATCTATAGATCTGGAACACATTTGATAACTAGGCAATTTGATAATGTTAAGTCATAAAATTGGGCCGTTTCTCACGATGAATGTCAAGCACAATGGTATGCTTATGTGCCTTCAGACAGAAAGAAGTATCTTCCCTCACCTATTTCAGAAGGCTCTAGTTTTTAGCCCCAATTAAACTATCAAGAAAGGATTGGCAGACATCATTTTCTTTTGGAATGTAGTAGAGGAAATAGTTCTTTTTCTGTTAGAAAGTTGGCAAGTATTGCTGGAGGCTGCAAGGTATTCCATTGGTGGGAAGGGAGTGCTTGTGACTTGGCCCACCCCATTTGGAGAACACTCCAGATTCATCAGCCCATAATCTGGTCCCACTTGAAAAGGTTCAGTTGCTCATGGAGTTGGGCCATTTCTGTTGGAGGGTGTTGGGTGGGGTTGTGGCTGCTCTGCCTTCAGACCTACAGGAATCTTTTTTTATTACCCATTCTGAGAAGGCCCCAGACCAGTCTACCTGGAGGAGAGTCAGTTACCACCTGCTTTTGATGACCTCTAGTACCTGGGAAAAAATAAAGAAATGGAAATAGTGGAAATTCAGATCTCTTCCCATCAGCATCATCTCTGGAGTGCACTTGTAGTTTTTCGCTCTTAAGTTCTGAATTGCATTTTCTCTATTTTGATGATAGCACTGGGCGACTTGATTAGGAGTGGATCAGAGTCTACATTCTTCAACTGTTTCTCACCTATGCTTCCAAGCATGCATGTCCTGACAACATATTTTAGTATACTATGAAGCAGCCTTGGAAAGCAAGTTTTTCTTTGGGAGATAATTAAGGAAATTATTGACACGGATTTGAGCAATACTATAGTAGAGAAGTCTTAGACATGTAATGTTGATATAGTGTGATATATCACTTAGGGACACTGTAGGTCCACTAAGCAAACTCAGTTCTGTAGGCAGTTCTTAGGGTGTGTGATCATTGGCCATTTTAAAATTTCTTTACTGTATTTATTTATCTTTCCATAGGAGAGATATTACTGGGCAATTGTCCTTTTCCTTGTGACTCACTTCACTCAGTCTGATGTCCTCTAGTTCTATGAACCTAGCAGAAAGCTTCAGACTTTCATCATTTTCTGGAAGGTGGTAGAATTTGGGGTTATATCTGGTTATACTTCTGGCTTGGTGCCTGGAGTCACTGAGGACCAGATGACACTTAGATATGGTACATAGGCTCCTTTGTACAAAACATGTACCCTAGCCCATTTAAATCATGGTCGAAGATTTTATCTTTTCTTATGGCATGGTATATATCTCCTTTTAAGGATTGAATTAAACAGCAAGGATGGGAAGGAACTGCCAATCTGTCAACTCTCTCCAGAAATAGGCACTATTTATCCCCAAAGGCAGGATTTAAGGACAAAGGTTGGATTTTCAAGGTTTATTTTCTTCATTGACTCTAAAAGACTAGCTTTAGCTCCAATTGTTCTGCACTTCCGTACATTTGTAGCAATCAGAATTCCTTGGAGAAAAGGAGACACCAATAAAAGCCTTCATGGATTTTAAGAAGAGAGTTCTTGTGGAAATTCGAAGTGGTGATCTGCCAATGATCTGATTTGTTCCTTTTAATTGCATTGATTCCACTCTAGTCAATGGGGTAGACTTCCGGAAGATAAAGCTCTTGAACAGAGCATAAGGGAATGTGGATGAAGATGGCTTGGTGCACTTTTAAATGTCAGGCTCTCTCTTAATGCCCATCAATTAGAGGTGAAGCCAGTAAAAGGAAAAACATTGCCCCATCTAATTCTCCATCATATCCCCTGAGAGAGTTGATGCAATGTCTTCTTTGCAAAGAGAAGCTTGGTCTCTGGGGAGGTATTTGTTTTTTCTTCAGAAGAGTTGAAATGCTCTCTCCCTTTTTAGGGATGTTATTTCAGGAGAGCCAGATGAGATACACTTGCTATTTTTATAAGTTTTTAAAGGCTTAAGCAGGGTAAATATGTCTCTTCAAGCTGCCTTCTTGCAATAAGCCTGATGCTAAGGCAATTTTATGTCCCATAAAGAGTAACATTTACCTCCTGGAGCTATAGGCAATTTCTGATCATCTTGAAGATGATTCCTTAGTGTCAGGTTATTTAGTGTTGGAAAGGCTGATGTTATTCCTATTCATAAAAGTCACCAATATAAAAGTATATTATATTTTTTTTTTGTTTGTTTTTTGGTTTTTGGGCCACACCCGTTTGACGCTCAGGGGTTACTACTGGCTATGTGCTCAGAAATCGCCCCTGGCTTGGGGGGACCATATGGGACGCCGGGGGATCGAACCGTGGTCCATCCTACGCTAGCGCTTGCAAGGCAGACACCTTACCTCTAGCGCCACCTTCCCGGCCCCATAAAAGTATATTATATTTTGACATAAATACATTTTCTCTGTTAGACTTAGACTTTGATAATTAAATTTTCCCTGGACATATGAATTCAGGCTTTGAACCATTTTTTTTTTAATCTCTAGAAATATCTCTTTCTCTCATGTTGTATGTACCTGACCCTCATATTATCACTGGATTTGTTTCTCCTTCTGTATGTGATATTCTCCTCTAGAAACCTACGGCCATCCAAACTAAAGTTTTCTAGAAAAGGAGTTTAGTTGTTTTTTTTCCCAAATACAGAAATTTACTATTCATGTTTATTTGAACCACAAACTAGTATTCTTAGACTAAAACAAGTACTCTCTTGGTAATCGATTGTTGAATCACATTTCTACCTTCCACACTGAAGTCTTTCATGATTTCTATGTCTCAGTCCCTACTCATGTTTTTCCTATTAAGCCTGCAATCCTCAAGGCTGCCTTTGCTTCTCCCCTCTTTACTCTGAAGGAGAATTTATTAACAAAGTAAATTTTGATTATCCATATTCTCTTTTTGTTTTTTTTTTTTGGGGGGGTGTCACACCCAGCAGCACTCAGGGGTTACTCCTGGCTCTATGCTCAGAAATCTCTCTGACAGGCTCGGGGGACCATATGGAATGCCGGGATTTGAACCACCATCCTTCTGCATGCAAGGCAAACGCCTACCTCCATGCTATCTCTCCTGCCCCTGATTTTTTTTTGTGGAGGTTGAGGTAATTTGGAAAAGTCTTCCAATTATGCTAAAATGTGGGTTCCTGCAAGAGACTCCACTAAATGTTTGCAGCCCCATTTTCCTTATCCTAATTGTCTCACTTTCATTCTCTCTTCTGTGTCCTTCTCTTTAACTCATCAGGATAGGTACTCATGCTTTGACTTTGGTCACACTACAGAGTGTACTTCTACATGGATATCCCTCAAATGCCCACCTGTTAACACACCTGTTAAGATGCAGGAACTTTCCAAGGCGATTGAATATTGACCTAGCATAGCACTGTTAGGCCCGACAGTAGGTGAGGAGGCAAAAGGTAGTAGGAGCAGAGAATCCATTAAACAGTTCCTCCAGCAATTTGACAGCCATCATCCAGCAGGAGCAATAGGCAAGCCCTTGTCCTACAGTCCCAGCTTTATCTGACCCACCCCCAATTGCCATCCTGAGGCAGTTATCAGGGGTGGAGCATCTGATAACTGGCATCTTCACCCTTAAAGGGACAGTAGCAGAGGCTGATCAGGGGGCTATAAGGATCTCCATTTCCTTCTAAGCACCATGTCTGAGCCCCCGCCCCCCCCAGATTATAATGTTGATTTGTTATCTACCCTTCACTCTGAGTTTCATGCTCCTTGGGTGAATGAAGCTTCTTCATCTAATGAAGGAGATGAGCCTTTGCTAAGATGGTTTTCATATTGAACGGTTGACAATTTTGATGACATTAAGAATCTGTTTTTTGATGAACTTACCTGGCTCTTACTGCTCGTCATTCACACTGCTTCAGAGATTGCTTTTACCCAGCTGGTTGCATGCAGTTACCGTATGTCCTTGTCACTTACTCCCTGACATTCCAAGTTCCCGGAGTTTGCCTCACACAGTGATACAGCAGGCATTCAGGAAATGTTCAGATCCTCAACCTACACAGAACCTTCCCCATACAACAGAGTGATGTTCTGGCATCGAGAGATACATCTACAGATAATTATTATTTCCAATAATGCCAGGTTGGAAAAATATAAAATTGCATGTAAAAAAATGTGCTATCATTTCAGCTTTTAAACAAATGCCAAGGTTAAATCTCAACAACTTCTAAATACACGAGTTCTTTGCCTACCGATTTCTCTTACATTTATATCTTACACCAATCTTCCCACCTGCAACCCACGGATTGAGTGACAATACACGGAAAGCAAACACTTCTTCACTTCTTTGCCATATTTTACTTAAAAAAAATCCAACTCATACACAGTGCCCAATGTGATCATTAAATTAAACTGCAATTAAGGTGACATCGGCAGTTTCGGTAATTAGAGTCTTGCTGTAACTGTAAGAGTAAAAATAACATTCCCTGGCGCTAAGACGGGGCAGCTGTGGGCCCCTGCTGATAATGTACCTTGGCAATTTAACATGACTAATTGTAAGAGCACTTCTTCACAGGGGATTGTGTTAATCTGCAAAACTTCTGTCTCCCTAGTTTTGAAGAATCATATATTTTATGTTTGTCCAAGAGCACTTTCTCCTTGGCTCTGCAAATGTTCTATACACTTTCAGGTTGTTCTCAAGTGATGTGCATGGAATTTATGATTGTAGTTATCTGGAGAGACTGCTAATTCTGAACTTCTTTTTGAGAAAATATTTAGGACCAAAAAAAAGCAACATATGGAGTGAACATGGCTAGGATCTGATAGAGTTCCTTGTCCACTCTTCTCTTCCCCCGGACTGGAACAGTGTTCATGTTAAAATGTTTTAGTGTGTTGTCTTGAGTAGCTGAATAATGAGGCTTTTGGGGTTTCCAAATCTAAGTACATATCAAAGTTGGCAGTAAGGAACCTTTTTCCTCATCATTTGGAACATAGCTAGGAATATCCTCTTCAACTTGAAGTTATCTTCTCATTTCCAGATGGATAAAATTTTTACTCAGTCTTGCCAAATCTGGATGTAAGTTCAACTGTCTTGTGAGAAAGACCCATCTCAGTGGATGATAATTCCATTAACCTAGGAAGCCATGCAGAAATGGCATTTCTCTCAATTATATCCCTTTAACCCTTACCTTTTAGTCCTCAGGTCATCCACTCTTCTGTTGGATAAAATAGCCTACATATTTGTCTCTTGACTGCACTTATGTTTTGCTCTGCTTCTTCTCCAGGTGGTGATGAGGGGACACTCTGACCAGAAAACATGTTCTAGTTCACTCTACATTCTGGTTTTGAGGAACACAACTGGTGTTTATCCTAGGACATCCAGGGCTCTGATCAGTTCTTTCACTCTCTGCTAACTATTCTATATCCTCATCCATGAGTGCTCAGGAGTATTAAGTTTCCAGCTCCAAATGACTTTTGAACATTCTCATTGAGGCTACCTTGAAGTTGGTTCTAAAGGCACTTCTCTTCCCTTACCCAAGAAAGTGAGGGAAAAAAGGTAAAATTGATTCAAGAAAACATTTTCTTCAATTAGTATACACATATTATCATTTTAATGTGAAGTCAATATACAAATAACTAGTGAGCACTTTTGCATGATTTTATTGTCATTGTTAAGTCTTCCAAATGGAGAGTCTACTCCACAATTATAGCACATCTTAATATCAATACTTTTTCATGGAAATACTTGATCTGTATTAAGACTGAGTTAAAATTTATAGTTGCAAAGTAAATTTAACATATTAATCATGTCCAGTTTTACATAAACTGTTTCTAATAACTAAGAGAATCAGTTTTTAACTATTTATAAATAAAAATATAAACATATGTACTCAATTAGAGAATGTACTTCTCAAGCTCTCCAAATCTATGTGTGATTAATTGTTAAAATCATGGTCAGCACGTGATAGAGAGTATTTGTCAAGAGCTTTGATGGAGGTTGGAATGGTAGGTTTATTGTTACAATAAGCCTCACTTTTCCACTCTTTTTGCTGACATTTAGATTTCTGGTATTGGATACTGTGTCTTAGTCTCTGCATTATCTATATCATCTTTTTAAAAAATATTTTATTAAAACCACTGGGATCTACAAAGTCCTTCACAGTTGGATTTCAGATACACAGTGAATCAGGGCCATTCCACCATCAATGTCGACCTATCTCCCTCCACCAATGATCACAAAGTACTTCTTATACCACCACACTTTGCCTCCTCACTTGCAAGAAAAATAAGTTCACTTAAGTTTAGATTGTTAAAGTTTAGGTCTCTTAATTCTATTGTTGTTGACTTTGGCTTAAATATTTAGTTCTGTCCTTTTTTCTCCATCAATACATTTGAGACCACTTGGCCTCTAGCCCCCATCCTTTCTTTATCTACATCATCTTATAAGAAATTGCCGGGGCCGGAGAGATAGCATGGAGGTAAGGCATTTGCCTTTCATGCAGGAGGTCATCGGTTCGAATCCCGGCGCCCCATATGGTCCCCTGTGCCTGCCAGGAGCAATTTCTGAGCCTGGAGCCAGGAATAACCCCTGAGCACTGCCAGGTGTGACCCAAAAACCAAAAAAAAAAAAAAAAAAAAAAGAAATTGCCTTACAACGTTGCCTATCATGATACTCTAGTCATCTAAATATGTATTGTTTTTACAGGTATGCCTCTATGTCTTAAATAAAATTTAAGTAAGATCTACCCATTGAGTTTTTTTTTTTTCTTGGTTTTTGGGACACACCTGGCAGTGCTCAGGGATTACTCCTGGCTGTCTGCTCAGAAATAGCTCCTGGCAGGCACGGGGGACCATATGGGACACCGGGATTTGAACCAACCACCTTTGGTCCTGGATCGGCTGCTTGCAAGGCAAACGCCGCTGTACTATCTCTCCGGGCCCTACCCATTGAGTTTTAATCAGTTTTCCTTACCTATTCATTTCAGAGGAAGTGCATTTATTTCTTCATTGTAATTTATTTGGGAAGGGATCTTGATGGTTGGTCCTATAGACTTGAATACATGGAGCATGGATTATAATTTGCTTTTGGATTTTTATAATGTATTCCTCTGGGTGTTTATTTAAATATGTTTAGATCTAAAGATTTGATGAGATTCAGAGTTTTGGCAAAAATATCTCATCTGTGGCCTCACAACTCTTCTAAGTCACATTACATCAAGGGATAATTAATGTCTGATTGTTTGTCTTTTCTACTTTTACATGGACTGAGGTATGATATAAGCCTGATCTAACTGCTGTAAACTTCTGTATCACTTTGAATTCTTATTATATTACTTTTTGCTGAATAATGCCTAGAATTACTACTTTGGCCAATGATAAAGCAATAGTCACTTAGAATGTTTAATCTAATTTCTTCTGTATCATTTACTTTATTAAGAATTGATATTTATAGGGGTTGGAGAAAGGGCACTTGCTATACATGTGGCTGGCATGAGTGATATCACTGATACCTCATATATATGTATATATAATATATATGATATATATCATATATGTGTATATATATGTTATTTTTTTGTTGGATTTTGATTTTGGGATCATACCCAGTTGTGCTCAGGGCTTGTTCCTAGCTGTGTGCTCAGAGATTACTCTCTTGGCAGTAACTGGCCACTTGCAAAACAACCCTATACACTGTATTATCTTTCTGGGACGATAGATAGATAGATAGATAGATAGATAGATAGATAGATAGATAGATAGATAGATAGAGATATATATAGATATTAGAAGAAAATAAATTATGCATAGTCTGATGTTTCTATTCCAAATTTAAATTTTATGGTTTTAATTCCTGGACTTAATATTTATGTTTGTTAATGAAACAGAGACAAATAGCTTCCCAATTTCTTTATTCTGTTGTGTGTATCTGTGCTTGTTTGTGTGTATACATAATAATGTCAGATTAACAGTATCAATTTATTCAAGCCACATTGTGACTCAACACAATTCAAGCTTTCTTAACTTTGCTTTTATCCTGAGGATATCTCCCACCAGTCAAATTGCTGTGTTTTAAATTCACTTGAAGTAAATATTTTCTGGGTTGTTAAGCAATCACTCTGGTAGTTAGCTTTATTTGTTTCACTTTGCTTTTGACTTCTAAAGATTAAGTTACTTGGAAACAGTTTGATCCCTTTTGATATGCTCATAAACTTTCTAAAATGGGATGATAGCAAATTTTAATTTTGACCTAATTTTGCCACATTACTGAGGTCAAACTCCCCAAATTAAGCACGAACTCAAAAATCTTCTTTCATGCCTTTTCAATATCTATGGTTGCTTTATGTGCATTTTTAAATTGTATATTCTCTCCTAGAAGAATTGAACTATTTTATTTTTCTAACAACAGTAGAAGTCTATCTTCAAATCTTGTCACTTTATTATTTGGGGGTGACAGTCTGGGGGCCACCACTGTTTTCACATGAAGACTTTATAATGCACAACCTTTTCTTCTTAGTTACCAACATTGTAATATTTATTTTTTGTAACATAAGACTGTAACTAGGGACTTTCAAAATAAGCAAATAAATGTTTTAGTGATCAATAAGATTAATCAAGTGATAATTAAATTAATTAAGCCTAAATTGATTACACTGACAAAGTTTGCATTTTTAATGAATATAGCATGACAAAAAAATTTCAGAAAGATTAAAGCAATAATCAGGTGAGTAAATAATGTTCAAATCCTCTATTATAAAATAAAGTTAATCATTCCATGATTGGTAAACTGACAGTATGGTATTATTGAATGTGGCTTTGTAGAAATCTAGTTCTTCAATAGCACAGATACATTGGTTTGCTTTGCTTACCACATTAACACATAATATTATAGTACAATAAATTGAAACATGTATATATTCATAATACAAATTTAACATATCTACATGTATAAATGCTTGTATTGATAAATGTAAATTGTTTATATTTATGTATGTAAGACTCAAAATTTTTTTTAAATTTTCTGATGTGTGAAATGGGATTTTAAGAAATCAAGCTTGTTGGGGCTGGCGAGGTGATGCTAGAGGTAAGGTGTCTGCCTTGCAAGTGCTAGCCAAGGAAAGGACCGCAGTGCAGTCCCCCGGCCTCCCATATGTCCCTCCAAGCCAGGGGCGATTTCTGAGCGCTTAGCCAGGAGTAACCCCTGAGCATCAAAAGGTGTGCACCCCCCAAAAAAAGAAACCAAAACAAAATAAGAAATCAAGCTTGCTTAGAAACATGTTTCTTATTTTAGGGAGAACTTATCATTGGATTTGCTTTTCTCACCATTGCTAGATGTCTTAATACCTTAGACTTGTATAAGAGGTTGGATTTAGAAAGAACATTCTCAGTTCTCTTGTTCCTTGGTTTCCTTCCATTCATTCACAGTGGCATAATCAGTGATTCTTGTGATTTCTACATTAGTTTTTCTGATTCCTTTGGTTACCCAATCACTAAGCTAGTTCTGCATTTTTATTATTATTAATATATAATATGTATTATATATAATAATATGTTATTATTATTATTATTATTATTATTAAAAACCCAAATGAAGTGTTAACTGCTATCTGTCAACTTGAGTTCCCCAAAAATAGCCAGTTTAGGGTGTGTGTATGTGCACGTATAAGCACGTGTGCATGTATGTATGTGTGTGTAAGAGATTTTTTTAGGAAGTAAGCATTCTCAGCATTCATGTTGGACTGACAACATGTCTAGAACCTTCTGAGAGAACTTCATTTACTTGTGAACAAACTTCATTTACAACCACCATTTGTCTGATCTTGCTCTCCTTTTAGCTTTCACTTGTGTTTCCTCCTTCCTCTATGCCTCACACCTAAAGCATCTTTTTTTGAGGGGGGGTCACATCCGGCAGCTCTCAGGGGTTACTCCTGACTCTAAGCTCAGAAATCGCTCCTGGCAGACTCGGAGAACCATATGGGATGCCGGAATCTGAACCACTGTCCTTCTGCATGCAAGGCAAATGATGACTCAAGATGCTATCTCTCCGGCCCCAACACCTAAAGCATCTTGAGTCATCTCAAGGTCATAGAAGCCATATCCTTGTTTTCTTGATAGGCTCTTAGTTGTGTTTTTCATTTCAATGTTGCCATGCATTTCTTGAAGATGAGGATGATGTTTCTTCGGGTTATTTGATATCTCTCATTCTTTCTTTCCAGTGCCAGGGAAACCCACTATGTCTTGTTTTTATACTTGCTTTTTAGTGTGTGTTGGAATGTATTTGTGTGTGAGTTTGTGTGTGTGAAAGAGACAAGGTGTCAAAAGAGAAAATCATTGAGAAATCGTAGCAATTATTATAGTGTGTGCTGGGGCACCTGTTTCATTAATGCATTTTAAATAAGTAAATACTTGATTTCTGCTTAGTTCTTTACCTGCTTCTCAGAAGACAGGAACTTTATGCCATTTTATACCCATGGCTTCATTCTGAATGCTGGTTGAAGAACAAGAGCTATTTGGTGTATAATAAACTTGAGTGACACCCTAATCAGAATGTGTTGTTGCTAAGCTCTGTTATCCAGGTAGAACAATTAATGAACTATGAATATTTCAGAATAGTCACAGACAACATAAATTGCGCTATGAATAATTACACAGTGAAGAAATAATGAATCTTTGCATGATTGAAAACCTGACAGAATATCAAAGGGCAGAGCCAGGGATGCCCTGGAAGGCAGAAGCTAAAAAAAAAAGCTCATGATGCTAATCTGAAAAAAGAAAGCAAGAAGCAAATAATAATAACATAAGCACTGAAGCTTATGGAAGCTTATGAAGTTGTCAGCTGTGACTGTCTTTTCTAAGTACGCTAAGGTTATAGAATTTGCCTGGTCAGTACTAGACTTTAGAAATAATTACCTCGGCTTATTCTATTTGACTGATGGTGCTTCCCTAAAAGGATTTTGGAAACACACACTGACTTCATTTTGCTTCCATTTTCTTTGCTCATTGAGTAGTTTTAAAATGCAATGCTTAAAAAAAAGACACAAAACCCCAAACATAACAATGACAACAAAATACAATGCTTCCAGAAAAGTTGTTTCTTTTGTTTGAGAGCAAGGTTTAGAGATTATTGAAGACCTGAGTCTAATTTCTTGATACTTTATTCTCCAATCTAAAATAAGTAACTTATTAATTAATTAATCAGAGATAGTCTTAGATATGAGGGGTAGGTTGCACTACAGTTAAACTTAAGCATTTATATTGAGTTAAAATAAAAAAAAACAAGGATAGCAGCATCTGTTTTATAATAAGAATCTTATGAATAGGGCCCGGAGAGATAGCACAGCGGTGTTTGCCTTGCAAGCAGCCTTTCCAGCACCAAACGTGGTTGGTTCAAATCCCGATGTCCCATATGGTCCCCCGTGCCTGCCAGGAGCTATTTCTGAGCAGACAGCTAGGAGTAACCCTTGAGCACTGCTGCGTGTGACCCAAAACCAAAACCAAAAAACAAAACAAAACAAAAAAACAAAAACAAACAAACAAAAAAGAATCTTATGAATAAATATTATTCCATAGTGGATCAATATAGAATATATCAGATAGCTTTCATTCATTTGTCTGTCAATGGACACATGCATTGGTTCCACAGATTGGTTATTACAATCTGATTACTGAACCCAACATTAATGTGCATATACTTTGTATAGGGCCCTGTTTTTATTTTTCTTTGGTTATATTCACCTGACATTTTACATACTCATATGGATAAATGTTAATTCTGGATTCTCCCAAAATTTAAAACCAGGTGTAGCTGACTATATGTTGTTGTCTCAAAGAGTCCAAATTTTGAAATCCAAGAGTTCTGACACAGGTGAATTCTGTACCTTGCTATAGGTTTTTTAAAGTGGAGGAGAAAAGCTATTTCTTATAGCCATTCTGATCCTTATTATTTTTTGGCAAAGGAAACAACATATTTCCCTGTGGAAGTTATTCATTTCCAGGTGTTTTCTCATCAAACATTTAAATAACAAGAACAGCTGGTCACAACTCCAGAGAGAGGTCCCAGAAGCAGTCCCCTCTGAAAATTTTGAGCAGAACTCACTAGAACAGTAAATTTCATTTTAGAGTAGAGCCTTTGTATTTGGTAGACCCTTATTTTTCTATTTATTCTATGACAGTTTTCAATAGATTCAAGGAAAATCTGAGGTTTTTATTTGCAAGGCATTTGAATATTTGTATTCACAAAAGAGGGGAGGGCAGTGGTCTTTTCTGTTTCCCCATGTCTAGGATTTCTTTTTTCCCCTAAAAATGCAAAAAGCAGCATACAAAGGTAAAAAGAATTCGACATCTGTTCTATAAACTTCACTGCTGACTTTTAGTCATAGGTGACTGGAATCATGGCTCTTCTGTTGAAGATAAGACTAACACTTTCCTGGACCCATCTGAGATAGATGTTTAATGTAATTTTGCTTAAATCTAAAAGGATCAAACATCAAATACATAGATTATTCTGAAAGAAACATTTTAACATGCTTAAATTACACAGAAATAAAGGTATGTTTAAGACAAAAATAGCACCATTTTGCTCATTCTTTCAGATGAACGGTATTAGAATGGTATTGCCACACTGTCTTTGTAACTTATTTGGCTTTACATGATAGGATCACAAGGAGTGATCTAGATCTTGTGTTGTTCTCAAATTTGAAGGCCTAGAACAATGGTCTTTAACCACTGGCGGCCCATGTTGGTCCACATCAAGGTTGAGACCCATTGCTCTACTGTGTTGATCTGTGGATCCGTATGCAGATGAGTTGCCAATCTTCAGATATAAAAAAGTTTAAGAGGGGCTGGAGAGATAGTGGTCCTCAAACTATGGCCCGTGGGCCACATATTGTATTTGTATCTGTTTTGTTTCTTCATTGCAAAATAAGATATATGCAGTGTGCATAAAAATTTGTTCATAAGTTTTGTTTTTACTATAGTCAGACCCTCCAGTGGTCTGAGGGACAGTGAACTGGCCCCCTGTTTAAAAAGTTTGAGGACCCCTGGACAGGTCAGGTACTTGCCTTTCATATGTTTAAATCATGTTTGGATCCTGGAATCTCATATGGTTCTCTGAGTACCACCAGGAGTGATTCCTGAATACAAAGTTTGGAATAAGTTCCTGAGCATTGTTGAGTGAGTGTCCTCTTCCAAAGGAAAAAAAAGTTGAAGAATGTTAGTGTAGAAGAATACAGGATCTATTGTAACCATACAGAATAGTTTCCTTAGGGACATAGAGGACATCAATTGTCCCAGAATAAAGCTTAATTTTAACTTCTCTGACTTCCCATTTATTTTGACTATGATAACAGTACCTCAAATCATGGAATCTTTGAGAAATAGTATCCCTATTTTTTAAAAGAGCAAGAAAGTTGACTGAGGTACAGAGTATGTATGTCCTGTTTACCAGGAAATAGTGGCTATTGGATGAAGAGCCTATGAAACTCTGAAATTAGTGCTAATAAGAGTCTCAGCTACTTGAGCTGAAGTCTATTTTTGAATCTTCCCTATTGGTATTTGAATATTTATAGAGATTTATAGAGATGGAATAACACCTTAATTGAAACTGAAACCTTCCCTCCAGGAAAGCTTCCCCTCAAAGCTCAAACCTCATAACAGAACTGAAAATCTTCAGTGTGTGTTTGGCTGGCTTGTATAAAGATACAGGACAAGAAAGGTCATGCAGAGACCAGAGAGATAGTACAGGACTTGAAGGCACTTTCCTTGCATATAGCCAACCCCAGTGTAGTCCCTAACATGATCCTAAGCACCACCAGAAGTGACCCCTGAGCACAGAGCCAGGATTATTCCCTGAGAATTACTAGTGTATGGCTCACCCCCCTCCAATAAAAAGACAGTGATTTTATTTATTTATTTATTATTTATTTTTTTGGCTATACCTAGCTGTGCTTAAGGCCTACTCCTGACTCTGCACTCAGACAAGCCTTGGGGAACTGTGGATGCTGGGGATTGAACCCAGGTTGGCTGTGTACAAGTCAAGTCCTTACCTGCTGTACTACCTGGTCAAAATATATTTTTTTTCTTAAAGAAGGGTCAAACAAAGGAAGGGTCAGTTATTGCTGTAGCTTAAAAGAAGCTACAGAAAGAAAGGAGAAGGTGGACAGGGAGATAAATAAAGATCAATATTGGGGCCAGAGCAATAGCACAGAAGGAAAGGCATATGTCTTCAATGTAGGGGACCCTGGTTCAATCCCCAACATCCCATGTGGTCCCTCTAGCTGGCCAGGAGTAATTTCTGAGTGTAGAGCCAGGAGTAACCCACATTTTACTCCATTTTGGGTCACAGGCAGTGTAAGGTGGTGGGCAGAGGTTTTGCTGGCTGGGCTCTGTGTAACAGTGCAGCAATGGAACAGCTCGGAGGAGGGAACTCAGGTGTGCGGAGCTCAGAAATGAGCCTGATGAACACCAGTATGCCTCACCTAGAAAAGAAAGTTGAAAGGAACGAGAGAAGTGTCTTCTTCACTCATTAGAGTTCAGTCATCCGAGAGAAAATAGTTTTAACCCGGTAGACATGAAGGATCAAAGAACAATGAGTAGAAATTAGAATGCACAGTCTCAGAATCTCTGAGCACTGTCCAGATATGAAATGCTCCCCCAAGGGATATGCTGGGCTTCCCAAAGGGCTTCTGCTTCCCAGGGCTGCTTCATGAAATTCCAGGAAGTTCCTGATTTTTTAGCCCTTGGACTGCTGCTGATCTATTATACAAAGAGGGGATTTTTTTTTCTTGGGCAGACAAACATGGGAATTGAAAGAAGGGTCTAATATTCTTCTTTTTGAAAAAGCTTTCTTATTGCATAATGAACTTTTGAGAATGGATAGAGGAGAAAAAAGGCAAGAAAGAAAAGAAAAGGCAAGCTAAAATCCCACAGTGCCTAACAGATGGCATCAAACTGGAATAGATGCTGATGATCAATGTCAAAATATCTTAGGCTACTATTGACAGAAGGTGTGGGGATGAAAGTTAATCCGAGAAGCTTAATGAAAAATGCACAGCTGAGTGGAGTGACAGAAAATAAATTGGGAAGGTATTTGAAAACATAACTTGAGCAATGCCTAGAATTTTCTCTAGACCCTCTCAAATCTATTTCTTGATAACTGGGAAGCATAGAAATCAACATACACGGACTTCTTACGCATCTTTCCATTACCATTGCTGTGCTTATCCAAATCAGGGTGATTTTACCCTGCATTCCTCATGCACTCACCTTCTGTGTTAGTATGGTACTACTTTCTGGATCTTGGATTCTTGACCCCTCTTATAACTAGGTTCTGATGCAGATCATCTTCATTTTTTTTTAAGTTAGAGGCGCCCAGATGGTGTTTAAGGATTCTTCGGACCATTGTTGATGATATTGGGCTAGCTGAGCCTGGGGCTCAGTGTGAGGGTCCAAGGATGAGGTGCTAGAGGCCACCAGGGTCCCACTTTCTGTGCTCAGGAACCTCCATGGCCACACATAGCAGTATATTGAGGGCATCAGGTGCTGAGGATTAAACAGCAATATCCTAAGTGGTGTACTATATTCTGGCCCCAACTTCTTTTTATAACTATGGTAACACTAAGATAAAATTGGTTCTTTTGACCTCATTCTATCTGAAATTGATCTGATCTTACCATCATTGGATGTTTGTTCCATTGAGGATCCATAGTGGCCACCAGCAAGAGTCCTGAAAGAGAGGAGGTCTAGTGAATTTGCATGATCTGTTGACAGTGATTTGGAAGTCTTTTACCTGGAGCACCAAGGATTCATCACCCTTGTTCTGTGGGCCCTAATGTCAAGAGCAATACAAATATACCCATTAGATCCTTTGCTTGCTACCATCACAATTTTTGGCTTCCTTTGTTGACTTTCTTCCTGCTTCTGAAGGTAAAACAGTTGCCAGGTAATATATTGTCCAAAATACAGAGTCAGGGCAAGCCTCGTGGATGTTTTATTTCATCTTTTAGTGAATCAGAATACACAGAACACTTCTCTGCAGGAAAACATTCATGTGCTCCTGGACTCTCTTCTTCATTGCCCTGTGGTCTGGGCAAGTTGCTGTGGGTAGTGACAGCTCCTCCTCGTGCTTCTGGGAGTCCTTCGCTTTCTCAGGATTCCAGCTGTGACCTTCTTCTCATGTGGCTCTCTCCATCTTCAGATCTGTCTGGAGCACCCATGGGAATTCCTTCCTGCCAGCATTTCCACTACAAAGCTAATTGGCCATGAAAGATGAAATAACTGGTTGACAGTTTGGTTTGAAAGTTTGGGTTTCACTCAGTACTTGCTATTATTTCTTTTTATTTTTATTTTTCCTTTCCTTTCCTTTCCTTTTTCCTTTTCTTTTTCCTTTCCTTTCCCTTTCTCTTTTTTCCTTTCCTTTCCCTTCTTTTCTTCCTTTCCACTCCTCCCCTTTCCTTCCCTTCCCTTTCCCTTTCCCCTTCCCTTTCCCCTTCCCTTTTTCCCCTTCCCCTTCCCCCTTTCCCCCTTTCCCCCTTTCTCCTTTCCTCTTCCCTTCCCTTCCCTTTCCTCTTTCCTTTCCTTTCTCTTTTCTTCTTTTTTTCTTAAAAAATATATTAATCATGGCGCCGGAGAGATAGCATGGAGGTAAGGCGTTTGCAGAAAGACAGTGGTTCGAATCCCGGCATCCCATATGGTCCCCTGTGCCTGCCAGGGGCAATTTCTGAGCATAGAGCCATGAGTAACCCCTGGGCGCTGCCGGGTGTGACCCCAACTCTCCCAATACATACATATATATATATATATATATTAAACAAATCACACAGTTACAAACATGATCATATTTAGTTTCAGTCATACAATGTCTAACCCCCTTTACTGGTCCAACAACCAGTGTATATTTCTCACAATCAATAACACCAGTTTCCCTCCTGCAGCCTCCACCTCCTGCATATGTGGTAGATATTCTCTCTCTTTTTATTTTTTATCCTTTGACACTATGGTTTGCAATACTGTTACTGAAGGGGTGTATCATGAATATCATTTCCCCCCTTTAAGCACACAGTTCTTGTCCAGAGTTTTCATTTTCAACACTCATTGTCCTAGTGGACCCTTCTTTGTCCTAACTGCACCCCTCACCTACTCTCTGTGTCAAAATTCCTTCCATGAATTAATCCTCAGTCACAGTCCTGGGCTATAATGACATTCCTGACTTCAGAACCCTGAAATATGACCTAAGAAGTAAGAAATATGTGATCAAAATTTTTCACCACATTAACATAATTGTGAAGTCAGAATCATGACTTATGATAGCACTGCCCTCATCTCTATTGTCTTTGAATATTATAATATTAATTTTTTTGTTTTGGGGCCACACCTGATGACACTCAGGGGCTACTCCTGGCTATGCGCTCAGAAATCACTCCTGGCTTGAGGGACCATATGAGATGACAGGGAATCCAACCGTGGTCCGTCCTAGTCTAATGCAGGCAAGGCAAGTGCCTTATTGCTTGTGCCATTACTCTGGCCCCTATAATATAATTTTTTATATCCCACAAATGAGTGCTATCACTCTATGTCTATGTCTTTCTCTGACACATTTCCCTCAGCATAATACTCTCTTTCTCCATCCATGTCAGGTACTCTCTTGTCATTTTACATGTAAATCCTTGTCCTGCTTTTGGTCTCTGTGATGTCAAATAGATGTGTCTGTCTTCAAATAACAGATGATCACAGCCACATAGAGCAACATGTTGGAAATGAGGGTGATGGATTACTGGAAAAAGGATAAAATTGTAGTGTGCGGACCACATACCTGCAGAACCAAAGGTTTGCTGAATCATGGCTAATACCAAGAAGGCACCTAGTAGTTTTCCCCCAGTTTCTGAGAGCATTAATGATTCAATCTTCTGTGACTTGAGACACAACAGCTTGTTTTCAAATGCCATCTTTACCAAATTTATTGAACAGATGCCGAATTTAACAGGAAAATTCATTGCCTTGCAGCACATGCATCCTTCCCAGTTAGTGACAAGATTGATGGTTCAGTTGAGTTGACAGATGACAGTGAGGTGCCCTAAGAGTTGGTTTCTTATTCTAAACACACTCTACTGGAGAAGAACAAGGCCAAGGGCATCAAAGATACAGAGTTAAACTCATTTTTCCCATTGAACTTCGGGAAATCTCTTTACAGGCATGGAAGTAGCAGGGACAAAGGACAGAGTTGATAAATTTCTCTGGACTGTTCCATCCTATATAAGACATCATTCAGAATTTAGTGTTACCTGTTCTAAAAATACAGTCACATAGGCTCTGTTTATTAGTAGAGAAGAGAAGCACTTTGCAGGCCCTCTAGACATTTGATGCAGTCCAAGTGGATTTTCCAAAATTTCCAAATTTCTTGTATGTTTCATTACCCCATTTTTTTGGGGGGGTTTGAGCCACACCGGGTGATGCTCAGGTTAAACCTGGCTCTGCACTCAGAAATAGCTCCGGGCTTGGGGGACCACATGGGATGCTGGGGAATTGAACCTTGGTTCATCCTAGGTCAGCAGCATGTAAGGCAAATGCGCTACTGCTGCACCACTACTCTGACCCCTCATTACCCTATTTTTGATCAAGCTGATACATGAAGTTATTACTATGCACTATCTTAAGGCTACTATGCATGTCTGCTCGTTTCTGTGGAGTCCAAACTTGAAACAAAAATTTTCAATTACACCCATCAATCAGAGTTTTTTTTTTTAACGGTAGTATCATCTGATGGCCTCATTGGTTTGTCAGGGGAAAATGCTGTGACAAAGAACTTCACCCAGGAGCCTTCAAATTAGCAAATGTGTATTTAGAATAACTGCATGAAGAAATGAAATGGTTTAAATGAAGGTTGTCTAGAACACTCTAGGCCCCAGAGTATAGTGAGTAGAAAAGAAATTAAGTGGAGGAAGAGAAATACAAAGATGAAATGACAGAGGACAGGGGCCAAGGGGACTCAGGTGCATTGGTGAGGTTAAGATAGAACAGAAATGGGACCAGAGCAATGGCAAAAGTGGTAGGGTGTCTGCTTTGCATGCACTAACCTAGGGTGGACCTCGGTTTGATCCCTCAGCATCCCATATGGTCCCCCAAGCCAGGGCCAAATTCTGAGCACATAGCCAGAAGTAACCCTGAGCATTACCAGGTGTGTCCCCCCCAAAAAAACATAAAAAAAAAACAAGAAATGAAAGAAAGAAAGAAAGAAGAAAGAAAGAAAGAAAGAAAAAGAAAGAAAGAAAAAGAAAAGAGAAAAAAGAGAGAAAGAAAGAAAGAAAAAGAAAGAAAATAAAGAAAGAAGGAAAGGAAAATGAAAGGACAGAAATAAATATCCAAGTTACAGAGAAATACATTAACAACCAAAATTAATGGAATGGACTCTGGGAGAGTGAAGGGAGATTGACACTGTTGTTGGGATTGATCCTGAAACATCCTATATCTAAAACTTAACTATATATAACTTTATAAATAACATGGTTTAAATATTTTTTTAAATCAGCCAAGTGTGTCAAGTTCTTTCAATTTCTTCATATCTTTCTTTAGAAATGTTTTTTTTTTTTTAGATGAGAACCAATATTATTGTTATATACTATGCTGCTGATACACACCCACTCTTCAGGCTCACTCACATCTCTGCTGGGGCTGGAGCTGCCTCCCTATATCCCCCCCCACCGCCCCCCAATCCTACTCCCCTATCCCCACCCCGGACTCCTTTTGTACGTAGTATATGCTGAGTCATGTGTTGACACATTCAACAGTGTTACTGGTAACACAGTTACCAGTGTTAATCTTATTCAAGGTCATAGGACCCAAGGATCAGGTGTGACATGTCAGGAGTGACTTTAGAGAAACCAGGGGTTTTATTTGCACTTCTCATTTTGTCTCCACGAACACCTGGACATCTGATTGTAAAGTCAAGCAAACCAAAAACTTGTTGAAAAATAAAGTAGATTCAAGGGCTGGGACCGTATACAGCAGGTACTGCCGTTTGCCTTGCACACACCTGACATTCCCAGCACCAGGACTACTCCCTATGAGCATAGCTAGGAGTAAAACCTGAGCACCAGTGGGTATTTCCCCAATCCCAACCCCTAAAACTCTCCCAAAATAAAACCAGAAACAGTGCATTTATATAATGTCACAGAAGAGGTAGGAAAGTCAGGTTTGGAACCAGGTCTTCCGATCTTTCCACCCTATCTAATGCCTCTAGGGAAAGTTCATAGAACAGTCAACAACAGCCATGCTGTCTCCTTGCACATGCGTAGTGACAGTTTGACAGCTAGACGAAGAATTTTTGACCGTAGGGCCACAGATGTTCCAAGGTCTTATTGATTAGGAGCTCTGGTGGTATTTTACTATAATTTCCCACTCTCCTCTGTCTCCCCTCTTCTCCTCTGTCTGTGGCACCCATTGAACTAATTACTCATAACAGTTTGTTTAGGTCAAAGCTGCCACATTTGATTATATCTTTAGTTTAACTTGGTTTGATTGTATATATTGGAACATTCTTTAATCTGTCCCTAGGTTTTCTGTCTGGGACTGTAGAGTCATTTATTTAAACATGTTGCTGGGAGTTGAAGGCCGACAGAACAATCCATTAAAGGTAGTTCTTGGAGCAGTAAGGCAGGTGTGGGGGATGTATGGGGAGCCGTAGTTGAGAACAGGCTGCAAAGATAGATGGATCGGGTTCAGAATTTCCCTACTCCACAATTTAACTGGAATTTGTTGAAATGCCGTTCCTTAATTTTCTAAAATTCAAAAATTGAGGCAGTAACCAACCTTATATCCCTGAACGTAGACAGAATTAAGTGGAACTAGCCATACAGGCTATATCCCTAGGAATTTGTTTCCAGATACTAATAATACCAACAGTAGCAGCAAAATCTACTGGTTGAACTAGGAGGTTTTTAACTTATATAGCAAAAATAATAAAAAGCAAATGAAATTCAGATAAAGTTTGATCAGAGTTCTGATTTCATTGCTCCCACCTTCTTTAATCAAATTGGTTTTGACATTATATATGAAGAAGGTCAATTTTGTTTCTATGCTGAAATCTTTATGTGTAGGGGGCACATAGCTGTTGATGCTTAGGCTGTCACAAGGTAACAGGAAGGCTTGAACTTCATCTGGTTCCCATTGTTGATAAGTAATGATGACTTTGCTTCTTTTGTTGAAATATCCTATCTGATCAGGCCACACCACGAAGCAGAACAATCACCTTTAAATGCGTAGTCTGGCTGCTATGCAGCACAGGAACTGGCCATACTTGTGGGTGTGTCTTAATTATATCTAACTTCCACTTTCAACTTATGAGAATGCATTATTTTAAGGGTTAAAAATCATCAGAAGTGTTTTGAGGGTCAATTTTCCTGTTTGTACCCATCACCTATCCCGACTATGCTTTGGTCTGGTAAGTCTGTAGGGCTCCAGACCAACAGCTTTTTACAGCAACATACACCAGCAGATATCATTCCTCTTTTCTCTCTCCACATGCAGGGTCTTTGGCTTTCGTTGCATCTTCTTTAGGATTCTGACTTCCTCATGGCAGGTTTTGCTTTTTGCCTTGTCTTCCTTAGCCTTGGGGGTGTAGCTGCTTAGCCGCTGTGTCTAATCTCTAGCTGGCCTCTGTTCTCTGTTTGCCTTTTCAAATCTTCCAACATGCGTGTTATTGGTGCCAGCTATTAAATTCCCTCTATTGAATTGCCTGAGGTAGGTTCTGTATGCCTGCCTGCCTTGACCCTGCCTGATAAAACTCATTGAACTGCAGAATCATGACATTCGAACCTGCCTAATGAATACCTTTGCCTAGGAATAAATCCTGTGGTCTGTCATGCTCATGTGATTTGTTTTTCTTTTCTTTTCCCTAAAATTGTAGATTTCTCGATTAAAAAATAATAATAGGGGTTTTCATTAGAGCCTGTAATTTCTCTGATGATTTTATTTCTTGTAAAGGTGTGTGTGGAGATACATTAAAACCAATTATAAACATGATATCTGAAAAACACCACCCTTCAGCACACTTAGGTCATATCCCATTATTGGGTCATATCTGAAATAAAATTGCTCACATCCATTTTATGAAAAGCTAGTTATGGAGTATAGAACACCATATTCTTCCAATCAAGGCTGCAATAGTTACTGATGCTCACTCACAACAAACCTAAAACTCTCTGGCCAGCCACATGAAACATGAATCTTGACAGCCATGGAGCTTTTGGAGAATCGATCCTGCTTGGTGGCTGGGCTGTGTTTCAGATGATTGAGATTTGGCCCGTTTGTCTTGGTGATAAATGGCTTGGGAAGAAAAGGAAGAAAAATTCCCTGGGATTGTGCTAAATAAATAAATAAGTGAACTGATTGGAAAAGACACTAGGGGAGTTCCAGAAACAAGAGACCCCAGTGGCTAGAAAAGGTAGGGGTGTGTGGGTAGAGATCTTGGATCTATCTTCCCATAAGGAGATGGGAGAGAAGCACACATGCAGTGCAAACAAAAGTCCAGAGTGTGAGTCCTCATGCCCCATTTCCTCTCAGTATGGGATGGTATGTGATGGGGAGCCACCATATTTTTCAACGGGCCTGCTCCATGGTGTGTGTCCTCAACCTCATCTTTAGGAAATATGAATCATTTCTTTTTTTGTGTGTGTGTTTTTTGTTTTTTTTTGGTCACACCCGTTTGATGCTCAGGGGTTACTCCTGGCTAAGTGCTCAGAAATTGCCCCAGGCTTGGGGGACCATATGGGACAAAGGGGGATCAAACCGCAGCACTTGCAAGGCAGACACTCTCCGGCCCCTTCTTTTTATTTTTTTTAAATGGGGCAAGACTACTACCACGAGCCACCACCACTCCCTCCAAAGAATATTTTCACTCTGACTTAGTCATTTCTCAAGGACATGGATTTATTTCCCCATAGAGTTTTGTCTGCTCTGAGAATAAATGACATTAGATGGTTCTCAGCCCTCTGTGTATGTGTGATAGAAAGTGTGGAAATGACTAGCCATTTTTTAATCAAAAATGTTTTAATGATTAATGCATAGACATTATTTAACAGTGTGGATATATTCAGTTAAGCTAAAGCACACTTTGACAGTATACCATTGAATGTTATGGTTTCTATGTTGAAATAAGTAAAGACATTTGCAAACAAGTACCCAGGAAGACCATTTTTGTTCTCTTTTCTCGGTTTCTTCTTTCTTGCCAGATGTCATTTGGTAGTATTGATTGATGTTGGCCACTTTACTGTCACCGCTGAAATGTTGGGGCTTAGAAACCAAGTGACTTATTAAAATTGCATGTAAAATATTTTATTCTCCATGAGTGAAAAGGCCTTTCTCTCCACTGAGAACAATTCATGGACCTAAGGCAGGAGCTTTTTTTATGCACTTCTGACTAGTGAGAAGTACAAGTTTCTAAGGAGGAGATAACTTGGTTAGGTAAATGGAAGTGTAAGACATCAGTTCAGAGAGACCAAGAATGGTTGTATTTTAACATCAGTTGCTTGCTTGTTCATGATGGTGGTTTCTGTGTAACTAAAGACTTCATGTCTTAGTGAGCACAATCAGGTATCGCAAAGTGGGCCATATGTGGCCTCCTCTGCAAAATATGCCACTTCCATGGCAAATGAACTGAAAAATGAGATTCCAACAACAATGAGAAAAACTGTCTAAAATTTTCAAGGGATGATCAGTTGAATCACATGAACCTAAAATTAGAACGTTTAAAGGTTGGAGAGATAGTACAAGGATTAAGGAATTTTCCTTGAATGCTGCAAACCCTAGTTCAAACTCTGACACAATATGCCAAATAATGGCAAGCACAACCAAGAACAATCCCTGAGAATGCAGAAATGAATAAGTCCTGAGCAGTGCCAGGTACAGCCTAAAGACTCTAAGAAAATTTTCTCCATGGCACTTCATTCTGAGATGTGATGGAAGACAGAGATGCAGAGTGAAGTGGGAGTAAGTGCGAAGTGTGGAGCTGGCTTTGAAGACCAAGAAGTTTCATACCAATGAACACAATGGCCTGTGTCAGCACTGGGTTGCCAGTCAGGGGAAAAACAGGCTTTAATCCTACAATGGGGCTGGATGATAGCACAGCAGTAGGGCATTTGCCTTTCATGCAGCTGATCCAGGTTGGACCTCGGTTCGATCCCCAGCATCCCATATGGTTCCAAGCCAGGAGCGATTTCTGAGTGTGTAGCCAGGAGTAACCCCTGAGCATCACCAGCTGTGGCCCCAAAACAAAACAAACAAAACAAAACAAAATCTTACAATGGCAAAACCCTTAGTGCTGACCTTGCATTGCTAGAGTAAGAGGACTGATTTGGGCCTGGAATTTTATGGCATTGATGACAATGAGTGTTTGCTTGGGGAGTCCTATCCTAGATTCCTCAATAGCAGGGCCATGGAATTGAAGCTTCATGTTGTACTTCCCTACTCAATGTATGGCAATTCATGACAGCAGCAAAGGAACATGGATGCAAGGCCCACATAGTTTATTTTTGTCCATCACATTGGAAAGTGATTTTTCAAAAAATATGTTTAATTTAAAGCATTGTGATCGAAAAAGTTATTCATATTTGGGTTTTAAATATAGAATATTTCACTATCCATGTCAACCTCCTTCCACCAATTTTCCCATAAGACCCATAAGTTTGGGTCTTATGATTTCATTGTTGTTGACTCCGTGGCTTGGATATTCAGCTTTTCCTTTTTTTTTTTTTTTTTTGTTTTTTTTGGGGGGTCACACCTGGCAGCACTCAGGGGTTACTCCTGGGTCTACACTCAGAAATCCCTCCTGGCAGGCTCAGGGGACCATATGGGGTGCTGAGATTAGAACCACCGATCTTCTGTATGCAAAGCAATCACCTTACCTCCATGCTATCTCTCCAGCCCCAGTTTTTTCCTTTCTTAATGCCATCAATGCTCCTGAGTCCTCTTGGTTTCCTGCCTCCTCCCATTATTTTTTTTCTGTCTTTACTCCTCCTCCATTCAAGAAAATTGCTATTGAAATATTGGGATATGTTTCTCTCAGCCAGTTTTGGCTAAATTATATTTCCCAAACTTGGTTTGCAATGATATTTCTTATTCTTCATGTTCTCCACGACTTTCCACAGGCTTCCAAGAGGGACATGTTCTATTTGTTTCAACATGGTTGGAAGCTTTGGAACTGCCTCCACGAAAAAAATTTTCTAGGTAACTTTTCATGACCAAGGCCATGTTGCTTTTACTTTTTGTTGTTAATGTTGTTTTTCTTTCGATATGTATCCTTTGGACATCAGGTATGATTCTAGGTTTTTCTGAGGATGCCATGGGCAGAGATTCCTGAAGCCATTGGGTGAGAATGGAAAGAGATGCTCCTTAGTCCTAAACTTTTCAGTTACCAGCTACTTGGGATAACTGTTGCTCATGACCCTTTGCCAACAGTCAACAAAACAACTTTTGCAAGAATCTTTTACATAATTATAGTTAATACCAGCATTATAAATTGTGATTATTATTTAGAGGCACTATTTTGGAAGGATTAACTCTATGATAACCTATGTCTGGAAATAATTATTTTGGTAACACATGCAATTTTAGGAAGTCTTTAGAAATCATATGGTTTTGATATGAGGTCAATAATTAGACAGTATTTAGTATAATAGTCATTTGGCAATATTAACTAATCTTGTTGTCCCTGTCTTTTTTTTTTTTTTTTTTACTCCTTATTGAAATCATGATGGAGAATTCCATACTTTTCTCCTGTGTGTTTGTCTGGCTACATATGTTCTCTGAAGTCCCCTACCCTTAGTGAGCATGTTTTCACTATGTTTAGTGAGTCCCAATTCTATTTCATTCCTCAGTTCATTGACAGAAAACAATTCATGTTTTATTTTTTGCTCAATGCCCAGGAGACCTGGATCTGGCCTTTCAAAATCATTACTAGATTCTTGAAGGGAATTAGATGAATCTGTTTTCGATTTTTATTGATTAAGAAGAACCAATGGAACAATATTTAAAACTTAATTCAAACGAAAACTGACTTTCCTATTCCTTTATGTAGGTTATGATATAGAACTCAGAATATATTTTGACAGTTTTTGAAAATTTCTTGTGGGTATGGAGCACTCAATCATTAATAACAATCTAGAGTGCACACTTCTCTTGTCTTTCCTGAGAATGTATTATCTGATATCATGAGGACATTAATAATCCCTTATTTTAATTGCAGTGTATTTGGAGAATTCTGCTATGTCCTTCTTTTTCAATCCACAGTCTTATAAATCATATACAAGAAGCCTAGGACTTTCAAATATTTTCAATATCACCATGAGGCAGAATGATCAACATTATAGCACTAAAAGAGATGCAAAGGGATATCTAATCTCATCCTCAAGTTTTTAGACATAGTGTCATTAATCCCAAGGAATCAAATTAGCTGGTGACAGAGCCCGCATTCCAAAATTCATTTATCTGAGTGTGCCCGAGATGTTCAGAGAGACATGCAAGGAGCTGGGGGAGGGTGTATGTGTGTGTGTGGGGGGGGGGTGACTCTATTGCCTTATTAGACTGAGGAATCCAACAAGCAAAATTCTCTTCAAGATAATTTGTTTATTGAGTTCTCAGAAGAAGCCATGACATAATTGGCTGTCGGGGAAAAATGTGGATCTCTAAAAGGAAGAAACATCTTTATTCATACTGTTAGTGTGGTGTGATGCAAGTTTCAGACACTCTTATTTTTTTTCTTGTACCTCTGAGCCTCCTTATTTCCATATCACTTTTACTCTTCACTTCCAATCCTTTTACACTTCCCAATCTGGCTGAAGAAAGAGCAAACAGTGGTTTCTCACAGAGAAGGAATCTGAAAAGCCTGAGATCTCACAAGGGCCTGTGTCCTCCTCTGTCTTCTCACATGGCTCAGAACTGAGAGCCATGAAGCCAATTCTTGCTTCTTGGGAGCTGTCTTGTCCTAAGAACTCTATCCTCCTGACCTCATTATCTTACCCAGGTCCTATCTTTAAGATAGGCTTTCAATTTGTGAATTTGTGGCAGACACATTCAGACCTTATCAAGTTTGGTTGCTTGCTTGTTTGGACCACACCTAGTGGTACTCAGGAATCACTCCAGATGATGTTTGGGAAACCCTTTGCAATCAACCAGAATTGATTGCATACAAGGCCAATTCCTTCTATCTTTATTATCTCTTTATTTACCAAGTATTTTTGTTTGTTTGTTTTTGGGTCACACCCAGCAGCGCTCAGGGGTTACTCCTGGCTTTATGTACAGAAATCACTCCTGGCAGACTTGGGATACCATATGGGATGTCAGGATTCGAACCACCGTCCTGCATGCAAGGCAAATGCCCTACCTCCATGATATCTCTTTGGCCCCTTTACCAAGTATTTTTAAAAAATACTTTGAACGATGTCAGTGCCACATCAGTGGTTTTGTTAGACAGTTCTAGAAAACCCATGTAATCAGGAGTCACTAATTTATACGGTCCTGGTGGTGTGGGCTATTTCTGAATTGTAATTTTTATGGACTTTTAGGATTCTCTTTCTCCTTAACCCCTTCTCTCTTAAATCTTCTCTCTCTTCTGAGCTTTTTGTCCAGTATCTCTCTGGTTTTTGTAGCTGCTCATTGATGCTTCAGTTTCTTGATCTATTTATTTTAGTGTCATGGAGGATTCATTTGCCTAGACAGGATGCTCCCTCCTTACACTGCCACATTGTAGGTCCCTGCTGTAGTGGCAGCAAGTACTCCATGGTTACATTATTCATTTCCTACTGAAACGAAAACCGATTCCCACACATCAGGTGGGGGAGACTATTCATGTTTATTCGATAGTTCAACATTCTCATAAGTTAAAAGGAAAGTGTTGACAAGGGTGGGATTCTTTCTGCAAAGTTTCATATCCTTTACTCAACCCCTCCCGCAACTTCTAGGTGGCTCATAATCCTTGTCCAGACAAGTTCTTTGCTGGTCATTTCATGTTAGCATTGACTTCTTTGCCTCTCTAATTCATATCTGAGGACCCTGGTTATTACTCTAGTCCTTTGGGGGTAATTATGGCTAATAGTTCTATTTTAATAGAACTATTCTATTTGCTTGTCTGTCTGTCTGTCTGTCTCTGTCTATCTATATAGCCTGACGTAGCACCTAATCTGCTAGGAAACAATTAGAAATTGATCCTTGGATTTCTGCAAGCTGTAGACCACCAATAAGAATCTTAGCACCCTGAGCTACTTGGGATATTTGTTCTAGCTCTCATTCCAAGACCTATGCACTTTGCATTTTTTGCTAAAGCAGAACTTTGCAATGTTCTTATAGTTGGTCTTGTTTTCTGAAAAGTCAGGTGCAGTGAGACTGGTGGAGTGAACCTACATGGCATTTTGAGAAGTATGTGTTGGAAGTTCTAGTCTTAGCTTGTTCTGTAGCAGTCAAATACCTTCTTAGGGAAATGCACAAAAAACACTTGGTCCAATAGGAATAAGGCATGTTCTATTCATTTCTAACAGAGGCCCTAATAATGTCAAGAAGATGAGAATACTGGAGAGAAACATATCACTGTACAACTCCAGAATCATGTATTGGGAAGAGAGGCTCAGAAGCTCAGACACCCTCCAGATGCCTGAGGGGAGAATCCTTTTTTGCCTTTCCAGCTTTTGGTAGCTCATGGGGTTCTTAGTCTTGAAGTCATTGCAATACCCTCTCCCTTTCTTTGTAGGGGTTCTTTTCTTGGTGTTTCTCCTGTGTATACCTATGTTCAAATATTCCTCCCTCATGTGAGTCAGCCTCACATGTATAAGGCCCTATATTTGATCCTTGGCAACAAGAACTTTCTAAAAGAAGAAAAATTACAACAAACAAACAAACACAAACCACAAAAATCCCAATGAAATAAAATCTCCTTTTCTTTTAGAAAGATGCTTGTCATTATGTTTAGGCCTTAACTTAAGACAGCATGATTTTACTTCCTTTGATAATTTCTCCTTGAGACATATTTCTATATTTACAGATGCTGAGGGTTAGGAATTGAACATATCTTGGGAGACAAAAACAATGCAGCCCATGACAAATCTATTTTTAGAAATCACACATACTCATTCTGCTTCCCTACATGTTAGATTTTTTTTTGTGTGTGTGTGCTTGTTTATTTTGCAGTGCTCAAGGACCCAATAATATTCATCTAACTAGACCAGCTAGTTCAGTGCTAGCTGAAATGTCAGGGCCTTGCATTTCTGGGTATTATCCAGGCCACCCTATAGGTGTTTGGGGTCTTCTAAGGAGGGGCTACACTCCATGGGAACCATGAGGTGCTAAGGATTGAACTGGGGAAAACTGTATGCAAGTTAGACCCTTTAACCTCTATCCCATCTCTTTGATCCTGCTTTCCCATTTTATGTTAGCTATGGAGATTGGATTCATTCTCTGTGTATTCCTCAGCTATCTACCTTCCCAGAACCATCCCTGGCCATACACACAGTATTTTCTAGAGAGCAGTTGCTTGGTAAACATAGATGTTTTGTATTGACTAGGAGATTCTTCACCATGACACACTGACCCTTCTGATGTGCTTCCACCAGAGGGAGAAAGGGAGTTAGCTGTCTCTTCTAGAGCAATCGTGTATGTAGATTCGGACTGCCCTGAAATATTGTCTCCAAGGGAGTCTGCACAGAATGCAGCATGAAATGAAGGAAAGAACTGGAACTGGAAGCATTCTAAAATTAAATAGAGTTGGTGTTTTGTTTGAGGGTGGCAAACACATTTCTAAACACTTTATTAAAGGCTAAAGCCAAAAAGAAACATCTCAATATATTTGACTGCCTTTTTTTTTTTATATACTTTATTGTCAAAGAAGATTATTGCCAAAGTTAAAAGTAAAAGACAAGACAGAAAAACAAAAGCAGTCAGGGGAACTGACATCCACTCAATTCCCAGGGATGCAGTGATAACATAAACGTGGGATGTTCCCAGTGGAGAAGTCACAGTGTCGCTATAGCGTGAAGGATGCTCATTTTTAGTTTAATAAGACATGATGCTTCAGTGTTATTAGCACAATGAAAGGAGCCAATTTTTTTTACTGTGATTGTGAATTTGTTCTTTGAAAAAGCATTGAAAAAATCAAGAGTATATTTCTAAAAATTTTATGTGTACAGTGGTAAACACATGATCTCTTAAATTTTTTAATCATGCAGGATAAAACCATGAATAAATATTCTTATGAGAGTTGACAGATTAAATCATGTTTAAAAGTTATTTATGTTGCTTTTGATAGAAATGGATTTCACCAAGTTTATAGAGACCCTTTTTTTTCTTCAAACAAAACTGAAAAGTAATCATGATTTCTTTGAACTCTGCTTCCAAGGTGCTTTATTTTGACTGCAGAGAAGCATGCCTTTATGTGATAATTCACATCCCTGGGAAAATTTTGCCCAAATTTTCTGTTTCTATTTGTCTTTTACATATTGCCTGTTAAATTGTTAATTATATTAAAAATTTTTCGCCTGAGAAAAATATCTTTTTGCTTTTTTTTTTCTGGCTTAAGAAGATCAATTCACCTACCTCTTAAAGTATTGCTGTTGTGTTCCTCAAGAAGAGATGCTCACAGGCTCTGGGACTTCTCCAGTGTGAGTGTGTCAGGATCTACAGCCCATTAACTCATCTGTCTTGGACATCCCTGGCTTGTCTTATTTCACTCCCACTTAATCTCCTATACCAGGAATATTGACTTTATCATACAGTGGCTGTAGGTCCTTGATGTTGGTCTGTTGGTCTCTTGAGTGGACTCCCAACTTTGGGCTCCAAACTGTCATCACTGGTGGCTATCATCAGAAGGTCAAAAAGGACACTATTGGTCTACTTGCTCCCACTACACTGATAGGAAGTTCCCAAGATCCCAGAGGGCATAGGGAGAGGAATAATCATGGATGCACTTTGTTGTCTCCAGTCTACAACTGAAATGCTATCAAGGGGGATATGAAGCTGCCCACTACTTAGTAGCTACATTTTTTTGTTCATTGGTGGGTGTTCTTTCTGTCAAGAGGAAATAATACAGAAGGATATATTTCAAAATGACATCATGTCAGATGGAAAGAAACACACTGATGTTGATGCAGGGATAGAGAAAAATTATTAGGATACTCTGATTTCCAACTGCACCCTGCCCTTGTTAAGAATTGCTACACATGGGGCCGGGTAGGTGGCGCTGGAGGTAAGGTGTCTGCCTTGCAAGCGCTAGCCAAGGAAGGACGGCGGTTCGATCCCCCGGCGTCCCATATGGTCCCCCCAACCCAGGGGCGATTTCTGAGCACATAGCCAGGAGTAACCCCTGAGCGTCAAAAGGGTGTGGCCCAAAAACCAAAAAAAAAAAAAAAGAATTGCTACACAGGAGCTGGAATTACTACACAGTGGAAGAGCATTTGCCTTGCACATGGCAGACCCAGGAGGAACCTGGGTTTGAACACTGGCATCCCATATGGTCCCTTGAGTCTGCCAAGAGCAATTTCTGAGCTAGAGCCAGGAGTAACCCTGAATACTGCCGAGTGTGTCCCCAAAACAAACAAATAAACAAACAAAAAAAGAATCACTGCACATTTTCCTGAGTATTTCAGATGCCTCTAGGTCTGAAAAGTCACTGCTTGGTATAGTGAACATAGAAGAATCCTGATTTCTGCAGCCTCTAATTTGGGTTCAGTGAGTAGAGTTCACTCAGTAATCTGCAAGAATAAATGTGTGACACTTTTGCCCTCAGTTCCAAAAGGTGGATGTCCCTTTGTCTTAGTTCTGAGATCTACAGAAGTAATTGTCTAGGTGGGCAGCACCATATTTGTTTTTTCTTAGACTTTGTGCATGAGGCCCTGCTGAAGTGATGAACATACACACACACACACACACAAGCACACACATATGTGCTCCATCTGCTGAATCTCTGTTAGGACAGCCACCAGCTGAGAGGGCCAGGTGCTGACTTCTTACATAACACCTCTGGTTCTAGGAAGAGATACACTTGCTTCTCAAAGTCACTATCTCCTTGTTTGCTGATGATCCTATAGTTCTAGGACCCAGAAGCAAATGAGTGTTTATTTTGTACTTTAAACCTCAATCCTTTAGCTTCATTTGGGATTGAGGTGAAAAAATAGATAAGTCAATCAGTAAACACCAAACCCAACTACTATAGTAGTGGTTGTGCCCTGCAGTTTTTCCAGAAAGTGGAGTCATTGGAATGACTTTAAAAAAAAAAAAGCACTTTCACTGAAATGGGACTTTAATACCATTATGAGGCATTCATAGAGAAACACTGTTTCTGGTCCTTGGGATAAAAAAAGCATGTAAGGGTGTAGCATATCTAGATTAGCTCTCCAGAAGTTCACTGGGACTAGTGATGACATGGGAATAGAGGAGGAGAGGACTAGTGTGGGCCATGCCAGGATCACATGAAAGGACTAATAGTTTCCATCAAGAACATCTCAAAAGGGGGTCAGAGTGATAGCATAGCAGGTAGGACATTTGCCTTGCACATGGCTGACCCAGGCTCGATACCCATTGGGGTATCCCCAATGGTCCCCCAAGCCTTCCAGGAGTAACTTCTGAGTACGATCCAGGAGTAACCCCTGAGCAATGCTGGTTTGGCCCAAATACCAAAACAACAAAACACCACAATATTTGTGAATACAACCAAGTCTCAAGAGGAATTTTGGAGTCAAATAGTAAGAATTGGCACTTGGTGGCCAGGACACAGAGAATGAATCTTTTGTGAGTCTGAGAGAGAGAGAGAGATCCCTCATTTCCTGTTGATGAAGGGGGTGCAAAGATGGGAAGAGGGTGGTATGGGATGTTTGTGCATGTCTGGTGCACAAAATAAAGGTCAAGTGTGAATCGAGAGTTGAAAACTGGCAGAGCTTCCCATATGGAAGAATAGAGAGCATTTTATTAATATATTATGCTTTATATGTCACATTATAGAATTTATAGATCATTTATATTGAGGAAAACCTTGGGTATGATTGCAAAGGGCCATTTCCCACAACCATAATAAAATTGATATATGCAGAAGTCACACAAAAATTGGGGGTTTCTCAGGACATATAAAAGCTTGTGTTTATTTTGGAAAGCATCAAGGAAACATTAATATTATGTTTTTTAAAGCAAACATTTATTAAGTGTTAATATTGAAAAAAAATTTTTTTTTGCTTTTGAGCCATACCTGATGGTGATTGAGACTTACTCATGGCTCTGTGCTAAAGAATCACTCCTGGCAGGCTCAGGGGAACCATATGGGATGCTGGGGATCAAACCAAGGTCAGACATATGCAAAGCAAATGCACTCCTTAGTCTATCACTCTGGCCCCAAGTATCATCTGAACCTTTAGTGAATCATAATTTTTTGGGTTTGGGGCCATACTCAATGGTGCTCTTGGCTCATTTCTAACTCTTTGTTCATTGATTATTCCTTTTAATAATCAGGGGACCGTATGGGGTTTCAAGGATAGAATTGAGATGGTTATATGCACTGTGTTTCTGGAATCTATATTTGTTTGAGAGCAATACTATAAGGTATGCAGAATGTCCATTTTGTTTTCTTCCCTTTTGCACACCCCAGAAAGCTCATTTTCACTCCTTAAATCTCTTCCCCCCAAACCATCAGTAACCCACATTACTCTTTTTAACTTCAGTGCTGCACAATCCCAATCACAGACCAAAACCTAGCATTGGATCTAACAAACCCCAACTATTTCAAAAGACATAAAATGGACACGTATGTCTTTTGAATAATCTATTTCTCTGACAGCTATATGTCTTACTAAATATTCTCTTATACAGTGAAGATTCTAACCACTTTTTATCTTTTCTTCTTTTTGTGAGCTGTTCAATAAGGAATTTTGGTGAAAGAGTCCCCCAGTTTAATGCTTATGATTGTACCATGTATGGGGATTGTTGGACTTGTTCTTAAGGCCCCCATATGTGCTGATAATGCCATGTGGCATTGTTCCTTGTTTGCATAGGCACATTAAAATGGGAAAATACTATATATACAAATAAGATTTTATCTAATAGAAATTGGAACACACAAATCTTGTAGTGCAACCGGACCTTACACCCTGAACATTGACATAATGACCTGGCACATGCCTCAGAAGAATGGGCATTCTCCATTCACCCGTGAACCAGGGAAGCCATCCATGAAACATCCAACTTTGTCTAGAACATCACCTGGAAGCAATCCTCTACCAGGGAAGACCCTATCAATGCTCTGACAAAAGAGCACTTCTGTTAACACTGCTCAAAAGAGACTTCCCTTAACACTGAGAAGACTTAACAACAACAACGACCTGCTTACAGGACTGGGCTCTCTGCATTGCCCTTTAATTGTGAGGTGAAACTAGAGGATGTTCCACATCCTGAATTCAATGTAGAATATGCAGATTCTAGGATCTTTAATACAGAAACATGATACTAACAACAGAGACTGTGTGAAAAACAAAAGTGTGTTGGCACTACAAATAATGTCTTGGATTGGACAAACTAGCTTGCCTGGAGCCTAGAGTTGGTCTTATGCCAGGAAACTTCAGGGGTAGGGTCTCCTTATATTTAGGCCAAGGTTTTTCCTTTCCATATCCCTCATATTTAGGTGGGCCTATGAACACAATAATTGCCACTCTAACACCATTTTTACTGTGCTCCTTTGACTCTAATCCTTAGAAAAAACCCACTTAAACTTTTGAGGTTAACTTAAACCAGGGGTCTCAAACTCGCGGCACGCAGGCCGTTTGTGGCCCTCTGTACATCTTGTGGCCCACGGCTGGCCTTCAAATATTGCAGTATTCACGATTATTCGCTTACCGAATAATCGCAATAAAAATCGCATTAGTAAGAAAAAAATTGCATTAAACATTTGCATATCCCAAGCAGTTTCGTTCGGGGTATGCAAATGTTTAATGCTATTTTTTTCTTACTAATGCGATTTTTATATTGCAAATATTCGGTAAGCGAAACCCCTTATGCGGCCCTGCCTCACCCCGACTTTGCCTCCTGCGGCCCCAGGTAAATTGAGTTTTAGACCCCTGACTTAAACTAATATGCATGTGCATGGAAATGTAAAAAAATACTATGCCTTCAATGTTTAAGGAGTTACATAAGTTTTATGGCTTTAGATTGCTTTGTGTACTGCTAAGAAATATTATAATGTATTACAAACTGGGGACTTGAGGGGCAAAGTAATTGTACATGGGCTCTGTTTTATTTTTCTTAATGTTCTTTGGCTGAAAGTCCAAAGTTAAGGTATCAGCAAGGGGACTTCTTCTGAGAATTCTGTTTATGGGTGATTGTCCTTCCACTATAACTTTACCTTGTCTTCTTTCTTTGCATCTTTGTTCTCATAATTAAAAATAAAAAAATAAAAATAAAAGTAGAGAAAAGTAATGCAATGTATGCAGCAACTTACAGAACTGCCAGAGTGGTCAGTGTAGAAAATGAAAAATCAAAATGAAATGAAACAAAAACTGTGTTCAATTTAGGAAAATTATAGTTAATGGGCATTTTCATAATGCAAGTTCTATTCTTTTTCTTCTGTCTTACATAGACAGACATGAGTGCACATACAATAACAATTCAGAACTACTGCTATCGAAGAAAAATATTTTACTAAGAGTTATTAAATTAAAAAAAAATAGAACTTTTCCACAAAACCCAGAAAATTCAAAAGGCTATCAACATAACATTGAGGTAGATTACATATAACTTTCCTGTGACTTGTCTTTTGGGGTCAACACACTCATATACCTGAAGAAAAACATGTGGTGGCAGGTGGGGACAGGTATAGAGGTGTGCTTGCTTTCCTAGAAGAGAACAAACCAGTATTTTCTGGGGTAAAAAAATCAACTAGATTGTTGGATGATTCTATTGTAGTAGAAACAGAGGGCACAGCAGTGATCAGTGAAATCACATCCACTCCTTTTCATGCCTTTGGTCACAGACCAAACACAATAAGTGTAATAATTTTGAAGATAGACTGTTTGAACTGATAATAATGAATAAAAGTAATGAATAGTTTAATTAAACTTTCCTAGCTACTAGTTTTACATTACACAAGCTTCTATTGGTTTTTGAAGCTGCTGTCCCAAAATCAAAGGAACATTTTAGCCCTCTTGTTAGATCTTTGAATATTGTATGGTCTGATATGGTATGATATAATTATGGTCTGATATATTTGTTATGATATAATTTATGGTACAAATGATATATATGATATATATGGTATGTATAATTTATGGTATAAATATGGTATTATTTATTAGATATGAGAGTCTGCTAACAGATGTGGGAAATTTAATATGTTAAAATTATTGTATAATAACTAAAATGACAAATTGCTAATTTGGAAACATTTGCAAAAAATTGGGGTTAGAAATGTCTGTCAAAGATGTCTATTAAAAGAAAAATGACTATAAAAATTTAGACTTTGTCATACTCATTGCCATACTGCAATGAGTAAAATAAATTGATGATAAGAAGCAGGAAAAGTATTATGTTATGTAATAAGTTGTAAAATAAAATGAAGTTTCTTGAAAAGAAAAAAAAGATAGCAAATTTATTTGCCACTTTGCCTCTTTCTTTCACTAGATCTGTTGACAGAGAAAAATTAAAATTAGAAGGAAAATGGTGGCTTCAAATCAGAGAGTCTTGGCTCTGCTATTTCTTCTTAGATTCAAGTCAGCACTGTACATTGATTAATAGGTGAACAGCTTTATTCCAGGTATCCAGCATGGAGTGTCAGCCTGTCTGGCACTCAACTCACAACAGTCCACGGATCCCACTGAGTCCCATTGTGTTGATTGTAAATCCAAAAGGTGGGCAGAAAAAACGGGTGAGGATTTGTTACTATTTCTGGCATCTGAAGACTGCTCCTTTGATGGCCATTATCATCATCAGTCTACAGAGCTGGCCTGGCTGCCTTTATGTGGTTGCTGGACAGTAAGTCTCTTCTAGGCAGGAACCCAGACCAAAGGAACTTGCTCTTAGTTCATTGCCCCATAGGCAATGATGGTGAGGACAAAGGGCCACATGATGAAGGTCTGTGTAACTTTTCAAGGTTAAGTTCACCTAACTGAGCCTCCTGTTGAAGTTGCAGTGTTTAGAGACCTTGTGTCAAGCTGCCTATCACACACAGTTGTACTTTCATTGAATATGAGTGACTTTCCTTCTGTTCTGGGGCTCAGCTCCCATTCCTTCTCCTCATCTCCAAGATGCTATAGTATATTTATTAGTACAGTTTAATAACTGCCATTTCTCTCCACCCAGCCAGATGTCCTGGGCACCGCACACAGCATGCCAAGGTTCAGCTACCTGCATTTCCCCATGGCTTCCTCCCCAGGCAGGACCTTGTCATCAATCAAACACTGACTAAATGCAGTCGTATTGTTGCTGGCAAATAATTCCCCTTCCACACTTCATAATAGTCTCACATCATTTCTTGCAAACACAAATAGATGACGAGTTCAGCCCCATTACCAACTCACAGAGCATGGAAATAAACATTTTTTGAAATGTGATTGCATGAAAGAAAATTCGAAGGAGCACGCTTATCTGAAAGGAACCAACTGCAAAATCATGGCAAGCCACATTTGTAGAGGGGAAAAAAAATCAAAGTCTCTCTGAGTGAAGTGTGTAGAAATTTTAAAACATTCCAAGGACTCTCCTTGTGGTTTTTTAAAAGTGCTTTCATTAAAAAAAAAAAAAAGCTGTCATTTGTTTTAGGAGATTTTTTTTAGAAATATAAGTATCCCAAGGGTTAATTCAATTTTCTGGTATTTGTTTAAAATAAAAATGTTGGGGCCAGAGTGATAACACATTGGTAGGGCGTTTTCCTTGCATGCAGCAGATCCAGAACAGAACTGGTTTGATCCCTAGCATTCCATATGGTCCCCCAAGCCAGGATCGATTTCTGAGCACATAGCCAGGAGTAACCCCTGAGTGTCACCAGGTGTGGCCCCAAAACAAAAACAAAATAAAACAAAATAAATAAAGTATCTGTGTTATAAAATATAGGCAAAGGCTGCTGGATATTCTAGGTATACTATAGCACACTTTTCCTATAACAAGTCGTTGTACCCTTTCTTCAAATAGACCAGCGAGGGAAAGGAAGGAGAGATAGTATAGTAGATAAGGTATCTGCCTTTCATCTTTGGGGTACAAATAATACCCAAGCCCCAACAGGGTTCATCTCTGGGCATAAAGCCAGGAGAAATCCTGACCACATTTGGGTTCAACTTAAAAACCAAAAAGACAAAACAATGGAGAATCTTAGCAGTTGGCATAAAATCACATTACTTAGGTAGTCAAAGAGCTTTTGTTTCCCAGCAAAGATCTGGAAGTCACTGTTTTTCTTGCCTTTTGTTTCTAATGTGCCAGAAACATTCTAGATACATGTCTTAACATCTCTGAGAAGAAGTATGAGCTTCTTGTGAATCAGTGGGCAGAATGTTCCAGAAGGGTTTTATTTTATTTTGTTACCCAGTGTTTCTTAAGGCTTACTCCTGGCTTAGGGCTTACTCCTAGGATCATGGCTGGCAGGCTCAGGGCCTATATGAGATGTTGGGATTTAAATCTGGGTTGGTTGTATACAAGGCAAGTGCCCTTTACTATTCTATCTCTCAGGCCTTGTTCCAAGAGACTTTTTATGGGGTTTATAATGATTTAAAAGGTTTCTATGATGTTTTAGAAACATCACCAAGGACTTTGGACTCATGCCACTTGAAAATTTCTTTTTTACCCTGACCACTATACTATCTCTCCAGTCCTTGTTTCAAAAGATTTTTAATGTTTTTTATGATGTTTTATACACATCACCAAGGACTTTGGAATCACACCATTTGAAAATTTCTTTCTTTTTACCCAGGCTGTCTTTCTTCAAATTTTTTTCTCATAAAGAAAGCAAAAGGAAGAATATGTGCTTTTGTCTCCTCTCCGTGACTTTTCATACCAAAACTGAAGTTCTGGCATTTATTAGTGCTTGTTATTATTAAAACGTCTTCTGCACAAGTAAGCCTAAAGATAAAATGGCCCTTTTGAAAGCACCAACAATAAAGCTTATAGAAGAAAGCACAGGGAAATATTTTCATGACCTTGGGGTAGGCAAGAATCTTCTATAATAATAGGACAAAAAACACTAGCTTTAAAGAGAAAAGTTGATAAATTGAAGTACATTAAGAACTCCTGTTTATCTGAAAACATCACTGAGAAAGTAAAAAGGCAAGCTACAGACCAGGAGAAGGCATTGCCAATACATTTATCTGTCAAAGGGCCTATATTAAGCTATATAAAGAGTTTATACAACACAATGAGAGAGAAGGAATAACCCTCAAAAAGTGCATAAGAAATGTCAATGAGCACTTTATAAAAGAGGCTATTTTAAAGGCCAATCTGCAAGTAAAATGTATTCAATATTTTTTAGTTAGTCAAAAATTAGCCCCTACCACTCTTATGATAAATCTATTTGCCTATCAGAATGATGAAAATGAAAACCCTGACAAGATTTGGATATTGATGAATTGATTCATCTCACCATCTCTCTAGGGTAGAATTGGAGGCTAAATCTCCAGAGAATGACTTGACAGTATCTGTTAAAGATACATATTTGCACAATGGCTTAGTACTTCTACTGCAGGGGACGTAGTCCTGTTTTCACTTAAAGACAAGGGCAAGAATGTTTGTAGGAGCATATTTGTCATAGGCTCAAAGTTAAAGCAATCTAAATGACTATCAATACTATGAGTAAAAGGGGGCTATGTTCATGATAAATTCTGTTGATTCTCTGGCATTTAGAGGAACCTTAGAGACAGAAGTCTTGGCTGTTAAGAAAATACTATGTAAGCATAGTAGAAAAAAGGTATAGTCAACTAACATATTTACAGTTCAAAATAGTTGATTAAGAAGAGAGCATCTTTTTAAAAAAGAAGACAAAAGGCACTTAGTTAGAAAATGGGAGTTTTCAGATACATTTCCTTACGATTTATCTGGAAATTATTCAAGTGATAGTTGAAATCAAAAGTAAGATATTCTGAATATTTACTTCTCTATACTGGGTTTCTTCCTTTATATTAGTTGATATATTCCTTGCTCTCTATTATTTAGAATTGTTGAAATTTTTCCTAAGTCTTTGGCCATTTCTGTATATTGCATAGAGAACCATTTTGTCAGAACTTCACTAAAATAATAACTCAAGATCTGTTTCTAGACTGTATGGGCATGTAGTTGACTGTCTGGTGAGCCAGAGGAAGAATTTAGTATCACTGTTGGGTTTCTGGATTAGTCATTTAAGTGAATGGAGCTGTCATATGCTGGACAGAATCCTGGGAAAGGGAGCAGGCTTGTGGGGATACAAGAAAGTTATTGGAGTAAGGGACTTCTAGTTGGATGAAAGAGGGTTAGGAATGTCTAAAGAATGCTTTGAGCTTGATTGCAGGATATGGAATGATGGATAAGTAGATAAACACTGGTACAGTTAATATGACAGATAATTTATGGTGTCCACTTTCAAATTTTTTCACAAATATTTTATGCCATTGTGGGTCCAACTCTATGTTAGCAGGTTTAGTCTCCTAAATTGGATCCCAGTTTTCATGAACTTGAGATGAAGAGCTGTGAATTTTTATTTACTGTACTTTATGGTGATGGTGATTTGACTTAGAAATGCCTGGAATAATCTTTTTGCTTTATATCACATAAAAACCAGAATTTGTAATCAGCTGCATTGACTAGAATGAAACCACTAGCCTTAAGTATATATGATTTTTTTATTGGAATGATTACATTTTAGAGATAATAAAGTATATGTGAGAATTTACATAAAGATGTGCAGAAAGGAGGATGTATCATACCTTAGTGACTACCTTTTGGGGACACTTTAAATTTATTAGTAGAAAAATAAAGATGAAAATTTAAAATAGGGCCTAAGGATATGGCTCAAGTGGTAGAGAGTGACTCTGCTCCTCAGTTGTGTCTGCTCACACCACGCTGAACTCTGAACTCTAGCTCCCACTACTGGACTTAGCCTCAATCACAGAAAATCCTTCCTTCATATCTCCCATCTAGGTGTGGCCTCTAGAAAAAAACATTAAAATATAATTTATACATTAAGGAAAGAGGCCGCCATGATGCAGAAAATGTCTAAATGTAAACTTGGTCACTAATATTTTTTCAGTTTTGAACATTAAATAAATAGTATTTCAGTGGTTTTCCACTCATTGAGTTTCTGATACTAGTTTCTGGTTGTGTTAGTTATGTATTAACCTTGTTGTTTTTTTTTATAATTTTTATTTGATTAACCTTGTTTTTATAGAGTTTGTCTTCTGCATTAGTAGGTAACTGGACATTCTTTGTACCACTCTAAGGTCAGCGAATACTTAAGTACACAAATATTTGAATGAATATAAAAAATTTTAATCAAAATGGCAAGCTAGAGAAATAAAATCATATACTTAGAAAATTCTAAAAATTCAAGTTTCAAGGGCTTCTAATTGTGTAGATACTTTTGTCAAGAACCAAAAGTAATATTTTGATTGGTTTTTATTGATGGTGAATATTAAGCTTTCTTCTATGTTGCAAGAGGTGCAGAATATTTTTACTAAGGTACTTTCACCAGCCAATACACTTCTGGCCATGACTCTGTTTTATGGTAGGGTTCTATTTACATCTGCTTTATCTAAAGAGCCTTTTTTTCCCCCTCAGATGTTCTTTCTCTAAACTCTAGATCTGCAGTTCATGCAAAAACCATGATGGGGCAGTTTTTGTTTTATAATTTCATAGTCCTAGAACAGTTTTTTTTGTATTCAGGATCAAATAATAGTCATTATGGTGAAAAAAGAAAAATCTTAATCTGCAATCAGAAAGATGGTTAATTTCCTTCCTAAGTGACCAATTGATTGGAACCAGCCATTCAAAATCTAAAGTCGTGTGTGTGTGTGTGTGTGTGTGTGTGTGTATGTGTAAATGTGCAAAATGGCATTGAGTCTTTAAAAAGAAAAACTATTTTAAAAAGAACAAACTATGATTGATTGCACATTGATATAAACATGCACATGGGGCTAGTTCTGCCATCCAGAGATGGAAAAAATTCCTGTTGGAATCACAGAAAAATAGATGCATTTAAAGGGAGCCTCAGGCAGTCAGAGCAGAAGGATTGAGGGTTGGGGAAACAGCCTGAATTGCATTATTTGAATGTTATTAGAAGTCTGTGTCTGGGGTGCCCTTTGGAGTCATTTATTTGAAGGAAACACAGCATGTGGGACACAAAGTAAATCAGCAGGCACCCATGGCAGGACTCAGGTCTGGATCTCCCAGAGGTCAGGCTGGACAGAGAAGACAGTGTGATTTCCCTGGGGCCTGAGACAGTTCAGCAAATCAGGACAACAGGTCTGAGTAAAAAGCTTGAGATTGGGCTCTGCTGTTTCCCAAGACCTAGGATGAGGGTTTGGGCTTAGATGGGACTGGACAGGAGATTGACCTGACTGGTTCTAATGTCCCTCAATTTAAATACATGAGGTGTACCCACATGGTCCAAAAACAGCTACTGGTTCTGTTATGCTGAGACCAGAGACAAGCTGACAGGAAAAACCTTGAGAGATTTCTGTTTTGTTTTAGTTTGGGGCCACACCCAGCTGTATTTGGGGATTCTTCCTGGCCCTGTGCTCAAGAATCAAACCCAAGTTAGATGATTGCAAGGGATGTACCTTAACTATCTGTACTCTCTCTCTGGCCCCTGAAAAAAAATTTTAAGCTGGAGTTAAAAAAAAAAAAAAAAACAAAACTCTGAGAATGTGGGAAGATAGAACATTTCATTAAGTTCAGAAGAAAAGTCTCCAAGTGCTCTTAAAACACTAGGCCAAAAACTGTTGACCAACATAAGCATTTGTTTTGTGGACTGAGAAAGTCCATAGTGTCATGGGATGGGAAGATTATAGGAGCAGCAAAGGAATATTGATTTCCTGTGCATGCATGAGGGCTCTACTAGTGTCAGACCTGAGTGGAGCAAGGCAGTGATTTTCACTTTCCACTTCGAATGAAGACTGGTGACAGTCTGTGAGAAGACACGGGTGAAAACCTTGAAATGGGTCAGGTAGGTGGTTGGTGTGGACCTTGATTGTCTTTGAGAGATGCCTTGGGTGAGCTCCGCAGTGTGGTTATCTACATGGTCAGTAAGAGGCATTTGCAGACAGAGCCCTGAAGTCAGTGGTTGGGGATACTGGCCAGTCCTGGTCTCCCATTCCTTTCTGGTAGGTGAATGGTAGCACCAGCATGCTTAACTTTAACCCACAAATCTTTCCAGGGAAGTTAGAAACAGGACAGAGTTTGGGAACTCTAAATAGGACCTATAATTTGTGAACAGTAGATTAGGGGTCCGTGAGCAGGTGTAGCCTGTGCTGGGCACTGAGTGAATGTGGCCAGGGAAGGTTTCACACATTTATTTATTTGTTTATTTGTTTGGGGGGGCACACCCAGTGACGCTCAGGGGTTACTCCTGGCTATGTGCTCAGAAATCGCTCCTGGATTTGGGGACCATATGGGATGCCTGGGAATCAAACTGTGGTCCATCCTAGGCTATCACAGTAAGGCAAATGCCTTACTGCTCCATGCCACTGCTTTGCCCCCTGGTTTCACACATTTCTGCATGAATGCATGGCAGAAGCAGGTGAGCATGTGTGTTGGGTCTCAGGTGCTGATGAAATTAGTATGGGGAACATAAGTTGAGAGGAGAAACTGGGGGTAACCTGAGGGTATAAAACATGGAATTGTCTGGGTGAAGAAGAAGCATGAGGGAGGGAATGGGTGAGAGGTGAGGGTAGAAAGGAAAGCAAAGGCACATCACATCTCTGAACTGGGGAGTGCAGACTGAGGTTTGTGGGAACAAGAACTTTAATCCATTTAGGGAATTTAGCTCTTCCAGAGAGATAGGTGGACATGCAGCCTTCTAGGAATCCATCACCTTTTTTTTGGAGGGGGGGAGGCACAACTGGTGATGATCAGGGGGTTACTCCTGGATATCCACTCAGAAATCGCTCCTGGCTCGGGGGACCATATGGGATGCCGGAGCATCGAACCGTGGTCCGTCCTAGGCTAGTATGTGCAAGGCAGATGCCTTATACCCTGCGCCACCGCTCCAGCCCCCCATCACCCTTTCTTTGGCTTAGGTTTTAAAAGGAGTCCCTGAAAAGATGGGTGACTGAGATGCATGCAAGTGAGAATATGAAGGAGAGCCCACAAAGAAGACTGGCCACTTAGCTACATCTTTGGCCCCAGACTGGTGCTTTGGAAAGGCAATGAAGAAGAGGCTGACCAAGGCTTCTGCACTAGCTTGGTAATGGCTTCAGGGGTCTCTGAATGGTTCTGGAATCTACCCATTCACCCTTCCCCATTCAGCACTAAGTCAGGAGAAACTTTTAGACACTGCCAATGTGGTCCCAGACAACACAAAACTACCAGCTTGTGGACATTTTGATCCTGAATATTCAATTGTAGACAGTAGCAAATCATTTCTGTTGTTCAAGCTGCCTAACCCATGGAATCTAGTGACAGCAAAAAATGAGAGCAGGGCCATGGATAGTGTTTGTGTTTTACTTCCTAATTATTGCTATATTCACAATAAACATGTAAATATGGCTGCTAATAAGGCCACAAATGCTTCACGATTGACTGGTTATTAATAAAAATATAAGATGGGATATTAATTTAAATCCCAGTTTGGGACCCATATTTGTATTGATAAGATCGACCTGCACACAAATGCAAAATGTGAAAGAAATGTCAGCCGGCTACCTGTGCCTAAACCTAGCGATATCAGAGCTATTGCTTCTGCACAATTTAGAGTTATTTTTAAATAGCTATAGACATGCCTGTTTATCCCTAGAGGAAACAACTAGACGTATGGAAGAGATGTTATTACCTATGAGTGGCTTTGTTGACATGTTAGTGGGTCTTTGGGAATTAGATGTAATGGTGTGAAAATCAGCGGTATGGAAATTAAACTTTCTGACTCTAAGGCTAACTCATTAGTATCCTAAGGGCGGCCACTAAATTAATGTTATATTCAGTGGCTCCAGATGCAAGCTAGAGATTACAAATTGCCTGCTATTTCACTTTGTTGAGAAGATTAAGGATGTACCTTCCCCCCTCCCTTAAATATGAGATGGGATTATTATTTTTTAGACACAGCACAATTCAAAAACAACATAGAGATGTACCCAGCAGAGCTGATGGAATACTGGGACAATGATAATGACACATATACCCTGGGGAATTGGTTAGTATTATAGGCCAAACCATTCCTTTTGTCATAAAGTCCCTGTGTGTTCTGGGTTTCTAAGAGGTACAGCATGATCAAATCAGATTGCAGATAAATTGGAGCAATTGCCCTTGAACTCATGACTATAGAGATAGTTTTACTTATAAGACATCTTAAAAATATTAGCATAAAATAATTCTTCACATTAAAAATAACCAAAGTTGAATGGTTCTGTGAGTTTTGGATACATAATATAATAGAGATACACCTTATAATAAGCAGGACAGTGCCATCACTTCGAAAAGTTCCATCTGAGTTTGCATCTCTGGGAAATTGTTTGTCTGCATAGGTTAATTTTGCTAGTTCCAAAATTTTATACAAATGGAGTCAGAGAGAACATGCTACTGTGTGTCTAGCTTTTTATTTCTCCCTGTTCATCAGGATGTTATTGAGATCTACCCTTTTTTGATTTGTATATACTGATGGGAAGAAGTGGACTTGGGTATTGGTTAAGCAATGTTATAGCTCATTTCTTGCAGATTTTTTTTTACAGGGGCCTTAGAACTGCTCTCTACAGTTCTCCCCATCCAAGAAGCTTTCTGAAGTGAAAAGATTGGGGATGGGGGAAAAGGTAGATGCAGCCCATGTTGAGGTCTTCGGATTTGATTAAGAGTTTCTGATAGTGCAGTTCTGTTTGGTGGAAATAGGTTCACATGGTGACTGGTCCAAATCCAATCCCTTGGGTATCTATGACTTATATTTTTTTTTCTCAAGGTGAACACATCTAGGGGCATGCCTGGGACCCCACCGTAGCTTTCAAGCTTTGTTGGGGTTTTACCAGGTGCCTTTATGTTTGTTTCTCTTGTGTTATCAGTGGTTTCCATTTTAGTGCTGTGCAGTAATCTCTTGTATAGATGTATCACGTGCATGTATTTATTAACCTAGAGTTATTTGAGTTGTTTGATGTTTGTGGATAATGGTGTTATGAACATTATTACACAGACACTTTAATGGACATATGTTTTCATTCCTCTTTGGTAAATATTTGCAAGTGGAATTTCTCAGTACACTATTTTAAAGTTGACTTTTCAACCTAGTTAAATTCATACTCAACTGTGGAAATCATTGCTGATATGATAGCTGGCAGTATATTAAAATATACTTATTTATATATTTACCCACACCAACTTCATTCTAGAAACATTATTTCTATGCAGACTGCCAACATTTTATAAAAATTTAGAATTTCAATAAGTAATGGAATTTGAGCAAAGGGGGAGCAGAACATTTTGCATCTTTGTGTGTCTCTTAGAGGAAAGCTTGCGTAAACTATTATTGGATTCTAAAAAAGTTGTGACCAAAATGGAACAAGAGTGCTTTTTCTTTTCCTTTTTCCTCCCAGTTCTGTACCTCCCAAGTGGTACATAGGAAGCCTGAGGGCCCTTCTGGCAATAATAGACCAATGCAGGTCAATTCAGCTGCCTAAAGATACAGAGCTGTGAACCAGGGAATTCCATGGGGTAGTTGTGGGGGGTCAGAATTATGTATTGCCAGGTATGGAGCTTGGGCCAAGCAGGTATCATGCCTGATGTACTATCTCCTGACCCCAATGCTGCCTTTTTATTTTTTTTTTTTTGATTGAACATCTGCTTCTGTATTTGTAAATGTTTACTTTTTTTTTTTAATATAATTTTTATTTTGATCATAGTGTCTTACATATTGTTGACAATAACATTTTAGGTACATATTTACATAAAATCAGGGGGGATTCCCATCACCAAATTGTCCTCCCTACCCCTCCGTTTTTGTCCAACCTCTCATTTCCTCTTCCCTCACCCCCAGGGCGGCTAAAATATGTGGTCCCCTCTGTATCCAACCTCCTACTTAGTAGTCTTGCACCTGTTTGGTCTCGATGCCTCCCTTATCTCCCCCTCTAACTGTAGGCAGGACTAGCTAGTTCAAGTTGCGTGGTTTTGCCTGAAAAAGAGAAGATAAATAAACAGGGGTAAGAGTCTAATACTCCCAAAATGGGCGGAATCCTTCTAGAGGCTCTCATCATCGATTTGGGAGATGAAGGAGAGAAAGAAGGTGAAACACTCCACCAGTACCAAAAAAAGTGTCAATTATCCGGTGAGGACTCCAGCTATATCGATAAGCACCACAAAAAAACAGACGAAAAACAAAGCTAAAAACAAACAAACAAACAAACAAATAAACCAAAAACACGCCATGGTCTTGAAATAAGAAACATGACATAGCACATAACGAAAGAAAAGAAAAGAAAAGAAAAAAAAATAAGTATAATTGGGGACAACGATTTCAATAATCACACCCAAACAGAGAAATCGACCAAAATAGATAGGTAAATAAAAATAATAATAACAATAATAAATGAAGGTAAAATATATATATATATATATATATGTATATATATATATATAAAATAACCAAGGTATTGAGCTTTTTGTATTTTTGTTTTTTCCCCTCCTGCCCTGGCACAGTAAATATTGGGGTCATTCGAAAAGGAATTCACTTGGCCTAGGAAATATGGGGTTTCTCCGTCCTTGGAGTATACTGTCATGGGATCAGCTCTAGACTTTGCTCAGGATCATTTATTTTCCCGGTGGTGTTTTTTTTGGTGTGTGGAATACTTCTGTTCTGTCCAGGGTGATACACTCAGAGCTCTGTGTTTAGAGGTCTCAGTATCTGCACAGATCCTGAGGTGGGACTTATGATGAAGTCAGTCTTTGTGGTTCTAGAGGTTCTGTTACCTCAGTGTCGTTTTAATCCATCTTCTGTGGTTGGTGACCTTGGTCTTTGCACTGAACCTAGGATGGCGCCTAGGATAACGTCTTTCTTTGTGCTTCCAGAAGCCCCATTCTGTTGTAGTTGTCTCTGTCAGACCTGTGGGACTGGGGATCATGCTTATTGTGCAAGTCATAGTTCAAACCCTAAACTAGGGCTTTTTTATTGGTCCCAAGATGTATACTGTCTGGTCGTGGTTCTAGTAGCCAGTCATCTGTAAGTCACGATCTTGGCTTTTGGACCTACCAAAGGGTGCCGTGTCTTCTGGTTTTGTCTTGTCGTTAGCTGGTAAGGTAGGCTAATCTGCTCTAAGGTCAAGTTGTTCACATTTTCCTCATTGTCAGGATATCAGGTTAGAGCTGGCCCTTGTTGTTGACCCCACAGTATTAAGGCTGTCCCGGGTGGAGTTTGTTTCCTGTAGCTGTTGTGAAGAGCTGTGCCGATTCTTTGTCTGGGATCCAGGGTTCAAGGCTGGGTGAATGGTATCTAATCATCTGAGGTCTAAGTTGATTCCACATGACATATTTTCAAGGTAGGAGATATCCCTGTATTGTAAACAACTATGAGTTCCTATCTCTAGTAGATAAGAGCTCTTTTTTTATAAGTAAGATTTCCCCTTTATTTAGTGCGTCTTTGCAGGGGGGAGTGGAGCTTCATTGTATTGTCGGTATAGTTGGGGGTGGACAGAGGGGATAATAGACACAGGTCAGATACCCAAAAATGATAAAAAATATAAAAAAAATAAAAAAATAATAATAATAAAATAGAATAAAATAAAATAATTAAAAATGTATGTGCTCGCAAATGTATATATAGGACCAACATTTAAAAAAATAAATAAATAAATTTAAGGGGAAAAAAGAAAAAAGAAAAAAAAAAGAAAAAAAAAACTAAAATGAATTAGCTAAGTTTTTTTTTAAAGGACCAAAATGGTGCAAAAGACTACCTTACATTTGGGGGAGAGCAGGAAACGAGGTGGTGTATTACAGGTCTCATGTCTATGTTGGAAGTACAGTTTTTCCCATTGTCTTTTGGGTTTTTCTTGTGATGTGTGGGTTCCCAGGCATCTTCCTATCACACCCCCTGACCTTCTTCAGGTTGGTAACAATTTGCGGCCGGGATGTCTTGGAAGAGTTCTTGCATTGGGAATACTTTTGGACCTAGGTCCGGTTTCAAGAAACAGTCCACGTTAGGGGGAGTTGTTAGGGAGGGCCTAGCAGCATGAGTCCGCAGGGGAGTTGGCTGTCTTTTCTTGCCTGGGACAAGATGTGGGTTTGACTGGGTGTCCCTTCTCTTGGGTGCTGGGTACTGGTTCGTTGGGGTAGGAGGTCGATCTTGTTGCCTAATAGATTAAGGACTGAGGGTGAAGTGTTTTAATATAGAGGGAGGTCTGGATGGGATTGAGGGGTGGGGGGATAGTTGGATTTCCAGAGGGGGGAAAGGGTAAGGTGTACGGAAGGGGTAGGGAGGGAGAAAAGAGAAAAATACGTTAGAAAGAAATGGAGAAGAGAAAGGATAGAAAGTAAAGAAAAGAATAGAAAAGAAAAAAATAGGTAAGGAGGTGGTGAGAAGAGAGGAGAGAATAGCAAGGGAATGCTAGTTTGCTTGAATGTGTTCAGTGAATAGAACATGTAGTTTGGGTCTGTACGTCGCTGTTACTGCTTCAGTGGTCTGACTGATCACGTGTTTGAAACCCTAAAAGAAGGTAAACCTAGAGATAAAGTGTATGTTAAAGAGTTTTCTCGGGGCCATCTCGTAGTGCAAACTGGGCATGGTATCTCGTGTGGTATCCCGAGCTGCCAACTTAGCTTGTCCGCCCTTTGTATCCAAGAACGCCTGTGGACAGAAAAGCTGAGAGGTTATTTTAAATATAGTAAGATAGGGGCATTAATACGTAGTTTTATGGGATGTTTCCATTGGAGTCAGTGGTTTGCCATGGTATTCTTTACCTGTGTTCCTGTATACGATCTCTACAGGATTATTATGGGCCATTATTGTAGAAGGTTGATTACGTACCTGTTCTCTCTATGCTGCTGTTCTGGTGGTGCTGTTTTCTTTGTGGTATAATGTGTAGTCGAGAGTTTGTGTTGTTCCTTTTTCATGTGTTTTGGGCACTGTTCCCAGGTATATGTTGACTATTACAGTGATTGGAGTTTCTACCCTGTTAGACCCTGTTATTTGATTGTTAAGTATGAGTTGTGATTGAGATGTATGTTCTATGTGCTTCAGAATAGTGCTACCATTCTGTGTTTATCTTTTGTCTTCTGACTTACTTCGTTTAACATAACATGATCTAAGTCCATCCACGTTGCTGCAAAATCTGTGATTGTATCATTTCTGACTGCCATGTAATATTCCATTGTGTATAGATACCACATCTTAATGATCCATTCATCTGTTGTTGGACATCGAGGTTGGTTCCAAGATTTGGCTATTATACTGAGTGCTGCGATAAATAGTGGGGTGCACACGTATTTTGGAATGAATGTTCTTCCAACTTGGGGGTATATACCTAGGAGTGCAATTGCTGGGTCAAAAGGGAGCTCAATTCTGAGTTCTTTGAGTACTCTCCAGACTGTTCTCCATAGATGTTGGACTAGGGGGCATTCCCACCAGCAGTGGATGAGAGTTCCCTTCATACCGTGCCAACAAAGATTGTTCTCGGTGTTTTTGATATGGGCCATCCTCACTGGTGTAAGGTGGTATCTCATTGTTGTCTTGATTTGGATCTCTCTGATGATGAGTGAAGGTGAGCATGTTTTCATGTGTTTGTTAGCCATCTTTCTGTCTTCTTCAGAGAAGTGTCTATTCATTTCTTCTCCCCATTTTTTTATGGCTTTATTTGGTTTTGAGGGGGTCAGTTTTCTGAGTGCTTTGTAAGTTCTAGATATCAGCCCTTTATCTGATATGTCTAGTGAAAAGATTTTTTCCCATTCTGTTAACTGTCTTCTTGCATAAAGTAAGGTTTCTTTTGCCATGCAGAAGCTTTTTAGTTTGATGTAGTCCCATTTGTTTATGTTTGCTGCTAAGGTTCTTGCCATTGGTGCTCCATTCTCGAAGACCTTTTTGATATATAGGTCTTCGAGTGTTCTCCCTATTTTATTCTCGATAAACTTTATAGATTCGGGTCTGATTTCAAGATCTTTGATCCATTTTGAGTTGACTTTTGTATAAGGAGTGAGGTATGGGTTGATTTTCACTTTCGTGCATGTGGTTTTCCAGTTGTGCCAACACCATTTGTTGAATAGGCTTTCTTTGTTCCATTTCAGATTCTTGCCTCCTTTATCAAATATTAGTTGGCTGTATATCTGGGGGTTTATGTCTGGGAATTCTGTCCTGACCCACTGGTCTGAGGTCCTGTCTCTGTTCCAGTACCATGCTGTTTTGATTACTATGGCTTTATAGTATAGTTTCAAGTTGGGTAAGGAGATTCCACCCAGCTTCTTGTTTTTCAGTATGTGTTTGGCTATCCTGGGTCTTTTGTGGTTCCAGATGAATTTTGTGAATGATTGTTCTAATTCTTTAAAGAATTGTGTCTGGATTTGGATAGGGATTGCATTAAATCTATATAGGAGTTTGGGTAGAATAGTCATTTTGATTATGTTAATTCTACCTATCCATGAGCATGGGATGTTCTTCCATTTCTTTAGATCGTCTTCAATTTCTTTCTGGAGTGTTTTGAAGTTTCCCTGGAATAGGTCTTTCACTTCTCTTGTAAGGTTGATTCCTAGATACCTGATATTTTTTGATACTATCTTAAATGGAATTGTATTTTTAATCTCTCTCTCCTCAACTTCATTTTTTGTATATAGAAACGCTACTGTCTTTTGTGTATTGACTTTGTATCCAGCCACTTTGCTGTATTGGCTGATAGTTTCTAGGAGTTTTACTGTAGACTCTTTAGGGTTTTTGATGTATATCATCATATCATCGGCGAATAGAGATAGTTTGTGTTCCTCTTTCCCTATTTGAATTCCTTTGATTCCCTTCTCTTGTCGGATTGCTATTGCTAGGACTTCTAAGGTTATATTGAATAAGAGTGGAGAGAGTGGACAGCCTTGTCTAGTTCCTGACCTTAGTGGGAATGCTTCTAGTTTCTCGCCATTAAGTATAATGTTGGCTGTAGGCTTTTCATATATAGCTGTAACTATCTTGAGGAAAGTTCCTTCTAACCCTATTTTGCTGAGTGTCTTTAACATGAAAGGATGTTGGATTTTGTCGAACGCCTTCTCTGCATCGATTGATATGATCATGTGGTTTTTGTCTTTCATGTTGTTGATGTGATGTATCAAATTGATTGATTTGCGTATGTTGAACCAACCTTGCATTCCTGGTATGAATCCCACTTGGTCGTGATGTATGATCTTTTTGATGAAGTGTTGGATTCTGTTTGCTAAGATTTTGTTAAGTATCTTTGCATCTATGTTCATTAGTGAGATTGGTCTGTAGTTTTCTTTCTTGGTGGTGTCTTTGCCATCTTTGGGAATGAGTGTGATATTAGCCTCATAAAAGGAGTTGGGGAGGATTCCTGTTTTTTCTATGGTTTGGAAAAGCCTATGGAACAGTGGTAGTAAGTCTTCTTGAAATGTTTGATAGAATTCCCCTGTAAATCCATCTGGGCCTGGGCTTTTGTTCTTAGGGAGTTTTTTAATTACATCTTCAATTTCCTCTGAGGTGATTGGTCTGTTTAGGCTTTCTAGATCTTCCTTTTCCAGTCTTGGAAGAGGGTGTTTGTCTAAGAATCTGTCGATTTCTCCTGGGTTATCTAGCCTAGTTGAGTATAGTTGTTCATAGTATGATCTCATGATATGTTGTATTTCTTGGGGTTCTGTTGTAATCTCTCCCCTTTCATTAGTGATCCTATTAATTTGGGTGTTTTCCCTCTTTTTTTTGGTGAGTTTTGCCAATGGTTTGTCTATCTTGTTTATTTTTTCGAAAAACCAACTCCTGGTCTCATTGATTTTTTGTATTGTTTTCTTAGTTTCGATGTTGTTTATTTCTGCTCTGGTTTTTATTATTTCTTGCCTTCTGGTTGTGGTTGGATTTCTCTGTTGCTGTTGTTCCAATTCTTTGAGGTGATCTTTTAAACTGTTGGTTTTGTTATTTTCCTGTTTCTTGACATAGGCCTGTATTGCTATGAGTTTCCCCCTAATTACTGCTTTTGCTGTGTCCCACAAATTTTGACATGTTGTTTCTTCATTGTCATTTGTCTCAAGGAATCTTTTTATTTCTTCCTTGAGTTGTTCTTTGATCCAGCAGTTATTGAGCAGCATGTTGTTTAATCTCCAGGTATTAGTTTTTCTCCATTGTTTCTTCTTGAGATCAATTTTGACCTCTGTTGCATAGTGATCCGAAAGGGTACTTCTAATGATCCTTACCTTTGTGATCTTATGTAGGTTGGGTTTGAGAAGAATGTGTATTCTGCTTTCTGGGGATGGAGGGCTCTATATAAGTCTATTAGCCCCAATTCTTCTAGGTTTTCATTTAGGGCTCTTATTTCTTTACTATTTTTCTGTTTGGAGGATCTGTCCAGTGGTGATAGTGGAGTATTTAGGTCCCCTACTATTATCACATTTCCCTTCATGTGTTTCTGCAGATTGGCCAGTAGTTGTCTCACATATTTTGCTGACTCTACATTGGGTGCATAGATATTGACCAGGGTTAGTGTTTCTTGGTCTAATGATCCCCTGATCAGTAAGTAGTGACCCTCTTTGTCTCTGATCACTTTCTTGAGGTTGAATGCAATTCGGTCTGATATAAGAATGGCTGTCCCTGCTCTTTTTTGTTTTCCATTGGCCTGAATAATTACTTTCCATCCTTTTATTCTAAGCCTGTGCTTATCCTGTAGCTGTAGGTGTGTTTCTTGTAGACAGCAGAAGTCTGGTTTATTTTTCCTAATCCAGTTCTCTACTATGTGTCTTTTAATTGGAGAGTTTAGTCCATTAACGTTTAGGGAAATTATTGAGAGAGAGGACTGTTGTGCAGTTGTGTTGTGTAGGGTGGCTTTTGTTACAATCAGGGGTTTGGATTGTGTAGTTCATCTCTGAGTAGGTCATTTAGGATCGGTTTTGTTTGCACAAATAGCTCTAGTTCGGTCTTGTTTGAAAATGTTTTTAGTCTGTCCTCCCATATGAATGATAATTTTGCTGGGTATTGGACCCTAGGTTGGAAGTTTCTTTCATTCAGTCGTTTAAATATGTCATTCCACTGTCGTCTTGCTTGGATTATTTCGAATGGGAGATCTGGTTTGATTCTTATGTCCCTACCTTTGTACTTGAGATTTTTTTTCTCTCTTATTGCTTTAAGGAGTTCCTCTTTCTCTTTATTTTTTGCCATTTGGATTACTATATGTCTTGGAGTTGTTTTATTAGGGTCTATTTTATTAGGGACTCTTTTCACTTCCTGGATTGGCATTGAGGTTTCTTTCCAGAGGGAGGGGAAGTTCTCTGCTATTATCTCTCTGACTACTTGTTCTTCCCCTTTCCCTATTTCCTCCCCTTCTGGTATACCCACAATTCTTAGATTGTTTCTTTTGTCCTTGTTCATTAGATACTGGATTTTTCCTTCCAGTGCTTTGCCTTTTATTTCTTTGTTGGTTTCTTGTTCATTTTTTGTTTGCAGTTTTCCTTCGAGTTCTTCAATGTGTTTCTCCAACTCTGTGTTTCTGCTAGTAAGGCTTGTTACTTTGTCTGTTAATTCCTTCACTTCTTTTTGTATAGACTCTCTCATGGTCTTTAACATTTCTTCTTTAATTTGGCTGATTTGTTCCTCCATAGATATCTTATACTCGTTAGTTAAGGTTTCTCTAATTTCTTTTATTAATTCTTGTGTTTCCTTCCTCATTGCTGCTTTTAGGTCACTTTCCCATGGATCTGTGCGTTTTGGCATACTTGGAAACTTGTTAGGTTTTGTCTCTGTATCATCAGATCTTAGAGATATCTTTGATTTACCCATAATTCTTTGGTTTATTGGTGTGCTTTGGAGTGCTGTTCCTTCCAGTTTCAGCCTGTTTCTATCCCCTGTGGTGTGGGAATGGGGCCCCTCCCTGAGGGTGGATCTAGTGGTACTATTGGGTGGGCTTGCTGCGGTTTGTCTCCTCCTGCGGTCTTTCTATGGCCTGATTCGTTGCTTTGCCCTATTGTTGTCAGCTGGTGCTGGTAGGTAGGAGATATCCGCCTGGGGGCAGGGCACGTTTGAGCGGTTTGCGCAGGTGGGCGTAGCTTCCGTACCTTCCCGGGGGTAATGGAGATCCAGCAGGAGCGGGGTGGTCTTCCGTAGTTTCCCTACCTTCCCGGAGGCAAGGGGAGCCCAGCAGAAGCAGGGCGGCCGTCCACGCGGTCAGCGGAGTCTCCCGACCCTCCCAGGGGCAAGGGGAGCCCAGCAGAAGCAGGGCGACCGTCCACGCGGTCGGCGGAGTCTCCCGACCCTCCCAGGGGCAAGGGGAGCCCGGCAGAAGCAGGGCAGCCGTCCACGCGGTCGGCGGAGTCTCCCGACCCTCCCAGGGGCAAGGGGAGCCCGGCAGGAGCAGGGCAGCCGTCCACGCGGTCGGCGGAGTCTCCCGACCCTCCCAGGGGCAAGGGGAGCCCGGCAGGGGCAGGGCAGGCGTTCACGCAGTCGGCGGAGGTTCCCTACCTTCCCGGAGGCAAGGGGAGCCCGGCAGAAGCAGGGCGGCCGTCCACGCGGTCGGCGGAGTCTCCCGACCCTCCCAGGGGCAAGGGGAGCCCGGCAGGAGCAGGGCAGCCGTCCACGCGGTCGGCGGAGTCTCCCGACCCCCTCGCCTTTTTATTTTTAATCCAAAAATTGTATTTTGGGGTAAGAAAGACCCTCTGATTTATAATCTTTAGATGTATTTTCTGTATGGTTCTCTCCATGTTATATTTTAAAATATTTCTAATAAAATAAATCACTATCCTACCCACTCTCCTGACATCATCTTCTTTTTCCTTTCACATTCTCCTCAACATGGAAGAACAGTTCTAAAATTTCAGTCCTTCTTCTAAAGTGATCCTGGTATTACATTGTGTTTTGAATTCAGATACCTTGTGCATAGGAATGCTGACCATATTTCATTTGCTCATTGGCCATTCTTTCATCTTCTTTAATTAAGTTTCTCTTTGTATTGCATCAATTTTTATTTATTGTTTGTCTTTCTTATTCAGTTATAAAAGTTCTTCGTATGATCTGAACACAAAAAGTTTTCTAGATATATTGCAAATATATATTTTTTCATTTTATGTCTTGTATTTTTATTTATTTATTGGTGGAAAAGAATAGGCTTTATTGAAACTTATTTAAAAAGATGTGAGGGGAGAGAGTGAGGAAAGTATATATTTAAGAAAAAACGCAAGCTTCTGCAGGGTAGAAAAACAGCAAGCAAAGAAACAGAGAGAAAAGGAAGCTACTTGTTTAGTGAGAAAACTTAAAGAGCAAGCCTGTATTTTTACTTTGGAAACCAGTGTCTTTTGAAGAGTAAAGGTATTCAATAGTATTAAATTTTAATGTGTCATTTGGAGACATATCATTCATTTTTTTTGTCCAATCTTATAAATCTTTGCCTAATTGAGGGTCACACATTCTCCTATATCTTTTTTCTTTACATTTTACAGTTCAACTTTTACATTTTAAACTATAATTTATTTCCTGTTTCTTTTCTTATTGTTGCTTAACTTGAGATAGAAGTACCACTTTCTCAAAATAGACTTTTCTCTCAATTGGATTCAATCCAGTAGTAGTCTCTGTCATTGCATTTAAAGCACTCTTGCCTACTTCAGTTTTCCTAAAACTGGATTGCTCAGAAAAGTCTTATTGTCTATAAATTCTCCTTAAAAATGTCCAGGAAGTAGTCTAATCTTCCCATCTTGAATATGTCCAAAATGGAAATGCGGAAAACACCCTCAACATGTTATGGTTTTATGTATATTTATATTATATACTCATTTACTTCAAACTGATAAAAATGTTTTATTCAGAATAATATACCCCCTAAATCTCTTAGGTAACCTCAGTGAAGTCTGGCTTCTTAGACTTGCCAAGGACCACATTGGAGAAAAATGACTTCCATGTGTGGGTCTGAAGATGCAAAATCACATCATAGGGCTAATCAGAACCTTTGGCCTAGTTTGCTTCTCCCTAGCCAGGAGCCCACACCCCATGGAGAGGGAAAGAGAAGAGGTTCATTAAGTCTTGCCCTTTATCTCAGTGATGCTGCATATGGAGCACTTGGCTGTGAAAGATCAGCCCAGCATGTGGAGCTGGCACCAAAACTTGTCTTTTTGTTGAAAACCTTCTCGTACTTTCATCTGCACAAGACCAGGTGTTTCTTGCCTGTTGTTCCAATATGACTAGTCTTCACAGAAGTGAGTAAAACAAGAGGAGATGAGGCCAGGATCTGATTATATGAAAATGAATGACTCTGTCACTTCTCACACCCTCAGGCCAGTGCTCCGTCCAGGAGAGGTATGGCCAGCCATTAATTCTTGGATATGATTTTCCATAATTAATTAACATCCATAAATCATTCATCAAATATGAAGTACATCTTCCACTATAATAAAAAATATTGACATTTTGGGGGGTTTCTTGGGGGCCTCACCCAGTATTGCTCAGGATTCAGATCCCAACTCTGAGTTCAGGAATCACACCTGGTCATGCTTGAGGGACCATATGGGGTATTTGGGATCAAAATGGGATCAGTTGCGTGTAAAGCAAGTGCCTTGCCTGCTGAACTGTCACTCTAGTTCTAAATAGAGGCATTTTAATAGAGTCAAATTTTATTTAAAAAAAAAAAGGTAAAAAGCAAGTGCATGTTTTGCGGGTGGTGCGGGTATTTTTTAGTAGAATGTAGATATTTCCTATTCTATATTTCTATTTCTTGTTTTTATTGGACTTACAGTCAAGGAATGAAAGTTATCTGCATATCATTGGAAGATGAATTTTCTCAGTTGCTATTAAAGGTCAGAACTATAGCAAGAGAGGTTAAGGAGAATGTGACCTCATAAAATAATTTTCCATATATGTGACTGGTTATTTTAATAACCAGATGATTTGGCTTTCTTTTCTTTTCTTTTTTTCTGAGGTAAACCTGATTTTCAAGTCATTGTGCTTTTCTTTGAGGTTAAGCCCCAGGAGACTTAGAGTAACAGAACAGTCATTTGCTATAAACCACAATTTTCTATTAAACTGGACTCCTCTCATTTATATGTTGATACACAAATAGGATTCCTGAAGAGGTAGTTCATTTATTTCTTTGATCATGTATTAGCCACAATAAGAAGACCGCCTATGAACTCGGAACTGTCAATATGTTACTTCATAAAATAGAAAGGATTTGGAACACTTGAATAATCAGAGATAGGGAGATTATCCCAGATTCCTCAATGTAATTCCAAGGATCTTTTAACTCATTTTAGCTGTGATCAAAGGGCTCTATGACCATAGGAAAAAGACAGAGACATGGCAGATTTTGAAAAGAAAAAGGATACTAGAACTGGCAGCAGATTCTCTTTGAGAACCTCTAGGAAATAAATGAAACTATGACAACATGTTGATTTCAATTGATGGAATTTATGTTGGCTTTGTGACATAGAAAATTTTCAAAGTATTGTTGGGCCAGGGAATTAGTCCAAAGGGCAGAAATGCATGCTTTGCCTTTTGAGCTATTTGTAGGCACCAAATACCTCCTAAATATTTCTGGGATCCCTTGAGTATAGTTCCAGTATTAGTCCTTGAGCACCCTCAGGACCCTCAAAAGAGAAAGTATATTTTATGCTTTAATTTATGGCTGCAGCCATGGGAAACTAATAATTTAACTTAGTTGTGAGGAATGGAGTGACAAAATCACAAAGAATTATTATCCATGGAAAAGATAATGTATGCTTATATTAATTGTATAATTTATACATTTAAAGCATATACATGCTTTAGAATCATATGTAGACACATGCATGAACATGTACATGTAAATGTGTTTTTAATGGTAGATCTAATCTCTAGCTAAATAAAATATTCTATTATGTTGCTAGCTCTATAGAGGGAATTCTTTAGTAACTAATTTTTAATATTGATTAATTTTAGGAATAATACATTTTAGGTTTACATAATATGGGTAAATCCTACAAATGTAAAATGTGATAAGAGTGAAGAGAATTGAGAAAATTTATAGGAAAAATATAAGTAGGCTTATAAAAAGAACAAAACATATATTTCTTTATATAAGAAAGAGAATATTGGGATCGGGGTGTTAGCACAGCAGGTAGGGCACAAGACTTGCACTCAACTAACTCAAGTTTGATCCCTGGCATCTTTTATGATCCCCCAAGCCTGCCAAGAATAACCTCTGAGAATGGCCAGATATTACTGAAAAAATAAAAGAGAGATAACATTAAAAACATTATAGATATGCTACATATCTTAATTACTAAAAGTGTAATTTAGATATCAATAGATGTTTTAAAAAAACTAATCATGTCCTCTTTTTTAAAATTTTTTGAAATCTTATCTCAGAGTTTCCAGTTTGATGCAAGTGAAACTACCAAAAAAAAAGTGGAGTTCAGGCTGGAAAGAGAGAGAGAGAGAGAGAGAGAGAAAGAGAGAGAGAGAGACAGAGAGAGACAGAGAGAGACAGAGAGCAGAGAGAGACAGAGAGGCAGAGAGAGACAGAGAGAGAGGAGAGAGAGGAGAGAAAGAAGAGAGAGAAGAGAGAGGAGAGAGAGGAAAGAGAGAGAAGAGAGAGAGGAGAGAGAGAGGAAAGAGAGATAGAGAGAAATTGAGATTAGTGGGGAGGGTGTTTGCCTTGCACTTGACTCATCTGGGTTTGCTCTCTGGCTTTCCATATGGTACCTTGACACTTGCCAGAAGTAATACCTAAAGTTATCCCTGAGCACTGGTGGGTATGACTCAAAACACCCCACCCAAATAAGACGATATAAGAGTTAAATTGAAAAAAAAAAGAGTTAAATTGAGTTAGTGCCCTTCATATATAAATAGCATGTACTGGGAAAATGGTAATTCTGAATATTTATCAATATTCTGGTAGTCATATATTACACCTACCTGGTTCTTATAAGTGGCCTTAAAAATTAAACTTTGAATAATATTGATTCTTATTCAGAAAATATAGATTCTTCTTCTTTCTTTTTCAGAAATGACAATAAAATAAGCAACTGTTATAATGTGCATTTCATTGAGATAAATGAGATTATTGATGTTATGCAGAAGTCAGAACTCAAACGTTTTTTCTCAGGACAACTTTAGAATCCCAAAAATTATTGGATCCCCAAAAAGTCGTTGTTAAGGGAATATCTAGAAAATTATTTTAATTAAAATTGAAATTGATGTATTATTAAAATATGTTTTCAATATTTTATTTTAAGGAGTAAATGAGTACATTATATGAGTACATATAAATGTAAGTTGTACAATTAAAATATTATAGTTGGAACTGATTACACTGGACAAATAACAAGGTGTTGAATATAGATAAAGTGATATGCCTGGTACCCTTTAATTAACAATAGTTCAAACCATAGTGTCTAAAAGGAAAAGAGAAGCAGGCAGTGGAGAGGTGGGGAGGGAAATGGGAGAATGGTGGCAGGAAATGTTAATCAATAAAGGGGTGGTGCACATTGTAAGACTGAAACTCAATCACGAAAGACTTTGTAATTATGGTGTTTAAATAAAAGGTAAAAATAAAATATTTAAAAATAAATATGTAAAAAAGGGGCATTATTATTATTAGGGTTAAATATTTTTCATGTTTTTAATGTTTGACTTAATTAAAAATAGGCCTGAGTTCCATGTCTCCTTTCTTATTCAATCTGTATTATGCTACACTATGTATTTTTGTTGAAGCATGACTAACAGTAGATTTTTGGCCAGGTAGTTGAATGAAATGGGATATCTTCATAGAATTTTTATTTTTTTATCTTTGCTCTCTTTTTTTAAAATTGAAGTTTCTTTATTTATAGTTGTTATTTTGGTTTGTATATACCTAATTCCAACACCACAGTTGTCAACAGTGTACCCACTTCCTTCCTCTTTTAACACCTCCAAAATCAATTTGAGCACTTTGTTGCTTGCTACTTTTTAAATATCTGAAAGGACCACACATGACAGAGAGAATTCTGAATTGATTCTTTTTGACTGACTTCACTCTGCATATTATTTTTCAATTCAATCTCTGTTGTTGCAAATCACATGCTTGTATTCTTTCTTAAAGCTGCATAGTATTCCATTTGCATATATATACCACAATGTCCTGATTCATTCATCCATAGTTGGACATTTGGGTTGTGTTCAGAGCTTAGCTTTAAGAGACTTTTGGAATGATTGTGGACATTCTATAATACATTACCAAATTTGACCAGTAGAGTTCTTCAGTGTTAGTTTCAAAGTAGAATCTGAAAACATTAATTAACATTTTGTACCTTGACTGGCTAAAACCAACTGCTCCGTATTGCAAAGTATCTTATGTTACCGCTTTATAAAATCAGGCATTAGATATCTGGGAAATACTGGCTCACTATTCTCTATCTGGAATGATTTCATGCAATAGAAAAAAAATCCATTTGTTAATGTTATGACCATTTTCATCATAAGCCAGTTTCTGGAAAGCTGACAAGCTCACTGTTACAGGTATATATTTTCTGAATTAAAAATAAAGTTATTTTGCTAGAAAGCTCCAATTTCTCACAGGAAGCAGATATTAGCTTTTTTTTTTTTTTTTTTTTTGCTCTCTATAAAGTGACAGCTCACTTAATTCACCAGAAATATTTGCACATTGGGTAGGGCATTTTCCTTGCACATGACTGACCTTGGTTCAATCCTTGGCATCCCATACGGTTCCTCAAGCCTGCCAGGAGTGATTTCTGAGTGTAGAGCCAAAGGGTAAACTCTGAGAATTTCTGGGTGTGGCTCTGGGTGTAAGCAAGACAAAACAAATATGCTTACTATTTTGATATTTAATTTATCTGTAGTTCTTTCAAAAAGAGAAATGTTTGTATAGTGGTGAGTATGCCCGCCTGTCACGTGGGAGACTGGGGTTCGATTCCCCTATGGGAAGCCAGAAAAAAAAAAGAGAAATGTTCGTGAGAAAGGAGGATCCTTCAGCTCACGATGCAATCACAAGTGTATTCTTGAGGAGAAGTTCCACTTGGACAGAAGTACATTATATACCATGTCATTTTATCTGTTCCATTACTACATAGAGTATTTATTTACTTATTCATTTAATTTTGGTGGAGGGGAAACTTTGGGGACCCTTTGCAAGCAAGCACCTTCATCTGTGCTATTTCGTTGGGTTCCATTCTGGAATTTTTAAAGAGTTGTGTATACGAGGATCAAGATTTAATAAAACACAGCTTTATTAAATGACACCTTTTGCTTCATTCCTCTTAAAATAAGCTGAATTGATATTACTTTGAGAATGTGGCATTAAAATGTAGATGGGCATTTACAGCCAAACATAAATGTTGACTCAGGCTGAAGTCCTTGATGCTTGCCTTGTTTGTGAGCATGATCATTATAAATATCATCATAACAAAAAGTATGTTGACACCTTTATTGTGAGCATAGCTTTGAGAGAGGGAAGCCATGAAGGATGATGGATTCTGAGAGTATCTTGGAGAACTTGTGTGCTGTAGACAAAGGTGGACCCATAATCTTCATTCCTCACATTGGGTGAAGCTTCTGTGCACAGCATTGGGCACTTGGTAAATGGCATGCCACAGATACATTTATCAACAGTTATGACAAGTGAACACATGACCAGTGTCAGACAATAGGAAGAACTGAGCAAGGCAAGGAGATAAGAACATATGCTACTTCTTGAGAAGAGGCAACACTGTCTCCATTTCAGCCAATGACATCTTACAAAAACAGCCTGGCTGTGGTTGGAGCAAGAGGACAGCAGGTAGGGTGTTCGCCTTGCACATAGCTGACCTGGGTTCAATCCCCATCATCCCATATGGTCCCCTGAGTACTGCCAGAAATTATCCCCCAAAACCAGGAGTGACTACCGACCATTGTCAGTGTGTCTCCCCTCAAAAAAAGAAAGCAAACAAAAATACACCCCCCAAATCCACCCCATAGCCTAATAGTGATAGTACAGCAGATAGAGCACTTGCCTTGCATTCAACTGAGCCAGGTTTCATCCCCAGACCCATATGATCTATTTGTTGAGTAAGTGATCCTATATGATTCATTGGGATTCAATGATTCCATTTGATCCATTTGCTGAGTAAATGAGTCAAACTGAGATAATTGTCCTGGAAGGGTACATAATTCATGGTGTTGGTTGTGTCACTGTGTCAATTGTGGTCATATTTGCTAGAAATTTGAGTCTCTGAATCCAAACCTTCACAGAATTAACAAAAAGGTGGGCTCTCTAGACCCCGAAGCTAGAAAAAAGCATGTATTATTTTTCTCATTAATTTGGTTTTCTGCTATTTTACACACAGGACCCAGTCACACTAGAGCAACATGGCATAGTTTTTATATGGTGATTCAAGGCAAAAAACCTCCCTCAAAAGAGTAAGATAATAAAGCACAGCCCAGGGAATACTGTGATAATAATAGATGCAGCCAAATAACTAGAATTTAAAGAGAACTGTGTAGGTGACCATGGCAATAAAGCTGGAAAAATTTAGTAATAACAAATACTCATGACTTTGACATACTAGGATATATCCACGGTGATCTTGGGTCTTTCGATACTGTTCGAGATCTGTGTTCTAGAACAAGAGGGAATGAGTCTCAGGAAGTGGTAGGAAGGTCATGAAGCTAGTAGGGCAGTCACAAAAGCGAGTCTTTCAAATTATTTCAAAAAACAATTCAAATACTAATAGACTGACGAAGTATTGACTTAATTATTTTTTCACATTAAGGGATGAGCCATTTTTATGTTCACACTACCAAAGGAAGTGTAGAGTTGTTTGGATTTATTCTGATGAGAAATAGATCTGCAGAGATTCTGGGAAATACTGAGTTCATTTACCCAATGCTGGTAGTAATCAAGAGTTCTTGGCCACATCCCTTCTAGGCATAAGAGAAACAGAATGAACAGAACAGCAGATTGTCTCTGGCCTCAAGGTGCTCACAACCAAGTGTTTTCTACAGTAGAAGGTAAATAGCCTTGGAAGCAGAGGAAGTGGGGAAATTGACTTCCCTGCAAGGTTTAGAGTATGTAAGTGGGTTGGCATCTGTGTTCCAGGACAGGTGGACAGGAGGGTCTCCCAGGATTTAGAGACTTGCTAGACATCAGGACAGCTTCTTAAGAAGCTTGAAATTCCTAAGTATCTTCAGTGAATTGTGAGATACTCTGTGATTTAAGAATGAACTATGTTAGCCTGCAGAAGGATATCAGGCTGTCATTTTTTTTCAGATGTGAAAATCAAGGAATCTTGATGGACTATTTCTAGGGATGCCATCTCAGAATTCTCCAATTTCACATCATGCCAATGATGTTCCTAAAGTTAACTTTCAAATGAGCAACTCACCACCATTGATAGAAAACTTTAAAACACCAGTATTCTATCAGTCAGCTGTGCCAGGGTTTGGATTGATCCTCAAGAAAATATTAGTAATTCTGAAAAACACAACTTTCTGTTTCATGCTTATATGGCTGCTTAGTTGCAGTGTCAGCAGCTTAGCTGGATCTTGGGTCTTTATGTCTTTATCCTACCAGGAACCAGGCCAATGGAGCTGTCACTAATTGGGACATAGACTCATGTACTAGGAGCAAGTCTCAGTGGACAAAGGAGTAACATCTCGAAAGGCTTCTAATTGGATGTAGTGTACATAGCTTCCAATTTGTTCTGTTGTTAATCCAGATCACATGAGCATGTCTGTAACTGAGGGACAAAGAAATAAATTCCTCCGAGTAAGAAACATTGCCCATAACATGGCAATGGTCAAGGATAATAAGGCAACAACTAATTAGGACCTGGCATACTATCATTACAATTATTCTTATATTTAGCCTTGGTGCAACTTGGGTTATGTATAAAATGTAAGAATGTATGTGGGTTGTGTATAGCACACGAGGGGCACAGAGTTACACTTTGGGAATCTAGTGCAAAATCCCTCCAAAATTGGACTATGTAATAGTAAAACCCCAAGATATCTGTTGTCATAGCCCTTCGTTCCAATTCCAAGGGCAGTTGTCTTGAAGATTTGTATAATCTGACTAGTTATCCAGGCTGTAATTCATTCATGAAATTCAGACAAGTACAAAGCCCATGAAAGCTCCAGTTGGGGATGTTTCTGTCGCTTGGTAAAATTCTCCTAATAGAGATGTGAATGTCTTTAATAAATTTTTATAGACTCGACCGAGAAGAATTTCTTACACTTGTCTGAGAGCTCAAAATATACACTTTTTTCCCTGAGCCAGAAACCCACAAGGCCATTCCTATTTGAGCCTGAATAAAAATTGCTTGGGAGCATTTAAAAATCCAATACTGAAATTTATCTAGCAGTACTGAGCACCATTTTTGCTTTTGTTCAGGAACTCTCAGATTTCTGTAGTCTAGGCACTGAGGACTTTTTCATACTGATTTTTTCCTTCTAGGGTTCAAGAGGCCCTAGGTAAAGAGCCTCAAGTAAGTCAAAACTTCTGTCTTTAATTATATAAAGCATTTACTGATACAGGGGGAGATTTCAAAGGCTCACAATGAACTGTATAGAATATTCCATTTTGGTTTGTGTTTGTTTGGTTTTTCTACTGAAAATAAAAATCAATCACTAAGTAAAAGCAGTGACTGTCTGATTTAAAATTAGATGTTCCTCTCCATGACATGCTCTTCCTGAAAATACCACTTATATCATTTTATTAGAAGAAAGTTTTGGGGGAAAATTTAGTACCTGAATGATGGTGATCCCCTTTGGCAATATGAACTTTTGACATAATATAATACAGGTAATTTAGTAATGATGCTTGATACCTACACTTGACACCATCCCCAACTTCTATCAAGAAGGGATTTGAAAGTTCATGTAGTATTCCTATATTGTACAGTATATTTTAATTGAGTGGTTCTATCAGCATTCTAGTTGCTAAGATTGAACAAATTGTATTCCATTTGAAGGATTAAAGAATTATGTAGGTTTGCCAGCATGATCTAAAATTTTAATTCTAAATGCCCATCTGAATGCCAGATGCACAGGGCCCTTATTGTCCATCAAATACCACCTGGAAGTATTTATCACTGGAAAAGGAGAAAGCTTCTAATATCTTTTCGGAGGAAAGCTTTTATTAAAATTGGCTTCTTTTGATATTGTCCACATTTACAATAAATGGAATCCAGGAAAGTTCTTTGACTTTAATCAGAAATGCAGAACTGATTACAGTATTTTCATGACTGTATAAAAGATATAATCCTCAAAAGAGTTTGCCTAAGTGGTGAATCAACTTTTTATGCACCAATGAGGCTTACAGAAGCAAAGAGAAATTTTCCGGAACAGATTTACTCATCACTAACTAACTCAAAAGGAAATACTTCAAAAATATTTTCTTTCTGGAAGAATACCAGTTGATTTGGGTCATAAAATTCTTTACAAGTTCAGAAAGAGAAGAGTGCATTAGTATTCATTCTTCAGGGAAAACTTCTGTCTTATTACTTTAGCTCCTAGATTTCAGCATTTAGAAATTGATATAAGTGCTTATGCGAATAAAATAAAAAGATAAGTATGATGTCTTGAACTTGAAAGGAAGTCTAAATTGTAACTTGTCCTCAAAATGGGGTCTACTTGATTACATCCTCCAATAAAAACCTGGTAAAAGAAGGTTTTATATGTTTCTTTGTTGACTTCTTCCCTTAAAAGTACTTCCTTTTCTTATGATAGCCTTGAAGTTAGAAAAATTTAGTAGAAAACTTAGCACACGCTTCTTACCAACTTCTTTCCTTCTGTGTTGGCATTATCATGGTGGAAATATTAGAACAGGATGAACATTATGACATCGTCATGGCAGAGACATCAGATCATTATGGTGGAAATAGGTTCCATTTACTGGGATCCTATCTTCTTCTCTTCTTTCCTTCCTACTTTTAAAACATTCTCTTTCTAGGAATGTTTATTTGCTATACATTACATACTAAGCACTCTTTTAGGCATTTGGAAAATGCCAATGAGCAGGAAAAATATCACAAGCTAATCTTAGACATGACATTATGTGAATGGAAATAAAGTAAAGAATAACATTTGTACTTTAGTATACTTAAAACCATCAACACATGTCAGATCACCTAGGCAAGTGTAAATTCACTTTAGTGACTCTTTCCTTTTAAGATGAGTTGGCATGTCTAGTCTCCCTTCTACTCATGTGTACCTTACTTATTTCTTCTTGTCTCATAAGATCCGAGAACAATTCACATTCTACCTCTCTCTTAAGTTATTCAGCACAGCCCATGAGTAGTGTTACAGTTAGCTCTTGATTCTAGTATGTGATGTTTTGTAAAACATCAAAAAGTGACCAAAAACAGTGGAAGAAGTTATGGAATAATCAGGGTTAGTGTTCTAGAAAGCAAGTTTTATGGACAGAAGTTTTAAATTTGTATCACAGTTACTCCAATCAGGATGATCTTAGGCTATGTATTTAACCTCTTAGGCTCTGTTACTTCTGATACTGAGAATAGCTATTGTCTGTGTTGAGTGATAAGTCAATAATGTATTTGGAAAACACTTAGTACAATAACTCCACAAACAAATGTGGGAATGTAAATTTTTTGTTCCATTCCTCTTTACAAAAGGACCTAAAAAGTCTTCAGAACCCAGAATCCTTCTTAAAAATATTGGTCATATTATTTGTCCTAAGTATGATTTCTTTATCTTTCAAAGGTCTCTTATTTTTAGAATAATTTTATATTTATGAAAAATGTTGAAGAAATTTAGAGAATGCTTTCATATTACCCTCACCCTTTTCCTCTTAAAGTCAGAATCCTACATTACCTCTTTATATTTATCAATGCAAAAGTGCTCACACTTACATATTATTATTAGCTAAATTATCAACTTTTTAAGAAAAGTTGATGTTTTTTCCATTAATTTCTATTTTCTGTCCCAAATGACTACCAGAATATCATTACATTTAATTGTGATTTCTCTCTCTCTCTCTCTCTCTCTCTCTCTCTCTCTCTCTCTCTCTCTCTCTCTCTCTCTCTCTCTCTCTCCTGGTTGGTCACTTTTGCTTATTCCTTTCTTATTTTTTTACAACAGTAATATTTTTACAGAATTTTAAAAGTATTTTGTACAATATCATTTACTTTGGCCACTTTTTGTTTGCTTTTTTGATGGAACCACATGGGGTGATGCTCAAGGCTTGCTTTTTTTCTGTGCTCAGAAATCACTCCTGGCAGGACTTGGTGAACCATATGAGACAATGACTAGAAAACCTGGGTTGGCCACATGCAAGGCAAACACTGCCCATTGCTTTGGCTCCAAAAGGGCACATTTAATACTTCCTCAACATTAATCTGGGGTTATGGCTTTAGGGGAATAAATTAGGGAAGTCACTTTCTTATCACTTTGTATCAGAGATCACATTGAGCAATACAAATAATCAAGGTTTTGTTGACCTCCAAGGCAGTAGATCATTTTTTTTTAGGTTGTAGTATCATCTCATGCCATCAGATTTGTTTCTTCTCATTGCATGGATTGCTCAACATTTTAATTATTATTATATGCCAGGAAAACTCATCAATGCAGAAATGGGGAAAGGGTGACAGAGCAGATTTGATGTAAATGGCATACTAATAGATAGAATTTAATTGAATAACTCTTAGGTGTGGTTCTGAAAATATGAGATAATACATTAAACAAAAGTCTGATAATAAGATAACTTTACACAATTTTAACGAATTTGAACAGGGCTTGAACAAAAAAATTGTTGACTTTTGACCCCAATTCTGGCTGCATTCATTTAGATATCTAATGCTAAAAGGTTCTGTAGCTGTGAAGTCTCTTATTTCCTGGCTCAATGAGTTGTTAAAAGGGGCTGGTGACTAGTAGTTAATGATTTTAAGAGTAATTCAGACTGTATCAAATGGATAGGTAGGCCAGGTCAGCATTGCCACATTGATTGTTCCTGCAGCTTCTGTATGCTTCAGTGGGAAATACAGAACCTCGTTTACACTGGCTATATTTGCAATGCTCGTTTCTCATACAGGACCTCACTGAAGGTATCAGTGCTCACCATATCATTTCTCAAAACTCACCATTAGGACTGAATATTTAATGTGTCTTCCTTATTTATGTAAGTTGCCTAATTGTGCCATGACTTCATGCCTCTTTTATATTTGGACACAGGCTATAATAACTATATAATTGAAGAGTATAATCCACACTACTTCTCTGTAACCTGTAACTCAGTTTTGCTCACCTATACATGGTTAATAGGTGTCTTAGTGGACCGTTTATAGCTTAATGTTGTTAATTGCTTCGAAATAGAATGGGGGTTCAAAAAATCTGGCTTCTGCAAAAGTAAAATGTGCTTTTTCATAAAATAAGCATTTGTAGCTTTCTGGTTTATTTGCCAAATTAATAAACAAACAGGAAAAATTATAATGTAACAATGTGGGCTTTTAATGAATTCTTACCAGAGGATATTAATGAGTGCCAGGAAAAAGAGGTTGGCTCTAAATTTGCATTTTGTGCTACTGAACAGTGAAAATGGAGATAGGAGAAGAATGTATGATTCCATGAAATCTTAGCTCATTTCTTCTTTGTTTTCTCGTTGGCTTTTTATTCTCTTTTCATCCTCATAAATATTGGAAACAAACGTGAAATATTGATAATGTCCAGTTTTTTTTTGTTAGTTGTGGGGAAATAAAATAATTGAAAGGGAAGATGAACATTTCACCCTTCTCATCTTTTATTCTCCCAGAAAGAGATATCTCAAAGAAACAGACAACTCTTAGAGGGGGAGGAGAACTCTATGCCAGATAGTGACCAAGTACAATTCAACAGTAATGATGCTTAAACTCTTCAACATTCCTTTTCTTCATTAAATCTGTCTAGAGAATCTGCAAGGCACTAGTTACTATTCCATGCTCTCTATTTTTAGTGAGAAGAAAGACCCAGAGAACCCATAGCAAGGATTTTAAATTCTCATGGTGGGAGAACAGGCAGGATAATAAAGGAAGTGTTATGATGATCCCTTCTGTGGAGGAAACACACAAGAGACCGAAAGGGGACAAAGTGAAAGTTCATGAAGGGGAAGCACATAGTCTCAAATATCCAGGCTGAATAAAGGCTAGTAAAGAGAACAATAGGGACAAGTGTAGTTAGCAGAGGAATCAGCAAGCTTAGAGTGGAAGTGATCCTCTTGAGCAGGGGTGGCGAACACACGGCTCTCGAGCCGCATGTGGCTCAAGGCCAAAATGAATGCGGCTCTTTGCCTCTTATCATGATGTTGTATACTATGGCTCTTTGCCAAGTTTGGATTTTGTTCTGCTGCTTCTGAGGAGGGAACTCTGAGGAGAGATCTCCGAGTACGGAGTCCCATCTCCCATCCCTCGGAAACAACTGCATGGGCCAGCGAGCGGGGGACCCGTGTGTCACATGTTGGATCACATCTTGCCGTTAGTTCTGAGTGTGGAGGACACAGCACACCCTCACCATCACTGCAGGATTTTGACCCTCACTCAAAATGGCAAAATGCAATATGTGTCTAATAGAGTATTGTTAAAATTACATGCTTTTGTGTGAGTGTTTGTCTGTTTTGGCAGGTCACTGCGTGGTGTGGCTCTCTGACTCTCACAGTTTAAAATTTTGGCTCTTTGTGTCGAACTTGTTCGCCACCCCTGCTCTTGAGGAACTTAGAGAAACCAAAGTGATAGGGACAAGGTAGAAAGTAGAAGTGACCAACATAAAGCGGGGGCTTTAAAGATCAAAGTGAGGAATTTGGATGAAGAGAATTGAAATATTATAACACATGGACATTATTGCCATATGAAAAACGAGCAAGGGGAGTAGCTATGAAAAAGCAAGAATCCCAGGACCTATTATTTTCTACCATTTGTTTCCAGGTAAACCAGATGTCTCATTAGTATCATTGTTGTCTTAATTCTTCCCTTATCTCAATAATGCAGGGTATTTTGCCAAGTGACTCAGAAAAAACAGGTTTTGGAATTAATCATTAATTTATTGAAATTTTAAGAATTTATGATTATCCAGGACATGTGACTGCTTGTGCTTAAACTCCTCTTCATCCTTCTTGGATCACACCATAAGTCTTTTGGAATCCAGGATGGCATTTGAAAAGTCTGCTGTAATCCACTGAAACTTCTCTGCAAGAATAATATCCACAGTGCTCTGGATCACACCCCTTTGTACCCGGTACCATTTTTTCTTGGTGGCAAGAGTGAGTGTTGCTGCTATGCCTGTTCAGTCTGTTTTCTATTTACTGTCCAGTTCTCCAGAAGCAAAGAATTCTTAAACTTTAATTCGTCTGCTTTGTTTAGTCTAAGTTTGAGTAGTTGCCTTCGGGTCATTAAAAATATACTTTCTATACTATTTCTTGATTTATCAAGCTAATATCCAACCTATTGATTTTCTACCAAGGTAGTGTGGCTGGCAGAAAAACAGCTCTCCAAAGAGGTCTCCAAGATAGTCCCCAGAACTTGTGAATGTATTCATTGCCTTATGAGGGGAAATTAAAATTTAGAAGATAGGAGGTGATTAATCCTTTAAGGTAGGGAGGTTATTGTGTGGGATTTTCTGGTGGAAAGAAACTTTCTGTAATGGGGAGTGACCATAGAAGCTGGCAGAGAGAGAGATAAAGTGCAGGTTTTTTTTTTTTTTCAGAAGGCACAAAATCACTATAATTGAAGAGAGAAGAAAAGAGTTAAAGGAAGTAAGGACCGTGTCCACTTCTAGATGCCAGAAAAGCACAGACATGGAATCTCCCCTTGAGCCTCCAGAAAAGGAACACAACCCTACCCACTATGTTTGTTTGTTTTTTTTTCCCCAGCATAGCTCATTTTGTGATTCTAAGCTATAGAATTCTAAGATAATGTTTGTGTTGATTTAATTCACTGAGTTTTTGGTCATTTGTTACAGCAGCATAGAAAATGAACTCAAGTAGGCCAATGATTTATATCAATTACACACCTCTCTCTTCTATAGCTTGCTGCCTCTTATAGGCATAGAATGGTTTTTATTACAGTTTTTACTTTCTTCTTCAGAATTCAGGGAAGTGGCACCTTTATGTCCACTTGCCTTTCTGCCTGGAAGCTTTTCATTCATTCTGCACAATGAATTTTTCTTTTGCATTTTCCGGTGCTGAAGGTTTTCTAGTCAACGTTTACTTGGATTTGTTTTTTGAGTTATTTAATGTCCTTTGTGCTGGATAACAATACACACAGCTCCTTCATTAGAGGAACAGTATTATATTTGGTCACAGACTTTTTTCCCTTTAAATTCTCTTGGAATAATAGTCTTTACTTATTAATAGATTCTTTTCGTTATTTGCTTCTCCCCTTTCAAGTAATTTAAGACTTCTACTATGTATATTTGACATTGCTAATATGCATTTATGAGATCTTGTTTTTTTAAAATACTGCTTGAGGTCCCAGAGTGATAGTTTAGTGGCAAGAAGCTTGCCTTGCGTGTGGCCAGCCTGAGTTTGATCCCCAGCATCCCATATGGTTCCCCCAAGCTTTCCAAGAGTAACTCCTGAGTACAGTGTCAGGAGTAACCCCTAAGCACTGCTGGATGTGACCCACCAGGGGTCTCAAACTTGCAGCCCGCGGGCCGTTTGCAGCCCTCCATACAACATTTTGTGGCCCTGCCCTAGAGGAATCTTTTTTGTTTTGTTTTGCTTTAGTTGTTTGGGTCACACCCCCCAATGTTCAAGGCTTACTACTGACTTTGCACTCAAGAATTACCCCGACTTTGCCTCCTGCGGCCCCCAGGTAAATGGAGTTTGAGACCCCTACAATAAACCAAAAAAATTTCATATTAATTGTCTCATTATTTATCTTCCATTCTGAATCTTGTTTTGCTCTAGATTTTGTGTCTGAGATGGAGGTGCATTAATATAGGTAGAGTCGCATTTTTGCTTTTACTACTCAATGGTATAATTTTGCTTGATGAATTTAGCAGATTTCCATTTCTCATTTCTCTTTGATGGACCTTTAGTTTGAATCAACTTAAAACTATTAGAAATAAGGGTGAGAAAGACATGATGAGTAAACAGTTGTCCCTTGAAAAACATGAGTGTGTACTTTGTGGATCCCATTAGTAAATTTCCTGTAATATATATTACAGCTAATAATATTATATATAACATCTATGCAATGTTTTCTCCTTTCCTTTACTTTTTTTATTCTAAATATATATAATACATATAACTTATAAAACATGTTTCTCTTCTCTTTATATCATGAACAAGGCTTCCTGTAAACAGAGAGCTATTAGTAATCAAGTTTGGGGGAAGAGTGAAAATAGACAAAAATTTTCTTTTGTAAAGTACCCCTTAAATCTGTCATGCTCAAGAACCAATTGTATATATTCACTTTTTTTAATTTTTAATTTAATTTTATTTTATTTTATTCTTGGATCACACCCAAAGGTGGTCAGGGGTAACGCCTGGCTGTGCTCAGAAATCGCTCCTGGCAGGCTGGGGATCCATATGGGATTCCGGGGGGGATCAAATGTGGGTCTATCTCGGGTTGGCTGCATGCAAGGCAAACGCCCTACCATTGTGCTATCACTCCTGCTCCTCCATTTACTTTTTAAATGTATATTATATGAATATAATTCAATTATAAACAACTTTATCTGTAGAAAAGAACTGTATTATGAACATCCTTGTAATCAAGGTATTTAAATAAATAATCTAAAATATATGAAATTCTTCCTAGACATTTCACTGTGTTGTCTGTACCCATCTGTCTTTCAGAGAGCAGTGTATAAAAACATTTATTCTTTGGGCAGGAGATAGCACGTCGGTAAGGTGTTTGCCTTGCACAAACCACCCAGGATAGACCTGGGTTTGAATCATATGGTCCCCTGCGCAGGAGCGATTTCTGATCTCAGAGTCAGGAGTAACCCCTGAGTGCAGCTGGGTATGCCCCCCCCAATAAAAAGAAGAAAAAAAAACATTTATCTCTGGAGTCTTGGTAGAACTGTGCCCTTTAATACTACATGGAAGGAAATGGGATGTCTTAGCTCTTAGATTTTTCCCTACCATCACTGAACTTTTGAATGTATCTTTCTGTATTTAATTGTGATTGATTCCCCCCTCCCCAAGGAACCATTTAGATTTGTTATGCTTATCTACCTATAGGGGCTCTGTCAATTTGGAAGATAACTTTGTGATTGTTTAGTCTAGATCTCTCTTTTTTTCCCCCTCCCACTTCCGTTCTTTTTGACTGTTGTCACTGAAATGTTCAAAGGTCACACACTTGGTAGTGATTCTCGGGAGCATGAGGTACAGGGTCCCAACGAGCTGTGTGACTGTAGAATAACACATTAATGTAGAATAGCAGTCCTGGATGGTGATGGATGATGGTGAGATGAATGGAAAGTGAAGCCTTTCTCTCCTGGCCTGGGCCATGTGCCTGCAACCCATTCCTTCCAGCTGGCGGGTTTGAGGATTCAGGGTAGCAGCGAGGAAATGATCCACAGCAGTCAGGTTTCAGGAGACATCAACTTTATTAAGGCCCTGGCCAACATGTGTGGTCTATCATCTTAAACCTATTTAAGCATGCTCTCTTTAGCTGCCCTGTCATCTCAACCTCTTTAAGCCATCTCCCCTGCTCCTTTTTCCTCTATCTCCCCCTGAATCTTTTCTCCTACAACCCCTCTAACATCCCTCAGGCAATCCTTTTGTTATCTTCCAAAGATCCCTCCCAGAAATGGGCAGGTCTTACCATCAGGTAAGTTTATGCAGAAGATAGGGGTGGGGTGACATGTGCCCAGGATTGTACTGGGCCTTTAGGCAATACCAGAAATTGAATGTGTGGCCTCCTGCTTGCTAACTCGTTCTACCAAAGCCCCATTCCCCATGTCCAATGTGCTAATTTTTATCAGTTCATCACTTCACAGATATCTCCTCATCCTGCTGCTTTAATTTGGTGGTGTTAATGGCATTCTTCCAATGTTGCTGATTTTGACATGTACAAATGTATGCATCTTTTCTCTTATACTTCATATTTTGTTTTATTTAAGAAACCTTTTCCTACCCTTTTATCAAACACTTTTTATGCTGTAGCCTCTTCCAATCTTACAGCTTCATTTGTTAGACTAATATGTTTAATCTACTTGAAATGTATTTTTTTTCCATACTGCATGAAGAAAGCCTTCTTCTTTCCCCAAATTATGAACTTAGTTCTCTGCATTCTTTGTCATTTACTAAATTGTTATAAACTTAGCTCTCTATTCATTTCCACAGATCTATTGCTTTTTGTTATGGTGCCAAATATACACTGTTTTAATTACCATGACTTTGTGAGTTCCCCGGTTCGTTTGATTTAGATATTTTAAGCTATTTTCAGACTTTTGCATCTACAATTGTTCTCCAGTGCAAATTGTACTAGTACTTCAAGTGCCTCACAAACTCAATTGGATTTTGTTTGGAATTCAATTTTAGATTAACTGGATTCTCTCAATTAAGTCACATATTATCTCTACAGAATAAAGTCTTTTCTACACACACATGGAATATCTTTGCATTTATTAAGGTTTCTTTTATGTCTTTTAATAAAACTTCAGAATGCACTTCATAAATATTTCAAATAATGGTGGTTTTCTCAATATTTTAAAATTAATTCTGCTCCTGTGATTTTTTATTACATTTTGTCTGTTATTTTTGCTACTGATGTTTGGGATGATTTCTCTCACTGCTTTGAAAGTCTTGGTTCTCTAGTAGAAAGACTCTGACACATAAAAGATAGGATGTGTTTCCAATATCCCTTTTCTATAATTAAAAGATTTACATGTGGATTGACCATGTTGGTTTTCACCACCTTCCTAAATTATGAAAACGGGCCATTTTTCTTCTAAAAATGTAGTTTTCAAATATATCTACATTTCTTTTAACTCAAGGCCCAAATGTCAGTTGTCAAACTGTGGATTTTGGAGAGATATCACTTAAATAATAAATAAATAAATAAATAAATAAATAAGATCTGTAGCATTGCGTGCATTTTCAAAGTATATAAAAATTAATCTGCAGGGTTACCTTAGTGTGATAATTTTGGTAGGAGGATATTCATCACTGTTTTTATTTTCATAGTTTAATCACATTTTTTACTTAGATTTCTTTTGAATGTTCATTTTTGGGGAATGGGGGTGTTTGGGACAAAACCTGCAGTGCTTAGGGTCTATTCCTAGATCTATGCTCAAGGATCACTCTGGTAGTTCTTGGGAGACCTTATGTAGTACTGGGGAGTCAAACTGGAGTCAGCTGTATGCAAGGCAAGTGCCTCACCGCTCTCTATTATCTCCTGGTTCTTTAAGTGTTCACTTTTTTATTATTTGATTTTGGGTCCATACCTGGCAGTGACTAGATGTTACTCCTGGCTCTGCAATCAGTAATCACTCCTGATAGACTCAGAGAGACCATATGAGATGTTGGGGATCAAATCTGGGTGGATCACATGCAAGACAAGTGCCTTACCCAATGTATTATTGCTCCAGTCCCAAAAGTATTCACTTTTTAACCCTATATCATTACCCATTTATCTAAATTTCTGAAGTTATAAATAGATTAAAATAGAAGTACTCTCTTTTTTCTCACAATAATTGGAATTTTTAAATCCATGTTTTACCATTTTACCAAGTCTTACTACTATGTGATTTAATAATTTAGTTTTTATAATATTAGTTCCTTAAGAATGGTTGAAATATTTTTTCATGATCTCTGTATGGTCAAAAAACATTTGATAAATATGTACTATTTTCCTTTTCCCACTTGGTGCTATACTGGGTTGTCCTGGGGGAAACTCTGTTTGGTCCTTGGAGGATCTTTTCAGGTGTTGCTCAGGCAGGGGAGGGGAAACCAGAAGGATGCTAAGGATCCAAGTCCTGCTTGGCATGCTGAAGATCCAACTCAAACATTTCACGTGTAAAGCATGCATGCCAACCCTTTGACTACTCTGTTCCTGGTTTTTAATCACTAAGAAAAATTGCCAAATTGCACAGAAAAGCTGCTTTAGCTAGCTTATTGTGCTGACATCAATTTGTTGGCTAAATCCTGGGAGAGCAGAACTTTTCCCCATTAGAGACTAGAAGGTGTCTGAGTCACAGTTTGTAGATGCCTAGATGGTGCAGAATGCATTTTGAAGGTCTGGGGATAGAACCATGTCTGAAGGTTGAATTTGAGTAAATGCCACATATATTTTTTCCAAAGTTAAATATTTTTCCTTCTTTCCAATTGGATTTTCTCCACTTGATTTTTTTTTTCTTCTGCTGGGAGACAAAAGTTTTGGAAGGGGATAGACTCAAGGGAGCTAAGACATTGTAGTGGTCACTGCAAACAGACCAGTTAGTTGGCAATGGTGACTGTGGGTGATAGGCTCTAAATTCTTGTTAGACAGTGGGTCATTGGGATGCTACATCACCAAAAATTTGCTTCTAAGATGGCTTCCTTCATAATAATTTACCTCTAGAAGGTTTTTTAACATTGTGATTCCCCTTATAGAAATCCCTTATGTTTGTTTTATAGCTTGGATGATGAGCGGAGATTAGCTTTGCATTTGCAAAATTAAATTACTTTCTCGAAGTATTTCTTAATTTTCATGCAGATGCCACTGAAAATTCTAAGAGAGTGCAACATTGCTAGCTGCACTTTAAATACCAGATAAATTGAGTAGAAAGGATATGGAAAGATAAGGAAATGACTTATACATATTTTTTTTGAACATAAAGGTATTTATTTTATAGAATCTACATCTGGAAAATAAGAACCTAAAGGGAAAAACACTTTCATAGTTCAACTTTGGGACATTTTTAGTGTCCTACTTTTGGATCAATATCATCTATGAAAGGGAAATAAAAGAATTAAAATGAAATGTGAACAGCCATTCTACCATGAGAACAAGGGTCTGGGTCTTTCTCAAGCTGATTTCTGAGAATGAGTGTTCCCAGCTGTTTTATGTTGAAATTGAGCATGATAGAACCAGGTCTCCCAAATTTCTTAGCTCTCTGCCTATTTCCAAAGCACCACACTCTAGAATTTTATACTGTTTTACTCTACTAGGAAAGTTTTACTGGAGAGGATAAATGTCATCCTTCTCTCCTACTGCCTTGAGCCTGCCAAATGACAAATAATGAATAGTTTCTTTGCCTGCCCCTAAGAGTCAAGAAAAGAAATAGTGGATTGGTTTAATAGTTCAACTTAAACCTACTGCAAGTTCAAGATGGAGAAATGGCTTCCATGGGAACAATAAATAATTTTTTTGGGAAGATGTGTTTTAGGAGAATAAGCAGAAAATCAGAAAGTTTATGATAATGATTGTGGGAGGGGCACTGAACAATCTTCATCGGGGGAACTGATGGTAAGTTACTTTTGCTTCTCTCTTTGGAGTAGAAACTGGAGTATAAGTTGCCTGAAGAGATCAAGGTAGCCTCCTTGTCTCCATCATTGTCAGACAGGGATATTCCTAAAAGGCCCATTTCCAAAGGCTGACACTCAGTTGTCCTTAGTTTAAAACAATCTTTATACCATTTCTCTTTTTTTAATTATTTTTAGCTTTTTTGTCCCCCCATTCACAATACAGACCAGGCAAGGGGCCTGGGTTGAGGTGTATATGGGGTGTTAACTTTATACCATGTCTAAGCTTCCATGCCAGAACCCACACTTGAAATTGAGGTGTCCAGAGTTGAGTTCAGAAGTGAAGCCATTATTAGATGATTTAGTTCATTGTAAGCATGTTCATAGATTATACAGTTAGATTTTCAGTATATGGGTTTTCCCTTATAGAAAAAATGAATACATCCATTTTATGAATCTGAGCATTTTAAGTGTGAATTTTGTTCATTATTAAGATGAAACTTGGTTTTTAGAGACATAATTCTAAATCATAACAAACATTAATGGCAGAATGAGCCAATATATAAAATTAACTTTACATATATTGGGAAACAAACCTAATAGGTATAGTAAAAGTGAATTCTCCTGGAATTATTATATGTTTATAGAGTAAAATTAATGATTGTGAGTAATGTCAGCTGGACAGATTTTTTGATAAGTAATTAGCAAAAAAAACTTCCTAACAATAATGTCCAAATAAATACCTCTTTTCTTTTACTGTTAAATCGAGGAATTCTTTAGCATTGAAATAATCAATACCATGGGGTCTCAGCATAAACTTAGCACATGACTAGCACTGTTACAGTTTTTTATGTCCCCTGTGCTGGCCACATATGCTGAAAGCAATCCTGCATTTCTGCTGTCTGCCAGCACTCAACAGATTATGTTTCTCCATGGGCCATGGCCAGATGTGGCTGACCACCCAAACTATAGTATGTGACACCTAGCTAAGCACTAAGGGCCTGGGTGTGAGCAGCATAGCCAGATGTGGGACTCCTAATAAGCACCATAACCAAACATTTGTAAACCCCAGTTATTAAAGCAAAATGGAAAGAGAAGGGAGAATAAAAATCTTATCTATTTTGTAATTACTGGAAAGCAGTACATATAATTATGTTGGAATTTTGGAGGTCCACACCCAATAATACTCAGGGATTACTTCTGATTCTGGGCTCAGAATCACTCCTGGCAGACTCTGGGATGTTGGGTATCAAACCTAGGTCAGTCGTGTACAAGGCAAATGCCCTACCCACTGTACTATATAGTGCCAGCCTACAATATATTGGAATATTTTTGCTTCAATTTTAAGAGCCAGCATTTTATTAGATTTTAAGAACCAGCATTCTAGAGTCAAATGGGAAAGATCTCTCCTTATTTTCCAGCCATGTTTGAGTTTTGCAGACATGCCAAGAAGTTTTTTTGTTTCAGAAGCCACACTTGCTTCTAACTGTTAGGCACTGATAAGATGTGAGGTTGTTCACAGGCCAACAACAGCCCTTTCTACTTCCTGATCTTTTCATGCTTCTCACTCTAGTTTGAGTACATTATAGGAAAATTGATTGGTGGGAATAACAAAACTAAGACCTGTGATGATGATAAATAATAGACAAAAAGGGACTCACTGTGAAGATTGTGTAGCCTAAAGGAAATGATGATATTAATTGTATAGCCTCCTCATACTCTTTCCTAATGTTTTTGTGGTACAGAAGAGGAGAGAATGTGGGAAAAGCATCATATAATGAAAATAATGTGTTTAATATGTTGATAATAATGATTTTTCCCTATGAAATGGTGAATGACCACTTACCATGTCTTTGCAATGTTCTCTAATCACTAGGTTATTTTATTGAAATAAGTAGGCAAGAGTAACTGAAGCTTTTTAAACATCATAATGGTTACTATGGCAGAGTGATTCTAGAACTTTCACATACTGGGCTATTTTTCTCTTCATCCCAGTTCTCCAGGGCCAGGTACCAGAACAGGGGCCATCCTTCTCCCTTAGTACTCCCTGAAATGACTAAGACAGGGGTTCTCAAACTATGGCCCATGGGCTAGCCTACTGGGTATTTTTATAGCTGCTATCCTGCTTAGCAGCCAACTTGTCCTGGGCCTACCATGCTCAAGTGTGGAATGTGTGCACCATACTTTGATTCCCTTACTTCTTTTTGTCTTTCAATTCCTCCTTCAAAAGCTGACCCATAGTTCCTTTAAAAAGCTTGATGGGCTCCTCCACAGCTTCTTGCAAAAGCAGGCTATTGAAATAATGGTAAGTTTGTCGATTTAACTCTACTTGTTATTCATTTTAAATATTGTATTAGTTCCTTTTCTTTTTTTTGGGGGGGGGGCACATCCATTTGATGCTCAGGGTTACTCCTGGCTAAGCGCTCAGAAATTGCCCCTGGCTTGGGGGGACCATATGGGACGCCGGGGGATCGAATCGTTGTTCTTCCTTGGCTAGCACTTGCAAGGAAGACACCTTACCTCTAGCGCCACCTCACCAGCCCCTAAGTTCCTTTTCTTAATTCAAAATAAGATATTGGAATTGGAATTTGTTCATAGTTTCTTTCTTTTTTCCCCCCTTTATTTAAACATCTTCATTACATATATGATTGTGATTAGGTTTCAGTCATGTAAAGAACACCCCCTTCACCAGTGCAACATTCCCACCACCAACGTCCCAAATCTCCCTCCATCCCACCCCACCCCCACCTGTACTCCAGACAGGCTTTCCAGTTTCTTTCTTAACTATAGTCCAGTCCTCCAGTAGTCTGAGGGACAGTGAACTTGTTTCTGTTTAAAAAGTTTGAGGACTCCTGGACTAAGACATACAAGGTATGAGGAGGGATCACTTCCCTGGGACACTGAATAATAGTTTCTCATTTCTATTGTCTTCTAAGGCTTGTTGACAGATATCACCATATAAGTAATATTTTTAAATAATACTGAGAATACTGATAATAGTGTAAAGAGATCAATGGCACTTCATCTTTTTGAGAACAAAACAACTAAAGCATCCAAAACAGTGAGGAGCAAATAAAATAGTCTAACTGGGTACATATCCCAATTTGTTCATTTTAAAATAGCTACCTGGCATATCTATCATTAATGTTTTCCCATCTTTAAATTTCCCCATTTCCTATCTTGTAAGATAGAGGTTTCATGACTTTGTTTACTTCTAGTTGCTCCTCTGCTCTTTTCCCAGAATCCCACCACCTCTAATGCTCCAATTTTGATCTCTAATCCTTGGGAAATGAAGAAGCTGATAGAGATAGGCTTTAAGTTTTTAAGTACAGAGGGCTCCAACTTTGTAAAAGGATGCTCGGGCACTCCAGAAATCTCATTTAAACGAAAGTGCCTCTCCTCCAGCTGCCTCTGGAAATGTGTTAGGGCCCTGAAATGGGGATGTGTACCTCTCCATCTGAGATGGCAAAAATGTTGAAAGATGGAAGGAAGATGCAGACAGCTGTAGACAAAAAATATGTGCTTTCCTACTGATGATAAAAGGGGTCCAGGTTAAAATTGAAGCTTCTTCCTTGCACTTTCCTCAGAAATTGGCCAAATAATCCATTTGGCAAAGAAAGCTTTAGGCCTCGGGGGCTGGCCCTGAGCAGCAAAGAATATTCTTAAAACTGACTGGGGAGGAGAATCAAGCATGCCAAGCAACTCCCTGGAAGCTGGCCAAATAAGAGAATAAAAAAAAGAGAGAAGAAAAAAAGTTTCAAGAACTGGGACAAGAGTCCACCATTGTAGATTGTTTCAGCAAAAGTGTTTGCTGAGATGCCTCAGGGAACTCACTGACTTTTCACTTTTCCAATGAATAGTCACAGGACTTTGGGAAACCACTGAACTCATGGGTTTCTCAGATCTCCCATCTGTAAAGTCTTCATTTATAATGAGCACTTAGAACTTTGCATGATTAAATGATAGGATGTTTGCTCAACCAACACTCACTAAATATTAGCTATTGTTATCATTGTTTTCAGCCCCTCTTTGGAATGCAGTATTTTTCCTGTGACACAGTAATTGCAAACACAGAGAAAGTGCCATGGTTCTCTTGTGAAATTGCTTTTGCAATATTTGTTTGCATCCATAGAGGAAGCATATCAACTCACTAGAACCATCATCAATAGATTGTCTGAAAGTCCAATCCAGTCCCTGTTGTGTGAGGCAACTCTCAAGGAGAGAACCAATTCATGAACAATGATGAACTTAATTATATTAATCCATATATACAGACATGCTGATCAGTCTTTAGGATAAATTTCAATTTATTTCTCTGCATCCCATTGTTTGGCAATGTATATTTACCAAAGACTGCAGAAATTCATGGTTTCCTATTTGCTTTTGTTTAATTAGATTCTTAGGCAGAGTCACTGGTTTTGAGCTGCTATTACTATCTTAAGTCTATTGGGAGGGGTTGCATTCAGCCTTCTGTGAATCAGACTATTGTCTCTAACAGGGCTTCCCTAGAAGAAAGGAACTTGCCCCAGGTTATATGGGGTGGGTGCCAGTTGGACTGTCAATCAATCTCAGAGAAGAAGAAATAGCAGAGGGGTTCAAGTATATGCCTTAAATGTGACCAGCCCTGATTTGATTGTAGATACCACATGATCTGAGCATGGCAGGGTGCAGCCCTGAGGGCTCGCTGAACACTGCCAGCATTGCAGAGGTAACCTTGGCAGAACAGAACTGACAAACATCCCACCCTCAAGCTCTGACATTGAACTGCTGGCCTGGTTGATCAAAAACTATCAGATGAGGCCCTGGGTCTCCCCAAGACTATTTAGGGGCCCTTCAGTTCCTCTCAAATTAAGAATGTCAACTTCTCTCAATAATGACCCAAAACGAGGAACCCTATTTATGTATCTTTTTTTTTCTAATTTTTCTCACACACATCTGCCTTGCCGCATTACTCTGCCATTTCTTTATCTCTGTCTACTGACTTTATATAGGTTCTCATTCCATTTCTTTCCAAAGGCTCTAAATCTAAGTTTAAAGCCTTTTGCTCTTGGGACTAGATCTTAGCTTTAGAATTTAGAGTTTGTTGCCCCTTTTTTAGAAAAGAAAAAAGCTTTCTCATCAAGTCTGCTTTTGGAAGTTTGCTTTTATGCTAAAATATTTTTTTCAATCAGATGGGGAAAAGCTTGTGGTGTCTGTGTGGTATACAACTCCCACGGTGGCTTAAATCAAATGTAAGGTGAAGACTTTGGGCATGGGGATTCTCCACAGAAGCAAAGCAGATGGCAATTCTTAATTGGTCAGAGAAGTATCACTAATTATTAACATAATTTAATTTATTCCTCTATGAGTCATCTTTTCTGGAGCTCTCAGGAGAAAGTGAGGCTGACTATTCTAATTCAAAGAACCCCAGAAGGACACTTACCCACAAGGAGGTGTATTCCTACTAAGGCTTCCCTGGATTTACTAAGTTTTGCTCAGGAAACTTCACCAGATGTACCAATGATAACTGTGGGCTGGGTGCTACTGACAATATTTCTAATGTCATCTGAAATTCAATGAAATGAAGTTTGGTTGTTAATACGACACTGAGAAAAATAAAATGTTGAAATACATCCTTCTAGAAGGGTCAATAAGCAAATGCATAAGCAACTGGAGATGCCTAGAGTTTTCCCACGTGAACAAGAGAGGAAAAGAGGCCCTGCCTACTGAGCACAGCATATTCAAGACATGAATCTCCATAACAGTTATCAGCATCTTTCCCATGGTTGACTTGGGTTATTGAGGTGACCAATGCTGATGTCCCCTGACACTGGTCTATCCATAAAATGTTAATGCATGATGTTTCACACTAGTTATTTTCAGTGTGCTTGAGACGTGCCCCAAATTTCTTAAACTTTTCTTTGGAGAAAAAAGAAATTAGAAGATACCCAAAGTTGCATGTACTTAAACATTTAAGGTGTCATTCTATCACTTTCTGAGCTCACAGAAATCACAGGTTTAGCAATACAAAATGTCACAGCAGACTGTCAAATTGGATCCCTAGAATTCTTGGAGAAATGACAAGGATCTCAATATTCTTCCTGTGGGAGGGAAGAACAACACAAGTCGAGGAATTACAAAAGCTTGGATTGGAATCCTGTGTCACCTATGATTGATTGATCCTGTCAACGTGCATTACTTACTCTCTATCCCTTTCTTTCTGTGAATTGTGGAAGTAACATTATTTAAACTATAGTAGTGAAATTTATGACAAAGGCTAATATTTCTTCTTCATTACTCACCCTGTATCAGGTTGTTCTTTAGCGTTTTGATCTGTATTATTTTATTATATAAACCTTATTTATTATATATGAACCTTATCTTATGTACATAAAAAGATTATGCATATGGATTTTTTATACTGGTTGTATGCAGACTAGGAAACATATCTCTGCTATCACTGACAAAGTCTAGAGAGGGAGCTTAGATGCATTTGGGGTTCAGTTTCCTACTCAGTACCCTCATTCTGTCACCGTGTTTTCTCAGTCTCGGTTTACCCAGCTCTAATCCCCAAAATGGGGAGCAGTACATTGTATTATAAGGATTTTATGGAGAAAATAAAAGGTTCAAGGATAGTATTTAAAATATAGTAAGAAAAGTTCTGTACTCTTAGATCATATATCACATTTACAAATGGCAGAAAACCTACACATCATCACAGAAGCAAATGGATGTTTAATTTTTGCATAGAATAAACATTTTGCAGCATTAAGAAATCAATAGAGTTGGTCTGGGTGTTCATCATGACTTTCATATCATTTCTGTGGTGGTGTCCCTGGTATACTGTGTTTTCAAAGTAGATGCTGGTAGTGCAAATATTATTGTCCCTTTCTTCAGAGATGAAAGACTAGAGAAGAGTAGCCCAGCTTCATGCCTTCCTCTTCTCAAGAAAAAAGGTCACAAGGCCTTGGGTTCATGGCCACATATCTCAGCAGTGCATTTTCAAATTCTCTCTCTCTCTCTCTCTCTCTCTCTCTCTCTCTCTCTCTCTCTCTCTCTCTCTCTCTTAGTTTCTGTTAGTAGTTGAAGATGGAAGGAAGCTTTGTTCTTTCCATTTGTTTCTTTTTTTCGTTTGGTTTTAGGTCATCTTGCCAGTGCTTCAGCTTACTCCTGGCTCTGTGCCCAGAAGTGACCCTGGCAGTGCTCAAAGACCCATATATGATGCCAAGAATCAATCTGGGGTTAGCCACAAGTAATGCCAACACCTTAATCCCATACTATTTTTCCACCTTTCTACCTTGTGTATTTAAATGTAATCATTTCTTTCATAATGCTATCTTTTCTGCTTTAAAAATTCCTCCTGATGCTATTTTGTTTTCAGCAGGGTAACCCAGACTCACCTTTATGGACAGAAAGGACCGGATCCAGATGGGGAACAATAGCACCTCCGTTAGCCCAACAGAAATAGGCATAAAAGTGAGATAAACCATCAGTGAAGCTTTGCTGTTTGAATGTACATATTTCAAATTGTGAACTCGATAAGGCGCGAGACAGTAAAGAGCGCAGTAATAATTCATAGGGTATCTATTAGATATGGAGGACCTGAAAATATGATAGGTGAGGAACACAGAGAGAGGTCATCACATTCCTTTCAACTTTCCTGAAATATGATTTGAGTCTTTTTCATTGTATTCTGCAAGTATTTGCTGAGGCTGCAATGTGAAGAGGGAGTCTTCACATTGAGGAAGTCTCCACCTTGAGGCAGGGAGAACTATATACTGGTTCTTCTAGAAATGGCATTTTCTAATCTCCAGTTATGTGAATGGCGCTGCCTTGACATAGCATCAAAGAATAATTAGTACTTAGCTCCAGACTTGAAACACAGATCAGTGAAACCAGTCTTTTTTCTTAAAAGAAGCTTCATTGAAAGAAAGGGTCATGGTGAAAAAGAATATAGCCAGAAGGATCTGAAGTGTAAACACAGAATGAACACTTTCTTTCTTTCTTTCTTTCTTTCTTTCTTTCTTTCTTTCTTTCTTTCTTTCTTTCTTTCTTTCTTTCTTTCTTTCTTTCTTTCTTTCTTTCTTTCTTTCTTTCTTTCTTTCTTTCTTTCTTTCTTTCTTTCTTTCTCTCTCTCTCTCTCTCTCTTTCTTTCTTTCTTTTCTTTCTTTCTCTCTCTTTCTTTCTTTATTTCTTTCTTTCTCTCTTTCTTTCTTTCTTTCTTTCTCTCTCTCTCTTTCTTTCTTTCTTTTTCTTTCTTTTTCTTTCTTTCTTTCTTTCTTCTTTCTTTCTTTCTTTCTTTCTTTCTTTCTTTCTTTCTTTCTTTCTTTCTTTCTTTCTTTCTTTCTTTCTTTCTTTCTTTCTTTCTTTCTTTCTTTCTTTCTTTCTTTCTTTCTTTCTTTCTTTCTTTCTTTCTTTCTTTCTTTCTTTCTTTCTTTCTTTCTTTCTTTCTTTCTTTCTTTCTTTCTTTCTTTCTTTCTTTCTTTCTTTTTTTTTGGTACTTTCTTTCCATGTATCCAAGCAAGGCTTGAGCTTTGGCACCACCCCTAAACCTTGACAGGGATGATTCCTGATTTCAGAGCCAAGAGTCAGCCCTCAGCATCACTGGGTGTGGCCTCCAAACAACACAAATCCAAAATAAATGATAAGACAGATGATGCATATGATAACGGAGTATAAGCCTAGCTCAAAAGTGCTTATGCAGCACCAACTGTGATTTATATCTAAACCCTTACAGAGGAAATGCATCTTTTTTTAACTGGAGGCAAGTTGGAAATAATGAGGGAAGATGTGGAGGGGAGAGTACAGGGAAGAGTGAACTGCTTGGTGTGTGTGTGTGACTTAAACTCATGAGATCTGGGACAGATGAGTGAAAAGTTCATTGGGTGGGATTCAGAATTCGGAAGGTAACAAAAAGCTTGTCAGCTTTTGATATCCAGTTTTTTATTCTGGTAATGAGAGGCCCTCAAAATCTTATTTTCAGGGAAAAATTGAAAATGATCATCAGTGTGCTTTTCAGGGACATAAATGAGACTTCCTAGTGAAAGACACAATGGAGGCTCTATGGTTTCGAAGCAAAAAATAGCTAGGATTTCTCAGAACAACACTGACAAGAGAAAAACTGACAGGAAACAGACAAGAAGGGAAGGTTCCAGGAAGTAGAGGTAGAAAAATCTTTTATTTTTTTAATTTAATTTAATTGTAACCATTGTTATGTACAAAGTTTTTCATAGTTGGATTTCAAGCATACAATGAATCAGGGCCAATCTGACCACCAGTGTCGACTTCCCTCCACCAGGTTCCCAGAGTGTATCCCAACCACCACCCTGTGCCACCCACACCCAGCCTGCTAGTAGAACAGGCCTATTTTAAGTTTATATTATTAAAATTTGTGTTCCTTGGTTCCATTATTGTTTACTTTGGCTTGGATATTTAGTTCTGTCATTTTTTAGTACCACCAATATACCTGAGACTGCTTGGCCTTGACCCCCCATACTTTCAAAATTTGTGTTTTTCCTCCTTCACTTAATTTCTTTCTATCTGGGGCCAAGCGTGTAGAGACAACTCCTCATTTAGACCATTCATTTCTTCATGTAGTTATTCTAAATACCACATATAACTCATATTAGTCTGTTTTTATCCTATTTCTGGCTTTATTTATCATAATATCTTCCAGTTCCATCCATGTTGCAGCAAATTACATGTTGACATCATTCCTGACAGATGTGTAGTATTCCACTATATATATATATATATATATATATATATATATATATATATATATATATATATATATATATATATATATACCACATCTTCCTGACAAATTCATCTGTTGTTGGACATTTAGGTTGATTCCATGTCTTAGCTATTGTACTGAGTGCTGCAGTGAATAACAGTGTACAGTATGAATATTTTTCTGTCCTGGAAATATCTACAAAAAAGTGAGATTGCTAGGTAATATGGCAGTTCAATTTTAAGGTTACTGAGATCCCTCCATAATGTATTTCATAGGAGTTGGACCAGCATCATTCCCACCAGCAGTGGTTGAGAATTCCTTTCTTAACACAGCCTCACCAAAACAGATTGTTCTGATTATTTTTGAAATGTGCCATCCTCACTGATTTAAGATGATATATTATTTATCTTGATTTGGATTTCTCACATGATAAGAGATGATGAGCATTTTTATTGCATATTAACATTCTGTTGGTCTTCCTCAGAGAAATGTCTGTCCATTTCCTCTTGTGGGTTTTAGGTTTTGTAGAGTTAACCTTTGTGAGTATTTTGTATATCCTACATATCAAACCTTTATCTGTGGTGTTGAGTGCAAAAATCTTCTCCCATTCACTTGGTTTTCTAATTTTAGCCCGTTTTTCTTGTGTCATACCGAAACTTTTTAGTTTGATGTAGTCCCAGTTAAGGTCTTGGAGTGTTCTGTCTATGTTTTCCTCGGTGAACTTTATGGAATTGGATCTAATCTCAAGGTCATTAATCCACTTGGAATTGACTTTTGTGTAAGGTGTGAGATATGGATCAATCTTTAATTCCTTACACGTGGTTATCCAATTGTTCTTACAGCAATTTGTTGAAGATATTGTCTTTATTCTATTTCAAGTTCTTGGCTCCTTTGTCAAAGATTAATTGAACATATACTTGGGGGTTTGTCACTGTATATTTTATTCTGATCCGTTGGTATGAAAGTCTGTCTTTGTTCCAATAGCATGCTATTTTGATCACTGTCTTTGTAGTAGAGCTTCAAGTGGGTAATTAGATACCTTCCAGTTTCTAGTTTTCAATATGGATTTGGCTATTCTAGGTCTTTTATGGTTCCACATAAACTTTATAATTGATTATTCTAAGTTTTTGAAGAATATTATCTGAATTTGAATAGGGATTGCATTGACTGTATATAGTAGTTTACGTAAAATGGTCATTTTGATATTGATTATTCCAATCATTGTGCATAGAATGTACTTCCACTTCCTTAGGTCTTCTTCATTTTACTTCATACGTATTTTTGAAGTTTTCATGGTATAGGTCTCTCACCTCTCCTAGGTACTTGATAGTTATGGACACTATTTTAAATGGGATAGACTCTTTGATCTCTTTCTCCTCTGAGTCATTATTTGTCTAAAGGAATGCTTCGGTTTTTGTGTGCTGATTTTGTAGACAGTTTTATTGATTTTTGTTGAATTGATTTACTATAGTTTCTAGGAGCTTTTTGTGGGCTCTTTAGTTCTTCAATGTATATCATTATGTCATCTGCAAATAAAAATAGTTTGACTTCCTCATTTTCAACTTGGATTTCTTTTATTTACTTCTCTTGCCTGATTGCTACTGCTAGGACATCTAATACTATGTTAAGAGTGGAGACAGTGGACATCCTTGCCTAGTGCCAGACCTTAGTGGAAATTCTTTTAGTTTTTTGCCAATAAGAATAAAATTGTGAGTTTTTTATACATAGCTATTACTTACCACCTTGAGGAAGTTTCCTACCATACTTATTTTGCTAATGATTTTAATCATGAATGGGTATTGAATCTTGCCAATGTTTTCTCTGATTTAACTGATATGATCATATAATTTTTATTCTTCCTTTTACATATTTGCTGTATGATATTGATTTATTGGCATGTATTGAACCATACTTGAATCCCTGGAATGAAACTTACTCGATCATAATATATAATCTTTTTTAATGTGTTGTTGGATTCAGTTTGCTAAGATTTTGTTAAGGATTTTTGAAACAATGCTCATCAGTGAGATTGATCTGTAGTTTTTTTTCTTGGTAATATCTCTGTCGCTTTGACAATGAGCCTAACATATGCTTCATAGAAAGCATTAATGAGGATTTCTGCCTGATAATTTGGAAGAGTCTAAGGATCAATGAAATGACTCTTCTCTGAATGTTTGAAGGTGTGGAGAAAATTTGATGTCTGAGACCAAACAACATGCTTCTCAACAATAGCTGGATCAAAGAGGAAATCAAGGAAGAGATAAAGAGATTCCTTGAAATTAATGATAATGAAGAAACAAACTACCAAAATCTAGAGGACACAAGAAAAGCAGTATTTAGGGGAAAACTGATAGTTATACAGCCCTATACAAGGAGAGAAGAAAAAGACAAAAATCAACAACTTAAATATCTGGAAAATTAATACAGAGGAACCCAAATGCAAGCAGAAGAAAAAAATCGAGCAGAAATTAGCTGTACGGAAAAGAAAACATAATCAATCGATGAAACCAGGAGCTGGTTTTTTTTTTTTTTTAAGGATAAACAAGATAAAGAAATCATTGGTAAGATTCATAAGAAAAAAAAAAGAGAAAATGCTCAAATAAGTCAAATCAAAAGTGAGTTGGGGAGAAATTACAAAGGAACCCCCAGAAATCAAGGATTTCATAAAAGCTTATTATGAACAACTGTACTCTGTTAAGCTAGAGAATATAGAAGAAATGGAAAAATTCTGGAAACATATAATCTCCCAATACTGAATGAGAAGGAAGGAGAAAGCCTACACATGTCAATCACAAGTAAGAAAATTAAAACAATAATTAATAATATCTCCAAGAATAAAATCTGGAACCAGATGGATTTATGGGTGAGCTTTATCAATTAAAAGAAGTGTTACTACAATTGATCCATAAAATATCTTCTTTTTAATCCAAATATTAGAAAAATAAATATGGTTCTAAGAACCCACATTTTTCAACAAATAGTCCCATAATTAATATGTTACATGTAAAATAAATAAATAGTCCCTTATATAATATCACCATCCCTAAAGCTGACTTCTGTCTTTCAACCTCTTCATAGTTCAGAATAAATGCATATAATGATTGGTCATCATAGAAGAGTATGTGTTGCTAAACTAGACACCTGGTGGGTGGCAATTATTATGTCTGAACTGATATGAGAAAGTAGTATTTGAGGGTCCAAAGAGATAGTAAAGATAGCTAGATGCTTGATTTGCATGTGGCTGATTTTCTATCTCAAATACATGTGGGCTCCCTATTCACTGCCTGGGATCACTCCGGAGCACAAAGTCAGTAATAACCTCTGAGCTTCATAGATGTGGCGATTAGCCACAGAAAAGAAAGAGAAGAAGGAAGGAAAGAAAACAAAGGACGGGAAAGGAATTTAAGTGTAGAGAAGGGAGGGGGAGAGAGGGCGAGGGGAGAAGGAAGGAGAGGGGGGATGAGAAAGAGGAAAGGAATGGGGAAGAGAGAAGGAGATAGAAGGGTATTGAAAGATAAACTCAAAGCAGTTGTAAATAGTGGGATACAATTATTTTTAAAAAATGCTCTAAATATAATATGTCCTTTCTGTTATGTTTTATGAGGGAATAAAACTTCGCTTTCCATATTGTTTAATTCTCCCGTGAAAGTGTGCTCAGAGAAGAGCCCTCCAGGAGTTCAGTATAGTTTATCCTAGTGTACTCTTCACAAAAGCTTCAGGCAGCTGTCCCGGTAGCTTTTTGTCTTTGTCACTTTGGTATTGTCATTTTATGACTCTGAATGCTGTGTGCTATCAATCAGGTAATATTATTTTGCATAAATATTTTTCTCTTAAAAAATTAAGACTATTGGGGCCAGAGCGATAGTGCAGAGATATGGTATTTGCCTTTCACACAGCTGATCCAGGAACCACCTCTGTTCGATCCCCCGGCCTCCCATTTGGTCCTCCAAGCTAGGAGCGATTTCTGAGTGTATAGCCAGGAGTAACCTTGAGTGTCACCGGGTGTGACACCCCCAAATTAAGACTATAACAGGTCCAGAGAGATAGTGCAGTGGGTAGGGCACACCCTTATTGTCTCCTGAATAACACCAATGATCCAAGTGCATAGGAAGAGGAGTAAGTCCTGAGTAATACTGGGTGACTTCCTTTCACCCCAAAATTAAGAGCATGAAAGAGAGACAGTGCATTTGGTAGGGCACTTGTCTTGCACTAGACTGACCTAGACTCAGTCTCCAGCACTGCAGGTTCCCCAGTCATTCTTTATGAGTGACCCCTGAGCACAGAATCAGGATAAACCTTGAGTATAACTTAATGTGCTCCCTCAAAATTAGGAGCATAAAAATACTTTTAATTTCCTCACATATTTTCTTGGGCTTTTCTAGAACTATAGCTTGTGGTTCTGGTCCACCCACAACCAAGCATCCATTTTTATCTATTTGAAATATCTTTTTTCTACTTTGCTTTTTGACAATTTCTTGTGTCTGTGAAATTTAGAGTGCCGATTATTTTCCTTAAGCAATGTTTTTTTTTTTTTTTAAAGTCACATTTGTTTCTGACTTCTTTTAAAGAAAGAAATCAAGAAAGAAGGAAATCCTAGGAGGTATTGCTTGTATTTTTTTTGTCCCCTTCATATGATGCACCAGTTTTCTTTCATGGCTTTGCCCCTTTCATTTTTTTTTAGCCCTGCGACAATCACACACTTAATTAGGCTTTTATTTGTATTCATTCTTTTGTTTTGGTTTGTTTTGGGGCCACACCCAGTGACGGTGATGCTCAGGGGTTACTCCTGGCTATGCGCTCAGAAATCGCTCCTGGCTTGGGGGGGCCCTATGGGACTCCCAGGGATCGAACCGCTGTCCGTCCTAGGTCAGCTGCATGGCATGCAAGGCAAACGCCCTACCTCTGTGCCACTGCTCTGACCCCTCTTTTTGATATTTGTTGAGCATGATGAATCTGAATTATTGTGCATGCATCAACTTTGGTGAGTTTAGTTATTTCTTAAAAATCATTTTGTTCTGTTTTTCCTCCATGTCTGGAGCTTAAATTATATATATATATATATATATATATATATATATATATATATATATATATATATATATATATATATAAATATATATAAGATTGCATGCTCAGTTCCCTGAGAGACAGGTGAAAATTCTTTCTTAAGTCTTCCTGTTCTTCAGGATAGTCACTTTATTAGATCCCTAGGTTCACTTCTGTATTCCTTGCTAGTTTGTTGAATCTATTCAGTTAGATTTCTTTCTCACATATTTACATACAAGTTTTAGAATTATTTCATTGTAATTAATAGTTTGCTTAAACTTGTTGAATCTCTCATTGTGGCTATAATTTTCCCTAAATTTTTTTTGTTAGTTTTTAGGCCACACCAGGTAATGCTCAGGCATACTAATGGCTCTGTGCTCAAAAATTACTCCTGACAGGCTTGGGATGCTGAAGATGGAACCTGGGTCAGCCACGTGCAAGGCAAATACCCTACCCAATAACTCTGGCCCAATCCCCTAAATTCTAAAGAACTTATGTATAATGATATATAATTTGAAGTTCTTGTCTATAGATTAGAATATCTGAGTTATCTTGCATGTTATTTGATTATCTTGGTTTTGGGGTCACAATTTTATATTTCTTTATAAGTATAATTATTTTTATTCGACCAAGAATATGGCATATGATATATTATAGACTATCTAAAAGGATTTTTTAAATGATTTTTGAGGGTGGTTTTGGGCCACACCCAGTGATGTTCAGGGGTAACTCCTAGCTATGTTCTCAGAAATCGCTCCTGGCTCAGGGACCGTATGGAATGCTGGGGGATCAAACCAAGGTCTTTCCTAGGTCAGCCACGTGCAAGGCAAATGCCCCAGTGCTGCACCACTGCTCTGGCCTAGTGGAAGAATATTTTTAATTGAGTTTTTATTTTTTTATTTTAGCAAATAGATAACCCACTGCATTCAAACTTCAAATTTGTTTCCCAGAGGTAAATAGCAACTAAAATCTGCTCCATTCTTCCAGCTGTTGTTGTTCTGCTTCTTTGCACATGCCAAATTCAAGGATTAGACCATGATTTAGCAACTTTTCATGACTCCTTCTTGGGTATTCTTGACCCTCATTTTATCCTATCAGAAAGTCTGTGGGTAGATTAGAGGACAGAAAGGGCTAAGTTATTTCATTGGTGGATAGCTTCACCTTTTATTTTCTCAAAGAAATTGGTTGTGTACCAAGCTACATTAATTGGATAAAAGAGTAGTTATTACTTTAGATCACACAAATATTAAAAGATAATAAACTGGGCCCGGAGAGATAGCACAGCGGTGTTTGCCTTGCAAGCAGCCGATCCAGGACCAAAGGTGGTTGGTTCGAATCCCGGTGTCCCATAGGGTCCCCCGTGCCTGCCAGGAGCTATTTCTGAGCAGACAGCCAGAAGTAACCCCTGAGCACTGCCGGGTGTGGCCCCAAAACAAACAAAAACAAAAAACAAAAAACAAAAAAAAAAAAGATAATAAACTAGTACTATAACATTTATGTCAATAAATCTAAAAATTTGGTTTAAGTAGATACATTTCTCAAAGACATATATTTTGCAACTGACACAAAAATGTAAAAGAAAATGTAAATACATACACACATAAGTTAAATAAGAAGTTGAGTATATGTCTCGAAAGTTTCAGATACACATATGTGCTGAGAGGCACAGGTAGTTTTATGGGTTAAATTCTTGCAAACAATGAAGCAAAACACCATGGCACAAATTTTTCTTCAGAAATTTGAGGGAAAAAGACTTTGCTTTAATTAATATCTTTATTTAAACACCTTGATTACAAATATGATTGTAGTTGGGTTTCACCCATGAAAAGAACACCCCCCTTCCCCAGTGCACCAGTGCAACATTCCCATCACCAATGTCCCAAATCTCCCTCCTCCCCACCCCACCCCACCTGTACTCTAAACAGGCTTTCCAGTTCCCTCATTCATTCACATGATTATGGTAGTTCTCAGTGTAGTTATTTCTATAACTGCACTCACCACTCTTTGTGGTGAGCTTCATGAAGTGAGCTGAAAGTTCCAGCCCTCCTCTCATTGTCTCTGAGGATTGTTGCAAAGATGACTTTTATTTTTCTTAAAACCCATAGATGAGTGAGACTATTCTGCATCTCTCTCTCTCCCTCTGACTTATTTCACTCAGCATTATAGATTCCATGTACATCCATGTATAGGAAAATTTCATGACTTCATCTCTCCTGACAGCTGCATAATATTCCATTGTGTTTATGTACTACAGTTTCTTTAGCCATTCATCTGTTGAAGGGCATCTTGGTTGTTTCCAGAGTCTGGCTATTGTAAATAGCACTGCAATGAATATAGGTGTGAGAAAGGGATTTTTTTATTGGATTTTTATGTTCCTAGGGTATATCCCTAGGAGTAGTATAGCTGGATCATATGGGAGCTCAATTTTCAGTTTTTGGAGAATATCCATATTGCATTTCATAACAGCTGGACTAGACGGCATTCCCACCAGCAGTGAAAGAGTTTCTTTCTCCCCATATCCCTGCCAGCACTTCTTGTTCTCATACTCTGTGATGTGTGCCAATCTCTATGGCATGAGATGGTACGTCATAGTTGTTTTGATTTGCATCTTCCTGATGATTAGGGATGTGGAGTATTTTTTTATGTGTCTTTTGGCCATTTGTATTTCTTCTTTGAGGAAGTGTCTCTTCATTTCTTCTCCCCATTTTTTGATGGGGATTAGATTTTCTTTTGGTAAAGTTCTGTCAGTGCCTTGTATATTTTGGGCATTAGTCCCTTATCTGATGGGTATTGGGGGAATAGTTTTTGCCACTCAATGGGTGGCTCTTGTATCATGGGCACTATTTTCTTTGAGGTGCAGAAGCTTTTCAGCTTAATATAATCCCATCTGTTTACCTGTGCTTCCACTTGTTTGGGAGTGCTGTTTCCTCCTTAAAGATGCCTTTAGTTTCAATGTCATGGAGTGTTTTAGCTACGTGTTTCTCTATATACCATATAGTTTCAGGTCTGATATCAAGGTCCATTCCATTTGTATTTTACCTTTGTACATGGAGTTAGCTGGGGGTCCGAGTTCACTTTATTGCAAGTGGCTAATCAGTTATGCCAACACCACTTGTTGAAGAGACTTTCCTTGCTTCATTTAAGATTTTTTTTTGCTCCTTTATCAAAAATTAGGTGACTGTATATCTGAGGAACATTCTCTGAATACTCAAGCCCATTCCACTGATCTGAGGGTCTGTCTTTATTCCAATACCATGCTGTTTTGATAACTATTGCTTTGTAATGCAGATTAAAATTGGGGAAAGTAATGTCTACCATATTCCTGGGAAAATACTTTCTAACTTGATCTATGAGACCAGCAATATTTGATATTGCAGACATTGCAAGAGAATAAAATCACAGGTATTTTTTTTGATAAACTTAGCTACAACACCCTTATAAAATCTTAGCAATTAGAATCCATGGCTTACCAAAAGAACAATGCAACTGAAAGTAGGGTTGATCAAAGGAATGCAAGTGAGTTTAACTTTTTGTTTTTAAAAATCTATCAATGTCTTTCACCATTTTAATGAACTAAAGGAGTTTTTGGCCTCATACCACTATTCCTATTTGGACAAGAATGATCATTTTAGGACAAAGAATCAAAACATGTATGGGGTTTAGCTTAGACTGGCTGTATATCTAATGTGAAGAAGTGTCCTATCTATGTTATATTTCAGATAATTTGTAGATCCAGGTCTGATATTGATAGTTTTAATCCATTTTGATTTTATCTTTTTGCATGGTGTTAGAAAGGGATCTGAGTTCTTAATTTTTTTTATTTGACCAACCAGTTTCTCTAACATCATTTGTTGAAGAAGAGATTATCTTTGTTCCTTAACATATTTTCTAACCCTTTATTGAAGCTTAGCGCTTATATACCTAAGATCATGTCTGAACTCTCACTGTTTTTTGGTCCTTATTCTAGTACCATACAGTTTTGATCACTATAGTTGTATGGTATAGTTTGAATCTGAGGAAAGAGAAGGCTTCCATTTTCTTTTTTCCTAGGTTTGTTTTGGCTGTTTGGGAGTTATATTGCTCCATATAAATTTTAACAGTAGTTTATTTATTGATTGATTTGTTTTATTGAAAATATTGTGATTTACAAAGTTCTTTATAGTTGGGTTTTAGACATACAATAAATCAGGGTCAATTTCACAACCACCACCCTTTCCCTTAGCCTGGAAGCATAACAGGCCCATATAAAGTTTAGATTGTTACAGTTTGAGTATTTTGATTCCATTGTTGTTGATTTTGGCTTAGATATTTAGTTATGTATTTTTCTTTTCACCAATAGGCCTAAGACTCTTGTCATCCTTTCATATTTGTATTTCTCCTCCTCCACTCATTTTCTTTACTTATCCTCAGTATACTCTGGGGCTAAGAGTTCAACAGTAGTTTAATTTATGTGTCTTTCTTTTTAAAGCCATGGAGGTTTTTTAATTATGTATAATGCTCTGGGCAAGATTGTCATTTTGACTATCTTAAGCTGTCTTTGTTAATGGCAAGAAGCAGTACTGGGCTTATATTGAAACTACCTAAGTTGTATTTGTTGGTGTGAGGATAGAACTATTTTAACCAGAGTTTTTCTCTTAACACTTTCTTTCTTTATCTTTTTCTTTTCTTTTCTTCACATACAATTGGTCATAGTGCTCATGGTGGGAGTAGAAAAGGGACAGTGGGGTTAGAACTATTAACTAGATTTTAGAACTCGTTACAAGTTACTAGTTACAAACTCCTAAGAAGTTTAATTGCTAACAAAATAATTGATTATTTAATTAGTAGTTAAATAGTAATTAAATATTTATAAAGTCATTTATTCCTTTCATCTTTTCATTTCCAAGTTTTCATTAGAAAGTTTGAAGATGAGGCCAGGGTGAGACAATAGTGAGTAAGGTGCTTGCCTTGTACTTGGCTAACCCAGGTTTGATCCCCTATGGTCTTTCTATATGGTCTCCTGAGTTTGCTAGGAATGATTCCTGATAATTGTCAGTGTGCTCCCCAAATAAAGGGCATATGTAAGCATGTGTGGTTGAAAATACTTGCCTTTTGGTATAAGGAAATTTTAGGAAAATTCAAAAACTGTCTTCTTAAAACATATGACTCAATTTTCCAATTATTACTTACTCACAGAAGCCAACTTTGCATTTTGAAATAATCTGGTCCCTTCTGGAGTATGTCATAGGCTCTGCAATTTGATCACAAGAAAATTAAAAGTAAAATAATTCATTGGCGGGTCCGTCCAAAGGGGTTTCACATGTAGGTGACTAGATGTCATTGCTTTAATCTAATCAATGCTGTCACAAAATTTGCTTTTCATCAACTTTCAATTTTTTTAACTGCATTTTGAGTGGACAAAGAAAAAACATAAAAATATGCTACATTTTCTTTTCCTGACTTTCATGTCGTGTAAACTCGATTTTTTTAAATGTTGCACAAGATAGATTTCTTGTAGATATAAATTTCTAGTAAATATTTTCACTTGCACTGGAACAGAGGACAGTTCTTAAACAAATGTTCTATTCATGAACAGCATGAAAACTATATATGAATCCAGAAGTGCAAAGATTAATTAAACAGAACAAAAGCTGGAGGGCATTTTTTCCAAAAAGCTGTAATAGCAGCAGAAATTACAAAAGCTAACATTGTGCCTTTATCCTTTCCATTGTTTTATCCCTATAATGTATTAGTGTATTACTTGAAGCTAAATTGTATTTTCAAACTTGGATATGTTCAATACAGAGAAGGTGCTCTTTGAATATGTTCCATCATATTTTTTCCTTTGAAGGGAATCCTGAAGAAAAATGCTATTTTATTTAAATGTTAAACCCAAAGATGAAATTTTTTTTGGAATATTCACATCTTTCACCTTCTCTCAGCATAAACTCTAGCTTCTTAACTATGATCTGTCATAAACTTTCCACTTCACCTGATTTACCTCTCTCTTCCACTCCTTTTGATAGTCAATCTATGTTCAGTTCCTTCCATGACACTGTTTCTGAACCACCTGGCATATGGAACCCTATAGAGCAACTGGCCTAGGAATTCTCCTTGAGGTGAAAATTTTGGAGACATTGCTTCAGAGATGGGGAAGGATAGCACAAAGAGGGGTGAATCTCCGTCATGGTCAGTTGTCACTCTCAGGTTTGAATTCAGGCTATCTCTCCTCCCTCAGAAAGGACTAGATAAAGAAGAGATTACCTGTCAACATTGTGTTGCTCCTGAAACATTCCTAAGCTTCAGTGCTCATGCCTATCTTCTCCCTGGCACCTCACTTGTTTCAGGCTATACTTCTATGTCCTGTTACCCTGCAGGTATCACAGTTCCTCTTGTTCTATATAATCATTTTTGTAATGGAATAAATAGTGTGTCTGGTTATCATCCTGGGATCTATTCTTTCCCAGTCATCAGCAGGGGGAACATTGTTGGTTCCAAATGCACTGGTGGGATAGAAGTTGACCTTGCTGGCCAACAAGGTCGGTTCAAACCTGACTTCAGTCTTGCTAAATGTCTGTTTCCCAGGTGATCTGTCTTTAATACATTTATGATGCTGTCACCTCTGCCTGAAGTTTTCTCTCCTTCTTGCTTAATTAGTGTTATTTTCTCAAAGTTTTTACACATTACTCAAAAGATTCCTTCCCTTAATGTCTCAAGCATGAGAAATCCACCCTCCTTTTGTGGTTCTTTGGTAATTTTTGTAGCCTAATACCTAGAAAAATATCTCATGATAATATATTTATGTCATGATCATTCCATTTGATCGGAAACCCCATTTGACCCTCAGCTTGTTTGTACAAATAAAGTTTTATCAGAACACAACCAAGACAAGTTTTTTGTGACTTCACAATGGCATTATTGAGTCATTGTCATGGAGATTATTACCCTCTAAACTTACAATATACTGTTAATTTTTGTTGTTGTTGTTGTTGTTTTGTTTTTGGGCCACACCCAGTGATGCTCAGGGGTTACTCCTGGCTATGTGGTCAGAAATCACTCCTGGCTTGGGGGACCATATGGGATGCCGGGGGATCAAACAGCAGTCCATCCTAGGCTAACGCGGGCAAGGCAGACGCATCTTACTCTTTATGCCAATGCTCTGGCCCCAAAACACTGTTAATTTAAACAAACAAACAAACAAACAAACTACTTTTAGAGCTGTTTTAGTTTCACAACACAATTAAAAGAAAGTAGAAAGATAACTTATAAACCCTCTACCCTAGCGCCACATAGATTCCATCTCCCCATTATTAACATATGCATAAGAGCAGGATGTTGGTTAGATTGTATGAACCTGCACAAACATTGGTTTTAAACATGCATTTTATTTTTATTTATTTGTTTGGTTTCTGGGAAGTCATACTCAGTTATTCCCAGGGGTTACTCTTATCTCTGCATTCAGGAATTACTCCTAGTAGTGATCAGGAAATCATCTGGGAAGCTGCGGATTGAATTCAGGTCAGTCGGATGCAAGGCAAACACCTTACCCACTATACTATCTGCCCAGCCCACATACATTCACTATTAATCAAAGGCCATAGTTTATTTTGGTATGCTATTTATTCTCGATTTTGAAAAATGTCTAATGATGTGTTTCTAGTGTTACTGAGTCTCACACAGTGTCTCTTCAAGCTGCAGAATTCTCTGGTCTCTTTATTCTCCTACTTCCTTCCCTGGATAGCTGTGATCTGACTGTTTCTCCATGGGTTGCCTTTCCTATAATGTAAGCAGAATCATGCACCTTTGCTCATTCTTTCACTGTAATATTCATGTAAGTTTCTTCCCTCTTCTCACAAACAAGCCTTAAATATTTATTATCTGAGTTTGACAGGAAACATTTACCAGTCCCTGTATATTACAGTGATTGTGACCTTCAGAAGAACAAGGAAAGACATTTAATCCCATCTGAATTCCTGCCATTTTCCCTTGTGATGCGTCTTTCTCTTTTACTTTCAGCCCTGGTCTCAGGCTGGAATGAGGAATTGCTCTTTGCAGGAAAAGGAAAGTCAGCCCTAGACCTTAAGCCTTTTGGTCTGTTGCTTTCCCTGATAGAAAAGAATTTCAGGAGACAAACAGTGAAATTGAAAAAAATGGTTTTAATGGAGATACCGAGGAATGGAATAGAGAAGAGAAAGAGAGGGAGAAAGAGAAAGAGAGAGAAATCATCTTAAGTAAGAGCCAGGCTTCTCCAAAGGTGAATAGAACCTCAGAACAGAAGCCAGCATGAGAGCGTAAAAGTCCACATCTCAAGAGGGTGATGTGTGTTCAGGCATCAGATACCCAGGCACCCTGTCACCTTTTTTTATTCTAAGTTGGCCTTTATTGGGTTGCTAAGGATCCAACCTGCCCCACATGGGGCTTTCTGCCCAGGTGTAAGAGTATGTTGCTAGGGTGGTTGCTATGGGGAAGGGTTGGGGGAAGTTGATGCTCTTCTCTGCTATTCCTTTCCTGCGCTTGTTCCTCCTGGAGCTTCTCTCGGTGATGGTCGGGGGGTGGGTGGTCCTAGTATTCTCTGGGCCCTCAGTGATGTCAAGTGAGACTCTTTATCAATGATAAAATAAATTATTCAATTCTTGTCTCTTGGTTTTATTGCATTTCAAAATTCATGGCTGAGAGTGGGGTGTGTGGGTGCCTTTCCTACATGCCTATCTGCCTACCTAGATGCCTCATTCAGGTAGTCTTTCACTTTAGTGACTGATTCTATAGAATATTCAATACATAGGAGTGAAAGGACTGGCCCTGGGTGAACAGGTAGAAAGTGATGACATTGTGAGAAGTAAGACAAGGCAGAAATAAGAGAGTGAAGTGGGTCACAGGCTAACAGTCTGGGGGACCGAGGGGCCAGATTTTCTATCACCTTCCATATTTACTGTCTTAAACAAGCAATTATAGGAAGAACAAGGGTAATCATTTACATTTACTTATTCATGCTAACCTAAGCTCTTGAGTGTCCATAGGAATTACTCCACTAAGACAGCAAAAGTTTTCAAATTGGGTTTATCTCAAGGAAGTTATTTCCAAGGTAAGTAGCACAGATAAAACATGCTTACAGGGGTTGGGAGGGATGGTATAGTGGGTAGGGTATTTGTCTTTACATGGTGCCAATGGGCTTCAATCCCTGGATCCTCGGTGTTCTATGTGGTTCTCCTGAGCATGCAGGAAACCAGGAGTCACTTTTGAGTGCAGACTCAGGAGTAACCCTGAAGTCCTTCTAATTAAATTTAATCACCATCTGCTCCCAAGAGAAGAATATTTGTCACATGATTTATAAGATGATGCAGATGGGTCTGGAGCAATAGTACGGTGGTAGGGGGTTTGCCTTGCATGTAGTCAACCTAGGTTCAATCCCCAGCATCCCATATGGTCCAGTGAACCTGCCAGGAGCAATTTCTGAGCACAGAGCCAGAAGTAACACCTGAGGGATGTTAGGTGTGGCTAAACACTCACTTCCCCCCCCCAAAAGGGGTTGCTGCAAACAGTTAATATAGAATGGAAGAACTCTGGCCCCATTTTCCTTCCATAAAGAGAAAGAGTAAGCTCACTTTCACCCATAAGCTATCTTGCTTGGTTTTCAGAGTGTGTCCTATGAAATAGTGGGGGGTGGGAACTGACATTGGCTTAACCCATCAGAACAAGTAACTTAGCTAGAGCATACAAACTTACTGCTATAAAACAGACTTTTCCTTTTCTCCTAGATTAGATTAGGAACTACTCGCATCTCCCCCCAAATAAAAGTTTTAAAAAATAAGCAGGAAAAAGATGATGTCAGGTTTAGCTTTGACTCTGCTGTCAGAAAGCTTTTTTTTTTTTTTAATTTTTGATCCACATGGCTCTCAGGAGTTACTTCTGGCTCTATACCTGGTAGGCTTCGTGAATCATATGGGATGCTGCAGATTAAACCCAGATTGGCTGTATGGAAGACAAATACCCTACCCACTATACTATCTCTGTTGCTATAGAAAAAAAATTGTAGTCTTTAGTAATCAAAGAAGATTTGTAGCCTTAGATTCAGGACCTTTCAAGAATGTACAAAATCTAGTAGAAGAACAAGAAGGAAAACTGAATGAATGAATGAATAAATTTAACCCCATCTTTCTTCCAAACCTCAGAGAAAATGTTGCTGCCAGTCATACATAGTAACCTGGCACTCAGCTCAAACCAGTGGTGGCCTCCTTCCTCCTGGGCATAAAAAACTCATCTCTGCACACAACAGTACCCCAAATATATCTTTCTACTGGGTTATCAAATTCTCAAACTAGGATGAACATGGTTGATTTTCTTAAATAAAAACAAGTGAAATATCGACTAAAGAGAAGCATAGGAAGGGAACATTCTGAAACATACAGAGAACATATTTAGGTATTTTCAATCTTTATATAGATGATATTAAAATATCTGGATAAAATATTTTACAAGTCACTTCTTTTTGGTAGGGGAGAAGCAATTAAGAGGTGCTCTGAGTGGCTGAGATTCATCCCTGTCAATACTCAGACAACCAATGCTAACACTCAAGGATGCTGTGCTATTCAGGCTTTGCAGTTTGGGAGGGACAACCTGGGTCTCCCCAGAGGGCCTCAAGAGTCATGCTATAATAGTAATCAAGCTAAAATTTTGGGGTATGATGTCTTTGCTGTATCCTGGCCCCTTTTGACCTCTTCTAAAGTTGATTGGTTATCACCAACCAGTCACTTGTTGACCACACATAACTGATTGGCCTTTGCCACTTGACTATTGCTGATTTATATAATGGCAAAGTTTTGTTGTGGAAGATTTCACTTTATATACAAAATATAATGCTTTCTTTTCATTTATATGATAAATAATCGAATCAATGAAAACAGTTCCTCAGGAGATATCTAATTTTAATTTTGTGTTACTGCATTGTTTTTCATGGCACTACCATTAGTGGTTAGAAAGAACGTCAAGTCACAGGCATTTCCAAGATTTACAAGAATTTTCTGAGTACTTGAATTAAGGAGAAATGAATGAGTTGTATAACTTGAGAACCATGTAGAACTTTGTAAATTAGAAGTGGACAAACACTCCTGCATCATTTTTGGCTGCCGTGTTGACAGATAATAATTATGTGTTTTTGTCTGCTTTATTTTTCTTAAGGGCTGTGAATTTGAAATGATAACACTCCTCTCACCTCAGTGTGAGAAATTGAGTCTCTATAATCAGCTCAAGTTATTCCTGCTTTACTTATATCCCATTATTTAAAACATACTCTTCAGTAGCTAATTATTATATATTATCTTCCCTGTAATTATTTTTTCTTTTTCTGCCTTGCTTATTTTTAGCTGTCACAATTGCACTTAGTTGAATACTAGATAAAAATACATCTAGCCATTGCTGTCTTGCTTCATTTCTCTGCCCTTCTACCCGCTCTGAATCATTTGTGGTGAACCTCTTAGAACTCCTAATTTGTTTCCTTCCCTGTGTCATCTCAACTTGCTGAGCTAAAAGCCAGGGGCAGCTTCAGTAAATAAAGGCAAGAGTTTCCTAGCCCTTATGGCAAGTACTTCTTGATGACATCTGCCCTAGGGAATCCTCATTTCTTTACTAATCTCTGTGTCTTCCAAAACATGGTGGCTGGATTCTTGAATCTCCTGGTCATCCCACCATATATGCTTGGCCTTCTGTTTAGTATGTTTAACAGGAAGGATTAGCACCACAGACTGGGTTCTCCTTAGTATCCAACTCAATTGATTTAATTATATTGTATACTAGAAAATAATGTTTTAATGTTTTGATTGACCATACCCATCCTTTGTCTTGTAGTGTACTTGGCATGTTCCTAAAGTAAAGATAATATTGTGGAATCGTCCAGGTGAATCTGATTATTAGAATCAAATTGTGATGAAGATGCTAATTGTAATTAAGCAAGACTCAGGATGGTGATGAGAGATTCATAACTTTTTTCTTTAAATCAAGATTTCCATGCACAGAGTAGCAAAATGGCTGACAAGTTTTCCCCCCTTCCTTTCCTTCTGTCTGTGGTTGTTGTCTTTAGTGCACTGTCTGAGGGATGCATACTTTGTTCTCATGTGCTAAGGTTTGGTATCCAGATGATATTTCTCATGTGGGGCAGTGCCAGGTATAAAGTGAAGCAGAAGCCTCGTGTCCCAATACCAGGGGATTGGAGGGATATGGATCTGGATGCAAACTCCATTACAGGAAATAATCCATCCACGGTTAAGGGGATAAACAGGTTTAGGAACTTCCACACGCAAGCCTTCTGCTCCTAAGAAACAGATAATTCAGTCATGAAAAACCCCAAACCGGAAGTAGTTTAAGTAGTTTTTTCATGAGACCCGGGTCTTTATTGGGAAGTGCAAGACCACACCTTGGGGTGGAGAACATGTAGGATAACAATCCAAAGAATGTTTCAATCCAAAGGTGCTTCCATCCAATAATCGCTCAGCACCAGCAAAATTTGTTATACTGAAAAAGTTATACTGAATATGTGAAAACCAGTCAGTCACACCAACAATGAAACTCTCAGCCTTGTTTCTGCAAAGCAGGAGCAATACCACTGAGCCACCTTTGTAGACTCCTCATTCTTTTTCTTTTTCTTTTTTTTTTTTAGAGAGAGAGAAAACATCAATTCAAAGGCCATTAATTAGTAACAATAGAAAATGGCTGGCAGAGCAAACAGGGCCAGCACAGGTAGCCAAGTCCAAAAGGTGGCGCCACAGCACAGCCTGAGCATGAAAGGTTCAAAAGGGTGGTTTGGAGGACAAATGAAGGTGACTGACACATAGGCCTCAGACCATGCTTGATGCTTTACTGATTCTGATGTCTCTGGCATGCTGGGAGGAGCTCTGAGAGCTAGATTCTGGGCTTAGAGAGCAGACATTACTTCTAGAAATACAAGTGTTGGTGAGGGAAGAGTTGGGGGTATGCTGGTACTGGTGAGCCCTGGAAAGCCCCAGATGGGTCTTCAGGCCTTCAATTGCTGCTGCAGGAGCAAATTGCCCGGAGGAAGGAGGCTACTGCCCCGCTTACAGGAAGGGGAAGGGGCCAGGCCAGACTGAGTTAGAGAAGGAAGCAGGAAGGAGCCAGATCTTTCTTTCCATTTCAGCCTAGCTAGCTCTCCTGGGAAAAGTGGTTCAGGGCGTATGTGGTGTGAGTAGGCTTTGTGTCTCCATGCGGGGGTGATGGTTTCATAGAATGGAAAGCCCAACTAGAGAGGAGTTATAGGTTTGTCCTTGTCTTTGGGGTTCCCATCCACACTGTTCTGAGACATGATGGAGAGGAAACTAAACAAGGGCCTTTCTCCATGGTCATTCCAGAGGGGTAATGAAAAGGAAACATCAGTACCACAGGCTTAAGGTAGGTCCTGTTTGATTAAATCATCAGAAGAGTTCACAGGCATCTCTGTAAAGCTCCTAAGACAATATTTTTTCCTCATCGGGGAGATTCCCCCCACTTCCACTCCTGTCCACATTGAGTCCCTGAAATAATTTTCCCTTACAAAATAATTCCACTTACAAAATAATTACAAATGCTTTGAATGTTATAATTTTATCTTGGATTATTTTCAGATAATAGGCTCCTTCGTGCGGGTTCACATTTTATTTTAGGACCCTGTTTTTAAATCAACAGTGTTAGGAAAAATTATTAGAGTCAAAAACAGTAGGAGGGGGATATTTTCAGGGGTATCTGTGTCACTCTGGTGCATGAATCTGTCAGTGGTGCTTATCATGGTGAAAGAGCCCCTTTATCTTGGGACATTGTGTATAAGATAATTGCATAGAAGCAATTTTCTGCTGCTGAATAAATTTTGTTTCTATTGATTGGGCCATTTTAAGGACTCTGCTTAGTTTATGCTGGGGACGAACATCTCGTGCGGAAAAATAGCTCCTTGTTTGGAAACAGAGGGGGGCTGTTCAGAGGACAGTTACACTGGGGAGTCCACTCAGGTTTCTGGCAAGCAAGCAAGGACTTGTGTGTTCTGCTTTCTTATTTTAATAGGAATAACAAGGATTTTCCTCAATACAGTGGCGGTCGCTGAACAAAAGCCAGCGGGGAAGCTACTTCTCTCAAGATGTCCCTTATGAGAAAGGATGTTTCCCATAGACTAGGGTAGGAAGCTGAGCTTGTGTGTCTAAGATAATATCAATTATTCCAATGCTTTTTAAAGCAGAGATAAAAATGATAAATGGTCCTAAAAAGCAGCATCTAAGGGACACTCATCTTAAGAATCCCCTTGTCTCCTGGCAACAGAGTATGGTTGTTGACATTTATAAACTATTAGCAGACATTATTTAAAAAAATATGTGAATCAATCATTTGGGTAAGGAGAGTTTATTAATTAAATTCTTTATTTTCAGCCTTGATAAACACTGAGGAGTAAAAAAAATGCCCAGGCCAATGGTAGCCCCCAACGAAATAACAATTAATTATGGAAGCTGAGTTTTTAACCCAGAGAACAATGTCCCAGAGCACTAATTAATGATCGTTGATTATTTATAGGAACCTGGGAAACCAGGAAACTATGGATTGGGCTTGAAGTGAAAATATATTTGTTGCTATTTTTGCTGGGGGACTTTGGCTCTTGCCCTACATACTCTTTCCTTCATAATGACTTGCCTTTGTCTACCTCAAACATTGCCCTCCCTGCCCACTGTTGGGTTTCTAGCTTGTCTCTTCCATAGTTTCCCTCTTCTACCCTAGTGAAGGCTTTACCAATAGTGGTGACCTTTCTATTTTGGTTTCTATTTTTGAGGGCACAAAAAAAATCTTCCCTGCTCTCACAGTCTCTGTCTATCTCATGAACTTATTTCCACTCCCTGTTCAGAGGCAAGCTGGCTGAGTCTTCAGGACTTAAGCAGCTTCCTTTGTCCAGTCTGTCCTTATGGCTTCTCAAGAAGTTGGCAGGCTGCCTGGATACTCTGAGCAAGAGAACCAACTGCAGATGCAATTCTGAGAACCCAATTTCCTGGTTCCGCAAGGCAGACATTTTTCAGAAATTCATACTGGCCTGCACATACAATATTTCCAGTCTTCTTTCTTTTTGGCGGAGAAGATCCTGGTCATTCTGTGGAAGAAATGACATTAAACATGGCCAGACACAGGCAAGTCAGGAAAAGTCCAGTTCTTGGCTGAGACTGTCAAAACATTGAAGTTTAATTTGGAGGCAGCAAATACCATCTTGGTTATTCAGGATAAAAAGTACAAACCTCCTAGCTGTGAACTATGCCTAGCATCGAAAAGGAGTTTCTGGTCAGGCAAGAAAACGTGTCTTTCTTAGGCAAATCCTAAGAGTTTCCAAAATTCTCTTGATGCCACATAATTTCCAGAGCACTTTCCCCAGACTGAATACCCATTTGTGCTGACTCTTTGTGATTACTGTACCTTCCATGAAGATCATACTGCTTTTTCTGTTTATGGAGGCAAAAGATGTTCTAGAAAATTCTCGAGTCCTCTGGCAGCCTGGAGATAACTTATATTGATGACTTTTCTGCCTCTTTACAATTTTTAACTCTTAAAATTGTACATATTCTTATCCTAAAAAAAGAGAGAGAGAAGAAAAGCTTATTAAACCTTCTGCTGGGCCTTTAATGAGTTAATTGGTCATTCAATACTTTTCAAAAATATATTTGCTACTGAACCTTTTCTTTCTCTTCCATCTCGTTAGCTTTTCTATTTTTTCTAATAACTTTGCCTTTGTTCTTCCTGAAACAAATGTATTATGATCAATTGTGTCAACTATGTGATATATTTTCTTTAAATAAATTTTAAAAATTGTACATATTAAAATTGTACACAATTCAAATGCAGAAATGTAATAACACTTCATACTATTTGATTCAAATCAGTAAGATAAAAGAAACACTATTATTAAAAATTGTATATAATTCAAATGCAAAAATTTCATACATACTATTTGATTCAAATCAGTAAGAGCAAAGAAACACTATTATCATCCACTAAGAAGGCACCAATGGTTCTAGGACATCAATGGTTAAATCCTAAGAAGTCTCTAGTGGTTGTTCAATTGAATCAGAGAATAAGGGACTATAAATGCAGCCTCTCAAAGTTGGACCTCAGCCTAAGTCTTTTCCACTCTCTAATGTTACCACTTGGTGAGTGAAATAATAATGCTATGGATATAAGCATGGACTAACCCAGCATGCTTTAAAGAGCATTCTTTCTCATCTGGCCACAGTTGAATATTAACAATTAAAGATTTTTTATTACCTGACTAGGAAAATTGTAGGGAAATGTATCTGTTGTATTCATTATCTATTGTCAAGTGACAGAACATCTGAAGATATTATAAAAGCAATGTTTTCTTTTAATCAGGGACAAACCAATTCGTAACTAGTTATTTGGACTAACAGTACCATAGGCATAAGACACTTTTTGTTACTATTTAGAATATTGCCAATTTGCATCAACAAAACATGTCTTTTTGTTTCTACCAATTATAGGATAAAATGAAATTGAATGTCATCTATAGGTTGTTGGTTTATAATAACTGAACAATAACAACAAATCCCAAGTTTTAAAGAAACCAAACTGTCTCATTTTTGATTGAGGTCTTATATCCTTATTCTTCATTGAGATGGAATTTTTATATGGGTGTTAAGCAGCACTGAAAATAAGTATTTTTAATAGTGAAACCCACAGGCTCTTAACTGTATAATATGGGATCAGTGCTATAACTTAGCACTTAAAGGCTTTCATGCATTTTGGAATAGTTTGTTTAAAATGGTTGTAATGTATTCATAGCCTTTCCCCCAGCAAACCCCATTTCAACAGTCTCTTATCAAGTTTTTTTTTTTACTGTACAAACAGGGCAGAATACTTAATTTGTATATTTCCTAGCTAAACTCCATAAATCCAGAAACTCACAATTCAACTGCAGAATGGAGTTAGATTTATAATAAAATTTTAAAGACTATATCTCTGTGGGCTAGTGACACAATATTATTTTCCTCAGATAGATTCAAGTAGGAGAGAGAGAGAGAGAGAGAGAGAGAGAGAGAGAGAGAGAGAGAGAGAGAGAGAGAGAGAATATAGGATGAAGCAGGAAGGAGAATTATAGAAGAGACAATGTCACATTCCATTCCTAAGTCCATGGGTTCTACTTTGGCATCCATTTTCCTAAAAGCTCTCATTATTGTAGATGGAGTTTTTATTTCTAACCTTTCTAAAATACAGGCCAGATCAGGGAGCTCATTCAAATCCTGTCTGGTAAGAGTTCAGAAACCTTTGTGCTTTTGCTTATAAGGTCAAAGACCTTACCTAGTGGAATGTCATGCACTGTAAACAATGTCATGGGCTTTGAAGCTTTCTAGTCATTAGTGATCAAGTCAGCAGCAGTTAATCAAGGGGTGATACTATGGCACCTCTAATTATTGCCTAGAAGGCTTTCTCTACAGACTCAGTCCACCCAGTGGGAACTGTACAAATAAAAAATTGGGTAAATTATGTAATAACCCATACTAGATAGTCAGCACAGGAAGTGTCGCTGATGTCTTTGAATTCATTTATCTTTTCCAGTGACCCAAATTAACTTAGAGAATCAACTCCCACTGTTACCTATTAGATGCTAGCCCAGCGAGTAGAGTCAAATTCCAAAATTAGGATTGGCATTCAAGACAAGCCATGGCTTCAGGCTGAGTGAAAAGTGGGCTCTCAATTCTGTAAGAGATTATGGCTAGATGAAGACAGTTCGAACTTGGGGTGCTCACAGTTTGGGATCTTTCTTTCGATCTCTTTTCTTCCTATTCTTTTAGTAGAAGCACAGCTTATGAAAAATACATAGTCTGCCTCTGAGAGAAGAGATGTTAGGAAATGAGCTGTGAAGCTAAGGAGAGTCAGGGGTACCTCTGAATGGCAGATGTACTTCTGAGCAGACTGATACCTTTTCCTTAAAGCTGGTGGGTCTGAACTTTCCAGATCTCTAGTTCTTATCCTGATTTCCTTCTGCTCATGCATCTTGCTCTTTTGCTTTTTCAGCTATTTATCGTTCAGGTGTCTGCTCAAATGGGGCAACTCCATTGAGTTGCCTACCTGTGAGTAAATCTGAGTGTTGAGAGGGATTATAAGACAGGGGAGTCTGAAGTTTTTCAGCTGGACAATGCCACCCAGGACCCAAATCTTCAGCATCTCTCTGCTCTGCCAACCTTATCCCATGGCTAGGCATAATGATAAGGTAAAGTAGTTACCTTATGACTGGATCTAGTCTTCTTTAGTTTCATGCATCCCCATGGTCTAGCGTGACATTTAACCCTTTCCAGCCTCCAAAGAGGGAATGTTTATGAGTAAGTGCTATATGTTTTGATTAGGAAGAACATGCAAGCTGAGGATGGAACGCTGTAGGTGTCATGGATGCCTCATTAAATGGAGGTGTCCTCTCAAGTCTAAGAGGCTCAAGGGGTATGGATTCATCCTGATTGACATGCAACCATAAATATCTTGTTCCTGGGGTGAAACATTTGCTGGAGCACTAGAGATTGTAAATGCCTACGTAATGAGGAAGGCATCAAGTCTCCATTGCACACACCTTTGTGTTGACCATCAGATCTCTAAGACCTCCAGTTATACTCTAGCTGATCGGGTATACCTTCCCAAACACCATCAGGAATCAGCTGACCAACCCTATAAAAAATGATCTTGTTTTAGGACTATCTGGCAACTCTGTACCTAAGGACCTTGGTCATTGCTGCCTCCTTAGCACTGAAGGATAGGAGAGGCAATAAATCAATATTGTTATCAAAAAAAGTTCCAAGAAGAGAATTCTCTAATTCAGAGTCATATCAAATATTTATCTCTTAAAGGAAATGAAGCCACCCCTCATCCAAAGATGAGAAACCTTTTATCTCAAAAGAAAAAACTTCTGTGCTAGTATCTTAGTGGCTGATTATGCCCATAGTCTTGTTGGTTGGAAACAGATGGACAAGTGCGCCCAAGTCTGCTTTAGGCAGGAAGGAGCTGAACTAGTCTGACTGAGCAGAGAGTGAAGATGTCCAGTGTGAGGGATAAGTGAACAGTCGGAGAGGAAAAGCAGTAAATCATCAGGGTCAAAGCTGTTGCTATGCCAGCATAAGAGGAGCATGGGAAAAGGAACAAGAACAGACTTTGATTGGAAATGGAAGCAGTGGCCAGAGACCTCCTGGACCTGGACTACATCTAGAGGCATCACCAATAGTCAAATACAGTAGAGGATTCCAGGAGAATCTCTCTCTTTCTTTCTCTCCCTCTTTCTCTTTCTCTCTTTTCCCCCCTTTTCCTTCTCCCAATTAATAACCCAAGACATTGGAACCTCAGGGCTTTGCATACACTGTCTATACAATTGAGGCTTAGGGAGAGTGAATTGCCAGCCATGATCTCCAGGTTTGCCCACAGATACTATTATCAAACATCATTTGCAAAATTTTCATGAGAGTAATATCAAATTTCAGGCGTCCCTTCCCAAGGCAGGAAAAACCACAAAGTTCCTCATTCACTACTGTTGGTTTCAAGGCAAGTTCATTTCAGCACCTCCAAACTAGGAGGTAAATTGTCAAGTTCCTCAATGCCAATGCCCTGTACTTAAGCAACAGCAGGAAAGTGTGGGAGAAAGAATACTGACTCCCCAACACAGCTGCTGTTGCCCTTCTTCTGTCATGCTTGTTTACACTGACTGTCCTAATGGTCTCCTTTCATCCCTAATTTCAAGTTTCCTTCTGAAACTTAGCACCTAGGACTTTACTGCCAAAATATTTGAATCTAAAATATCTTCGCCTCAAAGTCTGCTGCTCTTTCCCCTGAAATCTTTGTACAAGATGCGGCAACACTGAATTCCCAATCTTTATTCCAATTGGCCAACTCAATCACCATGGCCAGCAGAGAGACCCTTCTTCTTATTTTATGTCATTTGCTCAGAGCCTGGAGGGACCTGAAATGCCTCTGTGACATCTACTCTTAGTCCGAAGTGCATGGACTCCTGACTGTGCTCCTGGAGGCTGAGGACTGACAATACTTTACTTTTATCCCTGTGCTTACTAGACACTCAGAGCTCATGCTTTCAGGGACTGGAGAGAAAAGGTGTTATTTGGTATAAGAATGAGATCTGGCACACCCGCATTAACCTCGGCTCCCTGATTGAGGGATCCATCTAAGAGCTGTAGGCTTCATACTCTTTTTTTACTCCCTGTCACATCTCATCACTCAGCCCTGCAGATGTTGCCTGTGAAGAGTGCACCACAGAGTTTCCTACAGCTTTTCTATCCTTCTGCTGTTTGGCTCCTGAAGCTGGGAAGGCACCAAGGAAAGCTTGTGAATGCCTTGCAATGAGCCCTTGGTGACAAGACACTGCCTTCAGCATGAAATGAAGCCCATCAGCAAAAATACTATTGTTTGAATACCTGGCTTTAACAGAAACTTCACGGATAGGAAAGAAAAATCCCTATTTGAGAGATTCTTGAGAAGAAAGTTGCATCTTTCCATGATCCCTCATGGAATCACATCACCATGGAGCCTTGGTGTGGCATATATGGGCAGGCCCCTCTACAACTTTAGTGCCAAATTCTATTATTGACAGATGTGCTGCTCCATGGGAGAAGTGGATGCTTTAGAGATTGGAGGGGGGGAGTCATCTGGGTATCAGATGGTTGAGAATATCCTTGCAAATCAGCGGTAACAATTACACCAAAAAGTATGTAATGGTCTGCAAAAGTCACCTCCTGGATCCCTGGAGTTCTAGGTGGCTGAGTCATTTGCTTCCCCTATTCCCCACATACTTGTCCTCATTCATTCACAATTTACTTGGCAAATTTCTCTTTAGAAGCTTTATTGAGTGTGGATCCCACTGATGCAAGAACTTCTCAATCAGCCAGATGGGTCAATACTATTCGTAGATGAGGAACCCAGTTTGTGAAACCCCAAATCCCATCAGATACTTGCATAGAATTACATTTAACCCAAATAGAATATTATAATTATTTGTTCAGGTACTCCTGTGAGGATTTAAAGTTCATGCCCTGAAATACACCACAACTTAATCTGTATCCCAGTGGAGAGAACCCCACTTCTCCATCCAGCCAGCAAGGCACCCCTGAGGGGCAGACCTGGTGGAAGACTTAAAACTTGTGCAGTTGCCTGCGATGAGATGCACTCAGCATTTGGAATGAAAACAACACTTTCAATGTACCTTTCCCTAGGGGATGTTTCCCGGGGCAGTCAGGATTAGCATGCCCTGTTGGCTAACCAGGTTCCAATATTCCCCTTTAGCTAACCCACGCATCACACACCATTAATAGCGTTGGTTGGAGCAGTATCGAGGCCATTGCAGGCTACAAAATCCCAAGATCCATTTTCCCCTTCAAGGAGAAGTTGTGTGTGCTGATATATGAAATCTAGGAGCAACCTTCCTCGGGCACACTCCTTTTCTGAGAGCGTGTTTTGGGAATAGCTCTGACCGTCATTACTCTGACAATCAGAGAGTCCACTGAAAAGAGTTTAATGATATTCTATTGAGTCACCAAGGGACTGGGAATGGCTGAAAGCTGTTACCTCTGTCAGGCTTGAAGGGCTGTGAGGAGGAGGCTATTTCTGCAACAGGGGAGACTCTCTAAGTGGAGGAGGAAGGGCTGACTGAGGTCGCTGACCAAAGATGCCAGCCGCTGCGAACCCATGCTCTAGCCGGGAGGCCAGAGGAATAAAAATATCTTGACATTTTCCATCTTCTGCAGACCTTACGGTTTCTTTCTTTCTCTACTTAAATCTCATTGGTCAGTTGTGAAGAAAAAAGGGCGGGCTTGCTTGTTGCTTGTAGATTTAGGGAGTGGAGCACAGAGCAGGAAGGAGGAGGAAATGGAAAGTTAACCCCCAAACCTTTTGATTCTTTCTTGACAATGAAAATAAAAAGGGACGATACATAACAGCTATTTTGTAGGTTTCTGGGAGTACTGTAGATATAAAATGATTCCAAATACCATAGAGATAGGAGTTTGTAATTATTGATCTCATTATTTCTTCCTAAAAGCCTTGCTGGGGAGCCAAATCAGCTCATTACAGACACTTTTTTTTATTTTTTATTTTTTTATTTTTGCTAAGGTATTCATGTACTTTCTTCTTGAGCCCTGGCTATGGAGCTTGCTATTCAAAATGTGCTGTGTCAGGGAGAACCTAGAACATCAAACTCTTTGAAAAGGATTCAGAAGCTCAGCAGGTTTAACTGGTGCATGGGAAGAAAAGACAGAGAATGAGGGAAATGGAGCGTCAGGGACAGTGTGTCTGAGCGGAAACTTCATGTCTGGAAGCCAGTGACGTGGTATGTGAAGTCTGGCATTGCTTTTATCGCCTTGGTTTGCAGGCATTAATGCAAACTGAGTCAGAATATACAAAAATGGCAAGTAAACGATCCTCTCAATATTGGCATTCAGGAATGACCAGAAATTTTAGTGTCTTCCTGAGTCCCGCAAATGGAGGCCTTGAATCCTAGGATATCTTTTCTTCTAGTCAAACCTCCTTCAACTTCTATTTTCTGTGCTGCCTAAAAAGCTTTGGGGAGCTTATAGAGAAGTCTAGCTGGGGTTTTAGATAATACACATGCTTTATCCATGCAGAAAGGGGTGGAAAAGAAATCGTGGAAGGAAGGGTCCTGTTGGCCTCTTCAAAGAAGACATTCCGGGCGAGAGGACATACTGGCTTTATCTCCCATTCCCTCGGCATCATTGGCAACCAGAGACTCATTTCAATAATAAAGAAATAACGGTCTGATGGGAGAGCTTTGGGATGCATTATACTGGAAAAGTGGCCAATTTTTCATGCAGACAGACATGTGGTAATGTTCCCTTGCTAGCACTTACATTTAAACTTGGTGCAGAATGAACTGAGAACATAAAATTTTGATATTCGATTACCAAGGACTATAGCAATGCATTTTGATTCCCCTCCCCCCGTTTGGGGGAATACTTCTAGATGCTGAGAGACAGAGAGAGTCAGAGATTGAGCAAGATTGCTCTTGATGTTGTCACGTACTGATAACACAGCACACATTTTGGTAGACGGTACATTGAAAAAATATTAATTTCTTTTCTGGGCTCAACTCCTTCCTAATCTTAGAGCACCTAATAAATTATAAGCCATCACATTTGATATAGGTCTTTATTTATTTATTTTGTTTTTTTTGGGGGGGGCACACCCGGTGATGCTCAGGGGTTACTCCTGGCTATGCACTCAGAAATCGCTCCTAGCTTGGGGGACCATGTAGGACACTGGGGGTTCAAACCGTGGTCTGTCCTAGGCTAGCACGGGCAAGGCAGAAGCCTTACCCCTTGTACAACAACTCTGGCCCCTATTTATTTAATTTTTATTTAAACACCATGGTTACAAGGTTGTTCATTATACAGTTTTTCAACAGGTAAAGTTGTTCATGATTGAGTTACTGTCATACAATACACAATAACCATCACCAGTGCACATTTCCCACCGCAGATATCCCCAGTTTTCCTCTCACATTTCCCAATGCCCTCAACCCCTTTAAAAATCTTTCTATAGCAACAGAATTTGATTGTTTTAGATTTAGGGTCAAAATATTTCTAAGCAGAATCTACTAATAAAATCCATCTGGTTTAAACTTTTTTGTTTGTTTGCTTTTGGAGCCACATCTGGTGGTGCTCAGGGCTTACTCCGGGCTCTGTGCTCAGGGATCACTGCTAGCAGAGCTCAGGAGAGCACTTGGTATGCTAGAATCAAGCCTGTCTTGGCTGTGTGCAAGACAAATGCTCTATCTTTTATAACTATTTCTCCAGTCTCTAAACTTAAAAGTACAAATTTTTTTAAAATTTTAGGTGCCATGGTGCCAAATCTATTTTTTTAATGTAATGTGATTTAAAATAGGAAACAGAGGGCTTGGAGTTGTTTTAAAGGATGGGAAAGTGTACCCTAGGTTGTAGGAAGGAGCCCTGAGTTTGATCCCTGGTCCCCTGAGTACTGCTCAATGTGGAATTGCTTCTGGAATATAGTCTCTAGATCTACTTGGAATATAGTCTCTAGATCCACTTGGAATATAATCTCTAGATCCACTTGGAATCAAGTACCCAAAATTATTGGGAATTTCTATAACTTCTGTAAAGTAACTTCTTTATCTTTGTTTTATTAATGTGATGGCTCCTGGCAACCCCAGTGAATACTCAATGGATGGGTGCTGCTTGTCAGAAACAACCATGCAATTAGAGGATTGAAGTTTTTAGCCTTTGTTTTTTGTTCACATCCAGCAATGATTAAGGGTGCTCTTGGTTCTGTGCTCAGAAATTACTTCTGGCAGGGTCTGAAGTGATAGCACAGTAGTAAGGAGTTTTCCTTGCAAGTGGCTGCCCAGGACGGATCTAGGTTTGATCCCCTGTGTCCCATATGGTCCTCCAAGCCAGGAGCGATTTCTGAGCAGATACCCAGGAGTAACCCCTGAGCATCATTGGGTGTGGCCCAAAAACCAAAAGAAAAAAAAAAAAGAAGAAGAAATTACTTCTGATTACTTCTGGCAGGCTCGGGGAACCATATGGGATGCCAGTAATTGAACAATAGTTAGTTGCATGCAAGGTAAACACCCTGCCCACTGTGCAATCACTCCAGCTCAAAACTTATTCTTTATGCATATCACCTTTCTGCCTTCCCTGATGTGTGTGTGTGGGGGGGGGGGAGTGTTCCAGGGATGAACACAGGGATGAGCTGGGAAAATGATTGTCGAGGGATGGAAACCTGAATCCTTTCCCCATACTCTTGTTCCAGGCATTTTTTTTTCACCTTGCTGTTATGGAGTTTGATTACGTTATAATAAACTTGGAAAAAAGAAAATAAAATATTTCTTTGAGCTCTAGGAGCTGCTCTGCTAATGAATCAAACCCAAGCAAGGGGTCTTGGGAACCTCTTATTTTTTACAACCTATTGATCTGAAACACAGATGACAACTTGGACTTGTGATTGGTGGCAGAAGTAGAATGAGGAAAGGACCAGTGAACCCAAAGCTTTCCCCAGGTACCTGATATCCAAATTGAGTTGAATTGCAGCAACCCAACTGTGTTGGAGTCTGGCTTATGGCTGCATCCACCCAACTTTCACATGCTGCAGTTTGGGATTGGTAATGGGGCTCTTAGGAAAACACTCCTAAGCTTCAAGAATGGGTAAGTTTATTGATGGCTAAGTTATGTTTAACAAATTAATACTATTTTTGTGTGCAAAGGAAATATTAATTTTATATTTCTTCTGATACCTCTAAATTCAGACGAATTTAATATAGCTAACTATTTTGTTAGAATGTAGAAAAAAGTTTATGAGAGAATATAAAGGCCATGTAGATCTTCAATTGTATGTAGAAATAAAAATAATATGTTTCATCAAATTGGGCAAGAGATAAAAATAAAATTAAACTTTATTTCATGAACTAAGGCCAAAAAGATAATATAGTTAGTAAGGTGCTTGACTGGCAACCTGGGTTTAAGCCTAGCACTGCATATGGTTCCCCAAACTCTCTAGGAGTGATCCATGAAAGCAGATTCAGTAAACCTGACCAGTAAACCCTGAGCCAATAAATCCTGAGCACATCTGGGTGTGGTGGCCCCAAATTTCATACAAATACAGACCCCTCCAAAAAAAAATACAAAATGCAAATATCTGGGGACATACAAAATATACTTTTCTTTTCTCAAACATGGTGTAGGGATTTTTGTTTGTTTTCAGTGCAGGTTTTATACAATTTAGAAACACAAACTGGGTAGTGGTTTTTGATAAATATCAAGCTGAGCTAAAGTTAAAATTAGAACTTTCAAGTCTGAAAGTTAAAAACAAGGTCATCTTCAGGAGATTCTCCATATTGAAAACCATCTTCCCATTGAAAAGTCTGAAACCACTGGTGCTCAAGGTGTTTCTCCTGAGAAATCTCACGCAGTGTTGATTTTTCCATCTGTTTGAGGAATGAAGACTTGTTTCTCTGAGCACTTCTGAATTTTCTTGTGGAAAGTTTTTGAAACTTGCAACTTGCAAATGTGCTTGGTGTGGCTACTACATCGAACTGGACTATGTGAGCCAACTCAGTTTGAAACTCCACTTTAGTGATGAGGAAATTTGTTGAGTTGACTTCTGGAATGTTTTCTTGTCATCATTTCATTTGATCTTCTGAAATAATAATCTTTGGATTGGACCTCTGGATTAGATCGTCTGACTTTCTTATTTTGTCTACTACTTGCTTTGGGGAAAGGAATAGAATTGTTGTTTTCTTATTTTCCTGACTTCTTCAATTTACAGTTTTAAGTTTATCATGAAATTTTTTTTAAATTTCTCTTACATTAAAATTTTGAGGCAATCTTTTGGGAGATCCAAATATTCTTTTTTTTGTATATTCACCCCTTCTTGTTTCACCAATAAAAAAATAAAATAGCTTCTGTGTCTCTGAAGATATCAGTGACAGCATATTTCAAAAAAATATTAGCTTTGAGAACCAAATTTTTATGTTCTTGCTGGGGAATATGGATAAAAGGACTGGAATACATGCTTTACATGCAGGGAGCCTAGGTTTAAACTCTGGCACCAATTATTCATTTTCACTTCCCAGTCCTGAGCACTGAGTTTGAAGTAGTCTCTAAGCACCACCATGTATGCCTTTCCCCCAAATCACCAATTTTCTTCTGTCCATTTGTATTTTGTTTATTTGTATTTTTTTTTTTGGCCATACTGCTGATGCTTTTTTCTCTGTCCTTTCTCTGTGCTCAGAAAGAACTACCTGGCAGTGGTTGGGGGGGCGGGGGGCTGTGCTATATAGGGTGCCAAGGATTGAACCTGGGTCAGACAAATGCAAGGCAAGCGCCTTACTCACTGTAACATCTCTCCAGCCCTTGATTTGGTTCTTATGTTTATTATGGTAGAAGTTATACCTTAATGCCAGCCGGTTTTGGTTGTTGGTTCATCCTACTAAGAGTTTGGAGATGAGGCTGAGGGGAGCTTGAATACTGCCCTCTAGTGTCTGTTGCAGAAAATGATCCAACAGAATTTAAGGTTAGACCAAGAAAAGCAGGCTACTTGTTTGAATTTGGGTTTCGTACTTATCTCCCAAGGAGGCTGCAGATTTTAAGGCTAATGAAATCTGGGTGATTGATGAATTCCCACTCTTCTAAGAAAACTTTCAAACCCCTGTGTCTTGGAGCCCCGTTGCATCCCTGAAGTATAAGGGAATCTGGGAGTCAGTTGGCTACACAGCTCTGAAGAAAAATCTAGAATTTATAGTCATTATTTTGGGTTTAAATGATTTAAAACAATGCTGTGTTCTTTTTCACTGTTCTCTTGACAGACTTTGTATTTAACAGACTGGGCTGCTATAAACCTGGTAAGTTGTCAAGGGATGTGTTAGGTGAATCTGATTATGTCTCTGGACTCTAGTACCTTGCTGGTCTTCCTTATATTAGCAATATCCTCATCGCTTCCTTCCAAGATTGCCCAAGAGCACAGCACTAATCCATCCTCTGTGGATTTACTTGTCAGAAGACAGGTCACAAGCAAACGAGTCACCTGTCCAGAGTCTGTGGCAGACATTAGAATAACAATGGAACCATGATTGCAATAACTTACATTTCACCAGCAATCTAAGTGTCCCTGCTATTTTATAGCTTCCTCAGTACTTGATGGCTTCCATTTTGAGTGATCACCCCTTTTTAAAATGCATTTGGTGTTTACTCATTTTTCCAAAAAATAAAAGGAACAAACAAAAAGAACAAGGTTAACTGTGTTTGAGACCTCAAGCCAGACAATCTGTTGGTGACCAACTTCCTGAGAGAGACTTTGGAAAATCAGTTACAGCCAGTTTCCAGGGTTTGCTAGAGGACCAGGCCTTTGACCCTTGATGCTGTCCTTAAGCTCACAATGCATATTAACTCACATACAATGTGCCGCACAATTAAATGCAAATGATACATGTGATGTATGAGCAAACATATGTGTGGATATGGGGGTCACTACACATGGAGGCCACTCATCTTTTCCTGGAACTCAAAGGCTCAGAAACTTCTTCCCAGTTCCTCTGCTCTCCTAAGATTCAGGATAATTGGTGAAGTCTCAAGCTAAAGGAGATCAGATGAGCATAGAAGGATCTAACAGTCGATTTATGGGGCACAGGAACTCACTTATCTCTTTGGTTTCCCTAAGTCTGTCCTCTAGTAATACTTTGAGTCCACTGTTAAACTAGAAAAAAAAAGCACATAATGATATAAAGCACATAAATAAAAGCATAAAAAATAAAAATAAATAAATAAAAATAAAAAGCACATAAATAAAAGCATAAAAAGCACATAATAATCAGTAAAATGAAAAGCCCAATTAAAAATGAACAATCATTCTAACTTTTAAAGTGCTATTGGAGCAAACCTTAAACCAAATTGTCAGTGTTTTATTTATGGCTTCCTACTTAAAATAGCCTGAAAGGGTTCCCTTCATTCATCCAGACATGAGTTTATTTCTCCCAGCAGAAATAACATAAGTGGTTATGGAGTAAGGGTAGAGTGACCTGGATCTGTCTGGGACTTTCTTCCAGGAGTAGGGGATAAATGATTGCTTACTGACTGAACTAATGAATGACTAAAAATACTGGTGTTATTTTCTGCTTCACCACATTGGTTTCTTTGATGTGGTGTGCTTTCAATATTTTGTTTTCTTCTCCCTGCAAAGTAACTATCCTTCTTTAATCTATAACTGTGGGTTTTCAATTCAACCCTAGGCTGATTCCTGGTTTTCAATTTTTGTCACGTATTTTCCCTTCATGGCCAAAGTTTGTGTTGTTCTAGGGCTCACACTTAACAAAGTTTGGGCTCATGTGGTGCTGGAAGATGAATCCAGTACCATGTGCTTTACCCCAAGTGATATCCCTGACCTGTTAAACTTATTTTTTAAATTAGAGACAATTTATTATTGAAAAAATATTAAGGCACTTAAAAATAGGGGTTTTGTTTTGAATCTTAACAATTCTTGGTCTTCTGTTTAGTGCTCAATATTTGTCAACTCTTTTATTGATTATCCTCCATCTATCCATCCATTTTTCTTGGATTTTTTGGGGGGGAGTCACACCTGGTGAAGCTCAGGGGTTACTCCTGGCTATGCATTCAGAAATTGCTCCTGGCTTGGGGGACCATATGGGATGCCAGGAGATCAAACCGTCCTAGGCTAGTGTGGGCAAGGCAGACGCCTTACCACTTGTACCACTGCTCCAGCCCCTATCCATCCATTTTTTACCTGTTTTTTTTTTTTACCTACTTTTATATGCATCATCTTTCACTTCAACCCTCTATCTATCCTCCAACCCACTATTTTCTATTTATCTAGCTATCATCTAATTAGTCATATGTATCTTTAGTCTGCCTGTATCTCCATCCATCATTAATCCATCCATCCATTCATCTACCCATTTCCTCTCACAAAAAAGGCAATGTTTTTATGTAAGTAATCAAATTTGTAATTATTCTATATTTGCAAAAATCATCAAAATTAATTAAAGCTGCATGCTTTTTGATCATTTTACTGGGATTATTTTATGACTATTTTAGTGATGAGCTGAATCAGAGGAAAGTGACTTGATTTAGCTCCTCATTTTCATGAGAGGACATCAACTCAGGCAGAATGTCGTAAGTATTGACAGTGCATAATTTGCATTAATGTATGAAAATCCTCTAATGATTATATTTGTATCAAGCTGTATCAATGTGTGGAAAACCATGAGGCAGACAAAGAAAGAAGCAATGACAGATGGGTGGAAAGTCTCGGTTACTGGAAAGGAACATCTTTCCTCATAAATGTCATTTGCCATTTAATTTTATGTTGTCATTCAAAGACCCTAATGTATTCTTTGGGGAGGGGAGGGCTTTGTTGAGAATGACATTTGGGGCAGAGCCAACATGGGACATAACCCGAGGCTGCAAATGCTGGTCTGTTGGCAACTGCCAATAGAAAAACTGTTTGTCAACAGATGACTAGGTAGAGTGGCTCTCAAGGCAGTAAAATTTGAAATAAAGAAGGATGGGCTAAGTTTCTGTGGGAATATCTGCAATGTCAGGAACTTTCTTACAGTTTCTATGCCCCAGTATTAAATAGCCAATGAAAATGGGGTGTTGTGAAAGAAGTTTATTCTGTGCTACATCACCCTGCCAGTCACGCTCCATGATCTTTGTATATTGCTTAATTAAGCTATATCTGAATTGGCTTCAGTGTAATAATACTATAACTTCCAGGACACATTGCAAGGCTATTTGACTCTAAGATGGGGGACTGATCATTTTGATATGACTTTTTCATAAAGCAGGATCTTCTATCCAAAGTTGATTTTGTTTAAAAACTGGTTTGGCTTCCTACAATGGTTGGCATATATTGATGTTTGTTCTCAGAGTATTCTCTTCTGTGATGAGAAATACATTTCTCCATGGCAGTGCCAAGAGTATTAGTCTCTTCACCTTGTTCTTCTGAGAGTACAACTGGTAATTGCCAATGAATCATAGATCCATGCTTCCCCAAATTTAATTTGCAGATGAATCACTTGGGATCTTGTTAAAAGACAGATTCTAATTCACTAAGTGTGGTCTGAGAGGCACTTGCATTATCTAATTTTTTTTTTCTAATACTAACTATGGAACCTGCTGTCCCCTCTCTTGCCCTTCTGAAGGTGGAGGAACCCAGGAGAGTTCTCTTCTTCCAATTTTAGATGCCCCTGACTATGATGGTGATCCCTTTCTTGATTCTGTACAACCTGATTTAATTATTTGGTTTGTGGAAGAGGGTGAGGGGGGAGAGAACATGAGGGAAGAGTTAAATTGGATTGAAAGTGTCTTGTCTACAAACAAATATGATTTGATGCAGCGATGATGTGGGATGTAACCCTAGTTCTTATACAATGTCATTTTATTCCTGCTTTGAAAAGCAGGGCCACCTCCTCAGACTTATGTCCCTCTAAGCCTGCCATATAAGAAACCAGGATTTTTGCACTTTTTTATTTCCAAATGGATCATCATTAGAAACAGCGGCCCATTTCCGGCTGACTGAATTGCTTTGTCTTGCTTAATGAGACTGAACCTCAGAAGAGGATGAAATAATTTATTTTTTTCAGCCTGGAATTAATGATCAGCGTTAGGTAATTCATATTGATTTCTCGAGATAGTTTTCTCTTATAAATGATGGGTTACCCCTGTTCTTTTTCCTCATTTTCCAAAGCTTCATGGTCACATGTTGTACTTAAAGAAATTAACCACAGAGACATAACTAACACTATTTTACAGGAGTCATCATTGGCTTTTACATGTTGTTAAAGTCTTATAAAGGTTTACTCATTTGCTAGTCAGCGTGCAACCGCATAATGAGAATTCGGGTCTTGAGTCAAGTAGGTTTCCAAGACATCTTCTTTTAGGTTTGTGTAAAGCCTGATAAGATATGATATTCATCTTCACTCAAATAACCATTTATTTGGACAGTTGCACTTTTCCCAATAAAAATAGAGTTTGGGAGCTGAAATGTGGATGTGCTTTTTGCTCGTTATCGGAGTCCTGAGATTAGAAGTGCATCATCCACTCATGCGCATACGACAGCAGAAAGTGATTTATACAGAAAATTTGGTGTTAAAAAATGGTCAAAAGCCTCAGACAACATCAGAGGCTGACACTTGTTTTGAGACTTGTTATTGCATTTCTGGTCCAGAGCTTGGGAAGATTCTGGTGCTTCCTACATCAGGAAACCATGGGAAGTCAGTACTAATGATCAGGGAAAGAAATAAATGCAGGTAAGACTCAGTGGGGGACAAACCTATCTAAACAGCAACCTTTTCTTTTCAGGGATATAAAGGAAGAATGATAGGCATCTGCTGTCTTTGCATTTGCAAAATTCCTTCCTTCTTTCTTTCTTTCTTTCTTTCCTTCTTTCTTTCCTTCTTTCTTTCTTTCCTTCTTTCTTTCCTTCCTCCTTTCTTTCTTTCTTTCTTTCTTTCTTTCTTTCTTTCTTTCTTTCTTTCTTTCTTTCTTTCTTTCTTTCTTTCTTTCTTTCTTTCTTTCTTTCTTTCTTTCTTTCTTTCTTTCTTTCTTTCTTTCTTTCTTTCTTTCTTTCTTTCTTTCTTTCTTTCTTTCTTTCTTCTCTCTCTCTCTCTCTCTCTCTCTCTCTCTCTCTCTCTCATCTCATTGTCAAACATCAGCTGATTTCTCCCCAATACACGTTGGAGTTCAAGGAATCTAAAGAGAGCACAGTAAAGGAGTCAGAGCATACTGATTGCCAAAACCATATTCATTACCCAGGGGATGTGGAGTTTACTTGGGGAAAGGCTTAAAGATGTAGGATATTTACCTAATTAGTTTGATGGCTCTCTTTTACAAGGGACAAGACAGATGCTTTGGGATGTTTCAGAGACCCTCTAGGAAAGCTCAAAAATACTTTAAGGTCAAAAAAGACTCCAATTAGAACTTAATTTTGGGAAGGGGGGAAGATTTGAACATGTATTCAGGATCACAGATCATTGGGAAATGATACTCAATTATCATTGAAACCAAAGTGATGGGAAGATTTTAAAGGCAAGCACAGAAAGTTAGAGTTGTGACCAACATTTAGATGATTTGATGTTGGAAAGATTGGGCTTTCTTAAATAATTAAAGACAAAGATAATGAGAAGCAGTGTAAATTATTTGGTAAGCCACAGAGTCTGCTTTCCAGGTAGATTACCCAGGAGGTTAAAAATGAAGAAACAAAGAATCACAATATCTTTCACAACAACTGAGCAAGTCCAAGCAATCTCTGTTCTTTTAAGAGAAAGAAAAATGTTAATTTATGCACACGTGTAGTTTTGATATTAAAGCCCATTCTTTTAAGAAATCTAAATCTATCATTCCATGCTTAGCCAGCTCGAACACATATACAAAATTCCCTTTTTACAAACTATCTACCTACTTTTATTAACATGATTTCTTTTCATCATTACTATGGTTAAGTAGTTTTAATTACATCCATTGATTAGAATTCTTAATAGAATAGAATCCTTAATTCTTGGTGAAAACAAAGCAACCAGAAATTGTGGATTGTTACATTGAGATTCTGTGGATTGGCAAATTTACATCTACATTTCATTATTTCTAAAATATTTCAGTATAATTTTCCTCATAGTACAATTGGGGGGGGCTGCACAAAACATCTTTATAATATTCTCAAATGTCTTTAGTTTCTCTATCAAAAGAAGCCACATATAGATAAACCAGTGCTTATTCATGTTATATCCTATATGAAAATGATCTAAATGTTGAATAGATGTTCATTCTCTTTCGAGAATGTCCAGTCTCTCACTATAACGTTACTCATTTGTTATTTTACTTTGAAGTGCCATGGAGTGAGACAGGTCCTTCATAAGCTAGGCAGGTTCTGTACTGGTGAGCATATTCCCAGCTCTTTCTGTATAATTTTAAATTCAAGTCACCAAATAAAATAATTTAGAAAGCGTTGTTAGGTATGCCATAAAGCATTAATGTTGAAAGCTTGATATATTTTTTATCATAGTCTATATAACTCGCTTGTTCTTTACAACTATGTTAAGACTAGTTATGAAATTTCATGAGACATTAAATAGCGATCATCTTCTGATTTTTCTTGCTGACATTCTGTCATGGATAACGTGTGCTTGTTTAAGAGTACACAGAAGAACAACAGCACTATATTTAATGCTGATAACTCTAAGGATATATTTCTCTACAATTTTTTATTGGAGCTAAGGAAACATGTTTATAATAATTAATACAAATGGTTGAAGTACAGTTGCTGTATGAAAGTTAATGCATTTTCACCACCACCAAAGTGCCCTAGAATCTCTACCTCTGTCATTATGTTACAAATATTCTACCTCTTCTTCATCACTCTCCTCACTATATAGTCATCTCAGTTTTGTAATCAAAGTCAAGTGTCTGTTGTCATTAATCTTAAGACATATCTGTTTTAGTTAAATCAGCAAACTTACAATAACTTTCATTTGTCAAGAATCATTCTAGGTCATGTGAACTCATGTTGGTTACTTTCTACATTTCTGAGAAATTCTCTGACTTATATAAACATTATTTTGAAGCAAATGAAGTAGGACTATTTAGAAATTCATTTTGACCATACCATCTGGTGGTACCAAAAATGACATTTATAACATACCTATATAGAAATACATACACAAGCATGCAGATGAATGAGATCTTGCAGTTTCTGTTTAAAAATTTTAACCAAAAGCCAAGTAAATAATACAAAATTTATAGATTTTTAAAGGAGCATTGAGTCTAAGGCAGATTAATTTAAGGTCATCTATCTAATCAACATTTCTCATCTGGCCCGCTGTATTCCTCCAAGATATTCAAAGGTGGGGGCAAGGAATGAGACTAGTTGCCATCTGGTAGGATATGGAGTTCACAGAAAGAAAACCACTTCAGAAGAGGTGTCATGGTTAAGAAACAGTTATAATATGATCAAATGGGTAAAGATTTTACTTTAAAAAAGTGTGTGAAAGGGATGTTAAAGTTTTTTTTCAGGTCTAGTTTCAAAATAACTTAAAATATTCTGATGAGATGCATCTTGCTTCTGGAGACTAAGTAGCATAGTTCATTCTCAAAGGGTAAACAGAAAGGATGCCGGGTTTATCTTTTCATCATCATAAGAAGTTCTTTTACCCAAATCTAGAACTTTCAAAATAACTTTTGAAATAATAAGGAGTTTGGTATACTTGCTATAAAGGATAGTTGGGTTTAATCAGGTGCTTAATGCAAGTCTGTCACATAAGAAAAGGTGAGTCAGAAAGTTGGGGATGAGGTGCCTAGAATACAAGAACTACCTACTGAATGGGAGAAATTATTCACCCAAAACCCATCAGATAAGGGACTGATATTCAAAATATACAAGGCACTGACAGAACTTTACAAGAAACAAAACATCTAACCCCATCAAAAAAATGGGGAGAAGAAATGAACAGATAATTCCTCAAAGAAGAAATACAAATGGCCAAAAGACACATCACTAATCGTCAGAAAGATGCAAATTAAAACAACTATGAGGTACCATCTCACACCACAGAGACTGGCACACATCACAAAGAACAAGAGCAATCAATACTGGCGGGAATGTGGAGAGAAAGGAACTCTTATTCATTGCTGGTGGGAATGCTGTTTAGTCCAGCCTTTATGGAAAACAATGTGGAGATTCCTCAAAACTGAAAATTGAGCTCCCATATGATCCAGTTATATCACTCCTAGGGATATACCCTAGGAACACAAAAATCCCTTCCTCACACCTATATTCATTGCAGCATTATTTACAATAGCCAGACTCTGGAAACAACCAAGATGCCCTTCAACAGATGAATGGCTAACAAAACTGTGGTAAATATACACAATGGGATATTATGCAGTCATCAAGGGAGATAAAATAATGTAATTTTCCTGTACATGGATGCACATGGAATCTATTATGCTGAGTAAAATAAGTCAGAGGGAGAGAGATAGACACAGAATTGTCTCGCTCATCTATGGGTTGAAAAATAATAAAGACATTATTGTAATAAGGCCAGAGACAATAGAGTTAAGTTTTTCAAGAATGAATGAGGGAAGTAGAAAGCCTGTCTCAAATACAGGCGGTAGTGGGGTGGGGAGGAGGGAGATTTGGAGCATTGGTGATGGGAAGTTGCACTGGTGAAGGGGTGTGTTCTTTTTTTTTCTTTCAGGGGAGAGCACGAACGAAGTCCCCCACTACCACAAATTTTGCAGTCAAGTTTCCCACATTTGGGGAAATCGCAGGGATCAGCACATCAAGAGTTCAATGGATAAGCCTCACCCTGGGAAAACCACCTTCGTGCTCATGGTATCTTCCCTGCCAGGTAAGTATAGGGGGGTGTTCTTTATATCACTGAAACCCAACTACAATCATATCTGTAATCAAGGTGCTTAAATAAAAATAAAAAAATTAAAGATATTATTGTAATAAGGCCAGAGACAATAGAGTTAAGGACTGGAAGAACTGGCTCACAGTATGAAGCTCATCACAAAGAGTGGTGAATGCTGTTAGGGAAATAACTACACTAACAACTAGCATGGCAATGTTAACGAGTGAGAGAAGTAGAATGCCTGTCTGGAATACAAGGTAGGGGTTAGGGAGGTGGGAGGGGGGAATTGGTGGTGGAAAGGTTGCAGTGGTGAAGGAGGATGTTCTGTTTATGACTGAAACCCAACTACAATCATGCTTGTAATTATGGTGCTTAAATAAAGATTTTATGGAGAAAAAAAAGAAAGTTAGAGGATGGAATGTAGATAGCATGAGGGACTCTGGGGCAGTGATGGAGAGAAACAGAAGCTCTGGTTTAGGGTGTTGTGTTTTTTTTTTTTTTTAATGCATGAAACCCTACCATTGACACTATTGCAAACCAAGATGCCTAAAATAAAATAAAATAAAATAAAATAAAATAAAATAATGTTAAGACTAGATTTAAAAGACAAGCACAGTGGTATTGAAACCCTCAAAGAATTGAATTTTTACTTAATTGATATTAAGGCTGGACCACATGGTCTTTGCTTTTTTGTATTTGGGATGAGATTTGCTTGAATTAAAATTGATAATAATAATAATAAAAAGATTCCCATGTTCTAGATTTAGAGTGGCTTGTCTTTCAATTAAATATTTGTTTCTCTTGGTTGGGATGTTTTTAGAGATGTTTAAGAGATCACTCTTGGCAAGGCTCCAGGGAAGCCTATATTATTGTGAAGGGATTGAACCCAAGTCAGCTACATACATACAGCTACATACCTACATGCTATACAATCTATCTAGCCCTAAATCATTTTTGAAATGAAGACTGGAGTTGACCTTTCATGAAATTTAAGAACCCCAACCTGGAACATCCTCATAGCCCCTTAAACAACTTTTCCAACATCAGATAGCCTGTTGATTCTACAGTGCAAACTAAGAAAGCCCCTGACTACAAATCTCTCTGTCATCTCAGCAAGGCAGGGACTGGCTCCTAGTCCTGTGCTTGGACAGGTCTGGAAGCTGCCTGCTGGCTCTGTGACCTTCCTAAGGTGAGAGCAATAAGAACTCTGCCCTCTTGGAGGGGTCATGTGTGATGGCTCTCTACCACGCGTCCGCCACCCACTGTGCCAGGAGCCGATCCGTTGTTCAAGACCCTGTGTAGCAAATGCCTATTAGGCAGCTTCACACCAGTGGGCCTTGCACAGCTCCTGGAGCTAAGTGCCCCGTTTCCTGGCAACAGACAAGAGTCTCATTGGATTGGATGGCAGTTCTGGAATTCTCTGCACCTGGGCTTCAAGCCCCCTACCAGAATCTTTTTCAGCAAGCCAGCTGGAAGATGCTTGTCTTTCACAGATCTCCCTGGTGCACAAGCCCCCAGTCAAACTTGGGAACAAATCTTTGGTTGTGTGTCAATTCTCATTGCCTGCAGAGCCAAAGAACCTGGATTTATTCACAGTGGCTTCCCGCCTCTTTACACACGAGGACTGGTCCCTATTGGGGACATTGGTTTGAGGGTCCACATTAGTAACTGCTGAAGTTTCCACGTTTTTACCTGCCCACCAGAAGAACCCATCTTCTTGTGGGCACCTTTGCAAGAGATTTTGAAATTGTTTTTTTCATCATTCATGTCTGCCCATATAGTTTTCTTTCAGCTTAGAAAATCACAGGGTTCAGAACAGACGTGCCCAAATGGTAGCCCTTTACTTTATTGCTTATATGGAATTAAATTGAAGAAGCAACTCATGCAAAAATCACATGGTCACTTTTGTCCGTTAATACAGGGATAAGTTCTCACCTGCAAGAACAGAACAGAAATATCTACTACCCCCAACCCCGCACCCTCAACTCCTACCTTTTATGGGGCAGGGAGGTTAGGCCCGAAAAGACTGTGGACAAGATTGGCCCTCTGCAAATCTATAAGCCCATGCTGGTTTTTAATTCTTGACTCTCCATAGGGATAAAATTAAATCGGTGTCTGCTTATAATTTGCTTGAGAGCTATATTATTAGTAGGAACATCCAAAGAATCTCAAGGTAGAGAAAGAAGCACATTTTCTTACCTTGAAAGGGACATTTTGTCTCCAAAAGTCAGATGTGTGACATTAAGAACAAGTGGGCGTCATTTACATAAGAACTCAGACAATTCCCCAAATAACAGTGTGGAAGAAAGAGGAAGATTTAGGGGTGTAGGTGGGGAGAGGGAGATGAAGCCCCTTCAGGAGGAAGGGGCCAGGATATCCCAAAGGACCAAGTTCTCCTCTTTCAGCCCCTTCCCTCCATGGACCATACACTGATACCCTGCCCCAGAATGATGGATTTCCCTGTGATTCCTTTGTGTCCTGCTCAGAATCCAGGAGAGGGGGAATAAGCAAACCCAGAGGTCAGCTTGCAGGGAACTCTCAGAAGGAACTAGGGTTTCCTTGCAGTGAAACTCAGAGCCTAAGAGAAGCCACGCTAGTGATATTCTTACTTGCTTCAAAATTGGGGGCTGGGGGGAAGAACCAGAAAATGAGCAACTGCTGACAACCTGCCCACAACCAGCAAGACACCATTCATTTAATTTACATTATTAATATTTTCTCTGTTAGGTTGGGGAAGTATTGTGGGTAAGAAAGCTGCTAGTAAATATTTCAAGGTTTGCCATCATCTACAGTCTGTCTGTCAAATATCTCCTCCCTCTCACCCAGACTCTCCTTTTATGCTTGAAATATAAAAATAAGAAAGGAAAAAGATTTTTAAAAAAGCCTTTCTTAGATTAAGGATTGTACCACAGCAGATTGTGGGCTGGTTTGCTAGCTCCTGGTCTAGACAATCAGCAAAACAATAAATTAAGGCCTGAATTGCAGTGTTTGCCAATTTCTGGAGTGTAAATATAACCCGCCGTTATGAATTCCAGCCTGCCAACACGAAGTTTCTTCTCCGTCAGAAAAAGATAAGCGGTCATATATCATCATCTAGTCTTTCTATCTTCAACAATAGGAATACGTAGTCCCAAAGAACATCGGACAAAATAGTATGGGGATGGGAAGGTATGGGCTTCTGAGTATCAGCCAGCCCTGTTTGGAATTGGAAGTGTTTAATTGTGAGTCTTCTGCAGGTTGACTTGAAATAAATCCTTTAGAAGCCAGTTTATATAATTTCTGGAAAGTTCCTGGCTGCTTCTGACAAAAACTACCCACATGCAGAATCTGCCTTCCAAGTAAGAAGGCTTTGCTCCTTTCCCATCTTTTCCTATAAACTATGAACTCCCAAGTTCCCCCTACACACACACACACACACACACACACACACACACACACACACACACACACACACACAAATATCCTCACATATATGTGCTGGGCTACATTCCCCTGCAGATGAGAATGCATCATCCTAAGAATAGAATGGAAGGAAAAGCATTATAGTTCTCTGGTCTACACCTATACTGCCTGGGATCTTGCCTGTGAGTCCAGGGAGACCCAATTGAAGCTTCTTCTATTTGGGGATTTGTTCACATTGGCTCTACCTTCAAGTCCTAACATGTTTGAGCTAGGAGAGGCTTAGGGAGGTGAAATGACTGCCCTTGAATAAGGCAGAAAGCTGCATATGTGGCATTAAAGGCACAACACAGGACTGGGGAGATAGTACAGGTGTTAAGGCACATATCTTGCTTCAATCCCTGGAACTATATGGTCCCCCAGAAGACCCAAGCATCACCTCTCCCAAGCACTGAGATCCTGCTTGAAGGTTCCATGCTATTGTCTCTGTTGTGTTTGACTGTTAAGTGAATGATGATATTGAAGAAGGTGGTTCCTGAAGATAGGAAAGACCATGTGGGAAATGGGGGTGACAGGAGTATACAGCTGAACCCTCTGAGACCTGAGACTCATCGTCTGGGCATATCAGGCTGCAGGGGTGCTAGGAACACTAACAAAAGTGGAATTCATTACCACCACCACCCATCTCCATCTCCCACCTAGATTAACTTCAGTATTTTCATCCATGCCTAATTTAATTCAGGCCCATTTTGGTGATTATCATCTTCCAAGCCCACATGGCGCTGTGGGTCTGACTCTTTCATGACTCAAATACTAGACAGAAGTGCCTTGGAATCATCTTGGAATCAGTTTTCTCTGTCCCTGTGACATAAACACTTGTTAAATTGTGGCCTGCTGGGTCCCCTTGTCTTGTCCTTGAATGATTGCTCTTTTCTCTGTTGCATGTAGAAACATGACTTCAAAGGCAACAGTGATCTTTTCTCATGAAATTAGGACTCTGGGCATAGGAAATGTCCTTGTGTTCTTGTTACTTTTGCTTTAGTCCTAATCTACCCAACTGGAACCTCATCATAGGCTGGGTTATTTATCATCACTGTTGCTCCTCTAGCCTATGCCAGCTGCTGACAGTGTTAGTTGGTTGGGGTGGGGTGGGGGTGACTATTATTAAATACAATGGTTTTTTTCTGCTTGCTCTGTGAGGAAGAGAGCTCTGTCTATTCCAGTAACATCCACCCGGGTGTCCCCAGCTCCTGTGTCTATGCTAGCAGACTGCATGTTTTTTCAGGCTGCCTTTATTCACGGTGTTAACATTTCATTTGTCAGAGTCTCCCTTGGTAGCTTGTCCAGATCACGTTTCTCCTGGCCTCCTTGTGTCCTGGGCTTTGGCTCTTTGTTGATGGAGGGAGACACGGTTTGTGCTGCCAACTTGCAACACTGGGCTACCGCTATGTGGCCTGACAGCAATGTAGGTGCCCTCAGCCTACCTTGGGGAGAACAAGTCCCCAGAAAACTACCAGGTGGTAGTGGCATGAGGACAGCTTAAGTGGACTGGTCACTTTGGCTTTGATTCCTTCCCTAAATATGGGCAAGAATGAGTGGCACCACCCCTATACCATATGGTCCAAGCATAGTGACTGCTGGAGACCAGCAGGTCTGATTCTACGGGCACACCTTGAGTGTAAGAGACCACTGGCATGTGGTTCTCCAAGCTCCATACTCTGCTATGAAGTGGGCACTGTGCCCATGCTGTGCAGTTGTGTCCTTAGCTGGGGACAGAATACCCCTGAATCCTCCTACCCCCTTTGTCTTTCTACCCAACATTCCTGCCATTCTCTACTGTCCCCAATTTTCCACTTGGCTCTTCTTGAAAAAAGTTCTTTTCTTGTTAAAAATACTCCAACTTTGTTTTCTATATCAAAAGACATGAAAGGGACTGACAATGCAGCAGCGGATTATGGATAGTCCCTCATAAAGGTGGCGTGCATGGGGAAGAAGTCAGGCCTTATCGAATAGCATATACATTCAGTTCATTAATATTGAGAATACAGGAGAATCTACATTACAAGGAAAACTAAAAATACAAAGGCAGGAGTTAGAAGGATAGCACAATAGGTCAATTATTTGCTTTGTATGCAGCCAAACCAGTTTCGGTCCATGGCATCTGGTATGGACCCCTGAGCCTACTAGTGGTTATTCCTATGTGCAGAGCTAGGAATTAACCCTTGAACACTGCCGGTGTGGTCCCCAAACCAAAAAAACAAACAAAATATAAAGGCATGCGGCTGGGAGGTATACAGTGGTTAGGGATCATGCCCAGCTTGTGTCTGATCTGGATTTTATTTGCATCACCACATGGTCCTCTCAGGATCAATAGCTAGAGCTCAATGGAGGTATTCAATACTGCCAAGGTCGTCTAGAGATATCCTGATCTGCAGGACCCCAATAGCACAATATCCTGGGGCCTTCACATTGAATAGCCACGAAAGGCCAACAGTTGTCAGTGACACCCTCAGACCTCCTGGTCATAGTGTGTTTGAATTAAGAGAATCTCCTTCATTCAGAGACATTCAACCCTCCTGTGCAGATTATGAATTTATAAAAATATGCAGAGTATTTAGTGAAAAACAAGAGAATGGATGGAAAGACCCAAGTTACTGAGAAGAACTGGCCCATGGAAGCAGTAAAAGTAGAATCTTCGTTTCTGCTATTAAAAGAAAATATAACAAAAAAATCTCTTGTGAAATCTCCTTTCAACGACCCAGGTAGGAATTACTGTTTCTCACCTGCATAGGAAGTAATGTATACCTCTCCCCACCCCAGAAAGAGAATATGCTATATTTCTTGTGAGTTTGTTCTGCTAAGCCAGTACTCCCACTACCTGCATGTGCAGAGACTGCAGGGCCACTAGGCTGAGGAAGGAGAACAGCTGAAGCTTTAAGGCTGCTCTCATGCAAAGCTTCAGCTTGGGCAGCTGAAGTTGAGCGATTGTAGGCTGAAGGCCTGGATGATGGTGAAGGGTTATCCTGTGTGGTTGTAACTTTCTCCTAGTCATGCTAAGATGGAACTGCAGGCAAAAATTAGGGAGCCTCGGGGTCATAAAGAAAGTCCTTGACAAAGTGATTCAGGGGAGGAGGCTAGACAGAAAAACCACACTCATTTGTGATATATATTATTCTATTAATATCAAAAGACAATAGAGATGAGGGCCAAGAGAGCCAGTCCATGGTAGGAAGCTTGTGTCAAAAAGCAGGGGAGTGTAGTTAGGGCAGAGAGAGACCACTATGATAATGAGAATTGAAAATGATCATTCTGGACAAGAACTGGGTCCTGAAAGGAGATATATTGGTATTCATAATACCTCTTCAGTCACAATATTGCAAATCAGTGTCTAATAGGAAAAAAAGAAGGGAGAGAGACAGAGAAAAAGAAAAAGAGAGAGAAGAAAAATGTCTGCCATAGAGGGAAGCAGGGGGAAAGGCAGGAGGATTACTCGGGACATTGCTAGTGGTGAAGGATGTGGAGCACTGTATGACTGAAACTCATTCAAGATCAACTTTCTGGGGCTGGAGAGATAGCATGGAAGTAAGGCATGCAGAAGGATTGTGGTTCAAATCCCAGCATCCCCTGAGCTTGCAGGGAGTGATTTCTGAGTATAGAGCCAGGAGTAGCCCCTGAGTGCTGCCAGGTGTGACCCAAAAAACAAAACAAAAGAAAAAAATCAACTTTGTAACTGTATTTCATGGTGATTCAATCAATACATTTATTTATTTAAAAAAAAAAAGGATTGTTCTTGACATTTGGGGGCAATTCCTAACAGGATTATTTTGCTGCTTTCCCGGGTTGCTGAATATGAAGATGAGTATGTATGTCCTGTTTTCTGCAGGCTGTAGTTGCTACAGATTGTGGGTCTGTTCTGATTCCATGTGTTATGGCTCCTGTGCATTGTATGTTCTGATTCTCTACCCCAAGTGTTACACAGAGGTATAGAAAGATGAGGGGATGTGTGTAGGGACTGGACAAATGAGCTGACTAAATATTAGAGCCATGTCAGAATCTAGTCTCAATTATTCTAGCTCTAGAGAGAAAAGTCCCAGATTTTGCTAAAATTGAGTCTTGCCTAAGACTAATCTTGATAGGATTTAAACAAAAGGAAAAGAAGGGATGAGTGAGATTGGAAACAGATAAAGAGATTGGCAGGGATCAGTCACATCCTTTGAGTGTGAGGGCCTGTGATGACAAAAGGGATGAAGTGGACGTGAAAAAAAAAAAAACTGCTCAGGGTGTGGTGTGCAGTCTCCAAGTAATACAGCCCCAACATAGCATTGCTGCTTCTCTCTGAGCCTGAGAAGAGTTTCAGTCCCTATTTTTTGTTATACTTGGTTCAGAAAATTGAAGTTCAGAAAGTTGAGATGGGTGGTTAGGTTTGGTAAAACAGCAGGGAGCAATGTTTCAAGTCCACTAGCCAATCATTAAGTGCACATAAATATGAGTTTCTATTCATGATGAGGTTGTATTTCAATAGTCTTAAAAAGGAAAGAATAGTTTTGAATAGGAATATAAGGAAACACATTGATGCCTGGCAGGAAATTTAGAAAGAGCCTCAAATATAACCCATACTGACATTAGCTTTTTTTTTTCTAAACTTATAGAAAATAGTAAATTCAGGTGCTAAAACCATTATTCTCTTCTTGCTGCTTCCAATCTAATAGGCAAAAATATTACATACTTTGAGAAATGTTATTGACAATGGTCATTGGAGCCAAGGTGCATTTGGTTTCAGGAAAAATGGATTTTATCTGAGGATTTAAAATACCTTTCTGTTAGTAATTGTGTGCTAGTTTCCCAGGACTAATGCTGCTCTATAACAAATTACTACAAAGTGGGGGGGGGTGTGAGGAAAATCATAATGTACCTACTCACAGCTCTGAGGACTGGAGTCTGAAATCGAGGCAATAATAGTGTTAATTTTTTTTTTTTGAGTTCTAATACAAATGCTGTTTATACTTCTTGCTTTGTCACAGGTTGTTCATGTCTTGGCTTGTGACCCCATCAACTCTTGATTCTCTATCTAGCCCTACCACAATGGATTTAGAACTACTGATAGGCCTGCATGATCTTACTTCAGGCCTTCCTAATGAAATCTGAGAAGACTGTTTCCATCACATCCTGATGTTCTGAGCAGATCTGAGTGCTGAGTCATTTCCCTGACTTTTGGCAACAATTGTAGCCCCTCAACATAGAAGACCACGACCCCGTATATTCCTCCTTTACTGCTTCACTCTCAAGCTACAGAGAACTGTCTGCTGACTTGTTTCGATCATGTTCTGTCTCAGAGGCCTTGATCTGTCTCACTTAATAGTGAGATCATGAGTTTGTCACCTGTTTGCAGCATTTACTATTTATAGTTTTAATGTATATAGTCACTCTACCTCATTACCACCAAAGTGCTCAGGCTCCCTTATATTGGATTCTTATGTTACTTCCATCTACCTTTTCATTCCTTCACCATCCCCACTTGCCTGTTGCAATCCAGGTTTATTTCTCTATATACCACAGATGAATGAGAACATCTGGTATTTGTTGTTTGCTCTTTCACTTATTTGATTTAACATGATTTACTCCTGTTCCATCAAAGTTGAAGAAAACTGCAAGATTTCATCTTCTTTTGATTGTTTGTTTTTAGGTCATACTCTGTGGATGCTTCATCAGATCCCTGTGACTGGTGGAACTCAGTCAGAGCTAACTCCTGGCTCCACTATACTTGGGATCCCTCCTGCAGGCGTGGGGGACAAGTTGTGGAGCTGGGGATCAAATCCAAGTTAATTGTGGTCAAGGCAAACACCTTACCCACTGTAAAATACTATCTCTCTGGCCCCAGATTTCATCTGTTCTTACATCTTGTATAGGATTCCATGCTACAACCTTTGTATCTGCCATTGCTAATTTGGGTTATATTTATATCATGATTCTTGTAATGAGTTCTATTATGAGCAAATGTGCATAGATCTTTTTGAATTAAAGTTTTTGTGTTTGAGGGTAGAGTCCAAGAAGTAGAATGTATGGGTTTTGTGAAAGATCTATTCTAACTATATTTTAGTTAGAATATTTTTCATAGAGACTGGACCAGGCAACATTCTCACCAATAGTAAATGTGGGTTCACTTTTTACATCTCTGCCAATATTATGTGCTCCTAGTCTTTTTTTATTAAATATATTTTTTATTTAAGTAACATGATCATATTTGGGTTACAGTCATAACCAGAACACCCCTCTTCACCAGTTAATTATCACTAGTATGAGATTATATCCCATTGCATTTTGATTCTATTTTCCTGATCACAAGTGATGATGAATACTTTTTTTATTTTCTACTGGCTTGTCCATATGTCCTCTATAGGGAGACATTTGTTCATCACATCTCCACATACACACAATTATATATAAAAACGTCTATATTTACATATAATATATTACTATATATTATATATTATTATATATTTACATATAATATGGGTTTTGAACCACATCCAATGCCACTCAGGGGTTATTCCTGGTTATGCACTTAGAAATCACTACTGGAATACTCCAAGGACCATATGGGATGTCATGAAATCAAACCTTGTTTGGCTGCGTACATGCAAATGCCCTACCCGCTGTGCTATTGTTTCAGTTCTTAACAAATATTTTAAAATCAAACAATTTCTTCTTCAAAAATTATAATTCTGTAGACTGAATATCTTCATATCTTGGCATTTGTTTTTGTTTTCAGGTTCTGAGTAAGAACTACACTGGAATGCCTTATTGATCTGAAAGCAAAATATAGAAACTCGTAAAGATGCCAGAGGCTAAGCCACACTGATATGTGACAACAGAGCCCTTTGTGGAAACTGAAATAACTGAGAGAAGGAATGAGATTAGTTAAAGAGAGAGACAGAGAAAATGGATTTTTGAGAATTCCAGCCTCACTCTTGTATTGTTAGTTCCTTATATAACACTACCCTGGAGTTAGACCATGCCAGAAAAAAGTTTTAAAACAAACAAACAAACAAACAAAAAGCAAAAAAACAAAACTTCCAGATTACAATATGACTAAATGTCAAGAGTATATCATTACTGTTTGTGAGTATGAATGTTGACAACATAGTTCTAATCAATCAGATTAGCTAGTCAGATGAGGCCTACAGCAATGTTTCCAATTTCCATTTGAAATTCTTAAATTTTAGAATTTGATCTTGGATGTATCAGTAGTGTAAAGGTGAGTATGCCTCTGAATTTAAAACACAGAGCCAATGTTACTGTAATCATAGGGGCCAAACTACAATAATTTAACTTAAAAATATGCCTGTTAAGGAGACAGACTGGGAGCTAGGAGGGAACTTTGGAAAATTGTTTCCAACTTTTAGAGAAAATGACACTAGTGTTGGGATTGGTGTTAGAAAATTCTATTCCTGAAACCCTATTATTGACAGCTTTGTAAATCATGATACCTATATAAAAATGTTTTTAAGTATAAATTTATAGAATTTAATTCAATCTTAAATTGACTAGTTCCTGCGTGACATTCTCTTTTGCTTCCTAAAATTAACAGTATTTTTAAAGACTGAAGGTCTGATGACTGAACAGAAATAAAATAAGATAAAATAAAAATAAATAGATTAGTCCAGAGCCATAGCACAGTGGGTAGAGTTTTTTGCATGTAGCTGACCTGGGTTCAATCCTTAGACTCCCATTTGGTCCCCTGAACACCACCAAGAATGGCCCCTGAGTGCAGAGCCAGGAGTAATCTTTGAGCACCACTGGATGAGGCTCCCCCAAGCAAAAATTATATATATATATATATATACATGTGTATATATGTTTCTTAAAACAGCGATCAAACCTAAGGCTTCATGCATGTAAGGCATGTGATATAATTCATGTCCCTGGACTATATTTTACCTTTATAGTGAAATGTCAGTGAACAATTTATGTCAATAAACAATTTTTACTTCTAAATTAAATAAAAAAGAAGGGGGAAAATGCATTGATTAGCACTTTTGGAATAAGGACCTCAGAGCCAGAGAGAGAAAGAGAGAGAGAATGCTTGCTTTGCCCATGGCTGACCTGGGTTTGATCCCTAGGACTTCATATGGTTCCCTGAACTCACCAGGAGTAATTCCTGAACATAGAGCCAGGAATAAGCATTGAGTAACACAGGATGTGACTCAAAAAACAAAAGCAAAGGGCCTGACTGTTGTAGTAACTGTTAACCTATTTAGGATATTTCTTCTTTGCATGTGCTTTTCCCACCTGGGCAGGAAGAACCTTTGATTGACCCCCTCCCCATACCTATTCTCCACTGTTGGAGGTGGTCCTACTCTTCTCAATAAAGACCTCAGGTTAGAAAGACTTCTGGGTTGGGCCCCAGATTGCCTGCTAGTTGCTGCCCTTTTGCCTACTGGTAGTTAGTTTGTGGTGGAAATTCCCGAACCTGTTTTATATCCCTAAACTGTGTGAATTATTTCCTATGTCAGCATTGCTTCCAGATCTATGTTCAAAAGGGACTGGGATATGAGGCTTCCTCTTAAACCTAACCTCTAAATTTCTTCCTTCCTCCCTCCCTCCCTCCATCCCTCTCCCCCTCCTTCCTTCCTTCCTCCTTCCTTCCTCCTTCCGTCCTTCCTTCCTTCCTTCCTTCCTTCCTTCCTTCCTTCCTTCCTTCCTTCCTTCCTTCCTTCCTTCCTTCCTACTTCCTCTCTTTCTTTCTTTCTTTCTTTCTTTCTTTCTTTCTTTCTTTCTTTCTTTCTTTCTTTCTTTCTTTCTTTCTTTCTTTCTTTCTTTCTTTCTTTCTTTCTTTCTTTCTTTCTTTCTTTCTTTCTTTCTTTCTCTCTCTCTCTCTCTCTCTCTCTCTCTCTCTCTCTCTCTCCCTCCCTCCCTCCCTCCCTCCCTCCCTCCTTTCTTTCTTTCTTTCTTTCTTTCTTTCTTTCTTTCTTTCTTTCTTTCTTTCTTTCTTTCTTTCTTTCTTTCTTTCTTTCTTTCTTTCTTTCTCTCTTTCTTTCTCTCTTTCTTTCTTTTTCTTTCTTTCCTTCTTTTTTCCTTCCTTCCTTCCTTCCTTCCTTCCTTCTTTCCTTCCTTTTTCCTTCCTTCCTTCCTTCCTTCCTTCCTTCCTTCCTTCCTTCCTTCCTTCCTTCCTTCCTTCCTTCCTTCCTTCCTTCCTTCCTTCCTTCCTTCCTTCCTTCCTTCCTTCCTTCCTTCCTTCCTTTCTTTTTTTGGTTTTTGGTTCACACCCAGCAGTGCTCAGGGGTTACTACTGGCTCTACACTCAGAAATCACTCCTGGCAGGCTGGGGGACCATATGGGATGCTGGGATTTGAACCACCCTCCTCCTGCATGCAAGGCAAACACCCTATCTCCATGCTACCTCTCAGGTCCCGTAACCTCTAAATTTCATGATAAAGATGTCTTAAGCATCTTTATATAAAGTATTTTTACAGTGTTTTCTAATTTGCTAAAATAGTGGTTTAAGATGTTCTGTGCAGAATTCTTGAGTGACTTTGTAATGCATCACTGCCTCAATTTTCATGTTGTTTTGAGTCTATGCATTTGTTTTATTTTGTATTTTTATTGTGTCTAGAAATAAAATTGATTTTTCCATTTATATACCTTCTGTGTAATAGCTTTGTTAAGCCCACATGTTAATTGTAATTGCTTATTTTTGTGTTCATGTTGATAATCTGTGTGTGGAATCATCTGTGAATAATCGCCTTTTATTTCTTTATTTGTGCACTTCCTGAGTTTACCATATTGCCTTACCTTTACCTTTCCAAAATGTCTGAGAGAATTGGTGTAGCAGGTTTTCTTTTATGATTCCAAATCTCAAAAAATATTTCAATATTTCACAGTGAAAAGTAAGGTTTACTACTATAAGTCTTGTAGATGTTTTTTTAAGAGATAAATTATTCCAACTTTGCTAAGGAATTTTATATTAAGGAAGACAGAATTTTATAGATGCCCTTTTGGTTTCAATGGAAATATTTTATAGTATTCCATTGTTTTGCTCATGGTAATTAAATTATTTTGCTTTGGTGAAAATGCTATAGAAGACTAGCATGCATAGAGAAAAGGTGAAAAATTCAGTAAAGTACAGTTCAATGAATCCAGACAGAAAAAAAGTCATTGGGCTGAATTGATAGCACAGTGGTAGGATGTTTACCTTGTATGCAGCTGATCCATCTTATATGGTCCCCCAAGCCAGGAGCAATTTCTGAGTGCATATCCAGGAGTAATCCCTGAGCATCACAAGGTGTGGCCCCCAAACAACAAAAAAACAAAACAAAATAAAAAATAGTCATCAACCCTCACATAAAACAAACAAACAAAAACAAAGAAAAGGAGTCATTTGCCAGGAAACTGAAAATATACTGCTCCATGTAGAGTACATTAGTAAGCAATGTCTTGACTTTAAATACTGCAGATTGATTTTTGCTTTGTGTAGGGGTGAGGAGCAATCTGACTTATCATTCAGAATTATGTTTTTGGGTTTAATCTTTCTAGAGCAAGTTATTGTGCTTTGATCTCACTGCTGAAGAGTATTTCATTCTCTGAGTATGTGACCATTAACTTATTCTACTGTTTATGGCCATATGGTTGCCATATTTTTCTATTGTGATTAGTGCCTTGACTTGTCCTTGAACAAATTTCTTGTGTCTACATCAAAGCTTTTCTTTTTAATACACACATGTAAATACACATGTAAGAGTAGAGTTTTCAGGGATCAGGGGATAGTACAGTGATTAGAGCACTTGCCTGACATTTGTTGGGTTTGGCTCTGATTTCTGGCACCACAGAATTCTAGAATTCCTCAAACATCACAAAGTGCAGTTCTGGAGGGCCCCTAGATACCTAGAGTGGCCCAGGTATCCCTGACACTTCAAGACATGAGCTGTATCATATCCTCAGTTTCTGCACTGAACTCATGGCCCAGTTAACTGAGAATCACCACTGGGGCTCCCGGACATCCTGAGTACTGCTAGGAAGACCAGCCTCGTAATAGTAAAATTTCTAAATTACATGTTATTAATTATTTTGATATAAAGTAGTAGTAGATACTGTCCAACATTTTCCCCAAAGTGATTGTGCCCATTTACACATTCACTAGCAGCATATAGGGGTTCGTAGTCAATTTTGATTAATAAGTAGCATTGTTGTCATTGGAGAACATCCTTCCCTTCCATAGAGGTGACAAGGCAGTAATAAGTTTGGAGCAGATGGAGCCAGTTGCCTGGTGCCTAGTTCCTGCATTTCTTTCCATTATGTGGCTTATATAATCTATGCCAGGGAGTTACCCATTCAACTTAGAGGTTGATCAACAGCTCCTTCATTATGTCTGGTTCATGGATTGAGTAGAAATGTGACAGATGACTGAACTTGTACAGTTTCTTAGAAATCTCTGTGGGCCTGCTTCGCTTTTGGCCAAGAAAAGCAAGTCTCTTTGAACAACCTCAATGCTGATCAGGTAAACAAAGCCCTGCAAGATGTGCTAAGTGGCAAAGCCTGAAGCCTCCAGAGAGGATTAAGAGCACCAACCTCACAGCTTCTCCACTGGATGAGTAAAACGTGGAAAAATGTATTTATTTTCCTGTTTGTATAAAGCTTGTGCTCTAAAAAAAAAAAAAAAAGATATCTCTTTAGAGATGTGAATGAAGAAGGAGTAAGAGGAAATGATGGAGATTGAGCTAGGAAGACTCTGAGATTGTTTCCCACCTTGGATCTTTATTCTCAAGGTACTTTGTGCTGAATAGTCAGTGTTGGTGATTCCATTTATCATTGTTGTCATAAGATATTATTTAAAAACTGGAATTTTCTTGGAGGTAACTGTAGAAGAATAGGGAAATAGCCAATAAGAAATCCAGCCTTTTCTCTTCTACATATGCTTACATTTTTCTACCCCACAGGCATTTTTCCAATTTCAATTTTTTTCACATACTTTATTTGAAGATATTTTCATGAAAAAAGACAAACCACCTTTAACTGTGTTTTACTTGATAAAGACCATACTCCATTTCTATTCTCAGTCACATGACAATAATGTCAGAGTGGTTTTCTTTGGACCTGGGTCATTTTGACCTTGGGTTTCTTTCTTTAGCTTTAATTTTAATCATGTCACCCTTTCTATTTTTATCAAAGAACATCTCTTCACTTTGTCTTTTAGTGATTCATAACTATGTTATATTATCATCCTAATATGGGCTGCATTTTCCAATCAAAAGAACTTCAAGGAGAGGTTTCACCTCAGTGCAACTGTAAGCAAAGCAGTTACATCTTGATATAAATGACTTGACATAAATAAGCCAGTTTTAAATTTTTTCATAAATAGGAAATGGGCTCTGCTAAATAATTCTTAATGTGGCTATATATTTTCATAACTCAGAAAATGTGATTGATTTAACCAGGTAACAATGGGGTGGGAGGGCAACAGTGTTATTAATAAACGCCATGTAAAAGTATTTCTTTAACTAAAAGAATTCACAAAATCTTCCATAACCACCTAGTCACTTGAAAATGGGGTTGCTTGTATGGTACCAAGAACAACAGAAAAGTACTTTAATCATTTAATTAGAAGAAAATGCAAATTGTCATAAGCATCAATGTTATAACATGCTAAAATGATAGCTAGAAAATATTTTGTCTTTAAGTAATATTAGAATTGTAGTTTACAGAGTAATTGAGTCAATTTGGAGAATTGGGTGGGTTTTTTGGTTAGAAGAACAGCAATTGCTATAGATGATTTTATGAACAGTACCATTTGCATCATACCCTCAAATTTTCTTTGTTGGTAAGGAAACGCAGTCCACATTTTACTGCATGGGCCTTTGAAAACCTGTACGGAGCATTGACTTCCCAGTATGGAGCAAGTTGGAAGCATGTGGGTGTATCTAAACCATGAACATCACATCTGTGCATGCATAAAACCTTGCAGTGAGCTCCCAGCCCTGAGTTTGGAGTCTCCTTTAAGCCTTGTGCTGAGTTGGGAGTTGACAGTGACCATCTCTGAGGACCCTGTCTTTCCCTTCCATAGCTGAGGTGAGAAGTTGGGGTGTCAGGACAGGAATGATATTCTGAGGTGAGGCTCATGTCTTGTCTTTGCTCCCCTGATGTGTGCCAGTCTCTGCAGACAAGCTCCCTTTGTGGGATTCTGCTGTCCCAAGACACAGAGTGGTTTTCTCTGACCACCACGCAGAGTTTGAAGTCACCAAAAGGGCTCGTGTGTGTGTGTGTGTGTGTGCGAGAGAGAGAGAGAGAGAGAGAGAGAGAGAGAGAGAGAGAGAGAGAGAGAGAGACTTTCCAGTTTTCCATTTTGTGGAAGGAGAGTAACCTTTGCTGTGTTTAGCAGACTGAAACTAAGGGCTAAGACTGCTGAAGAATTGTCCCCCAGAAAACAGACTCAGTTTAGAGCATCAATTCTGATAAATTCTCAGTGGGCCAGTTCTGAGAGTGGTGGGGCTTATGGAGACCCAGTGGGACCATTCTTAAGAACTGACTGTTGGTAGAATTCCCCAGGGAAACCATACACATATCTGAACTCAAAAATACAAATACGGGCCTGGACCATCTCCCTGAAATCCAGCCTTTCTTCCTAGGAATCTATTTTCAGTCACTTTAGGGGGTGATGCATAGCATATAAGTTCTCAGGAACCCAGACTTTAATTATTTCAGTCCTGCAGTCCCCTAAGCTGGCACCTAACCAACAAGTGGGGACTGTTGGGAAAGTTCACTTGGGTGAAGCTGATCAGGAGAAAGGGGCCTTCATCAGGGGCTGTGTGATCTCCCTAAAAGCTGGCAGAGCTCCCTCCTTCCTCTAGGGAAGGATCCTGTCGGGGGTGGGGGTGTCTGCAGCTGGAAAAGATCCTCATTGAAACCCAACAGATACCTGATTATGAATTCAGCATCCAGAACCCCAAAGACTCATCTCTGCTGACCAGGCAGTATGTGCCCTGTTTGGAGATTGTGGCATTTCCTCTCTTGTGTCACGTAGTTCTCCCATCTCAACCTAACGCACCTTCTCCCCATCATTCGGCTCCCACTTCTCTCCCTGAGTAAGAGGCAGGAGGAGGTTGCTCTTTGGTTTCCATGTGGAGAGCCCCACAATATATCAGGGAGCCACTTGATGGAGAAGTTACAGCGGTCGCACAATTGTCAGAACACCCTGAGTGAGCACAACCTTCCTAGAGCAGAAACTGGAGTGCTATACACTGGATTTTTGCAACAAGCACTGCAGGTTGAGCCCACGTAGAAGCTGATCTGTTCTTTCAGCACTGAATTACTGAGGGACCTGAACTGGCTGTATACATCACCTTCCCAATAGGGGCTGGGTGAGGGCATGGGTAGATCTGCTTTCATGTTTTTATACTTTCATGTTTCATGTTGGCTTTCATGCTGGGTTGAATGCCTCTCCCACTTCCACTTCCCAGCCTGACCCTCTTCCCTTGGGTTGTACGCTCTTGGTGGCTGTTTCATGGGACCTTTCACCTGCTTTTCTCCAAAGAGCTTTTGCTTCAGTCCTTTTGGCTCCTGATCAGATTTCAGGGAACAGGCTGTCTCTAACCCTGTCTTGTACCTTCCCTCTCCTCCCAGTCAGCTGTGCTTTGGGGGGAGCTTGGGGTCCCTTTCCCATCTTTTTTCCTCCCTGGCTTCTCTCATTTATATTTTGGTTTTCAGACCCTTTGCTGCCCCGCTAGTCTCTACCCTCCTTTCTCTTGTCTTCCACCCTGTTTGGATGAATAAAACCATCCGTTCTCTTTGTCCACTCATATTGGTAGGAGGAAAGACCTGCCCCCTTTAATAAAACACCTGGCCTGAAGAAGGAACCCCTTTTTCTTTGTTTTATTTTTCATCCACTCCTTTCCATGAGAAAGACGCTGAACAACAACTTGAATCCTCATCCATGGGATTGGATTAATTTCTCAGAACAAACCCACCCAAGGCCAACAGAATAGTCTTTTTTTTTTCTCAGAAATATTAGGAAAATCCTACAAATAACTCACAGGCGCTCTATATCCCTATAACTTAGCAGCGATGGCCTGAGCTTTCAACGTCCATTATTGATGATTTCAGCAGAGCTTCAAAATGAAAACAAATAGACATTAATTAAAAATGACTCAACGGTTTACCAATATATGACTTGCCATTTCAACTATCTAAAATTAACATCGAGGCCATTACCCAGGGGGAATGATGAGTGTGTGCGTGCGAAAGCACAGAGAGCCTGTGTCGATTTATTTTTTTACATCAGCTTAATTGTACCAATAAAACAAAAGTGGGGAGCAGAGACATTTATCTTCCACACAGAGTAATTCTAGTGCTTTGTGCCACTTCTTGACAAAGCAAACAATTATAACTCCTTATCAGCCCTAGGAAGCGCCCGTCTGTCCACAGACTGAGAAGCCAGGCCACAGCAGGGGTAGCCAGGCTGAGGAGACCCACGCTGGTGCCAAAGATGGAGGTACACAAGGGCCTGCAGAGTCCCTGGAGTGATGGGCAGGACTATCCCAGTGGGCAGGGTGCACCCAGACATGTCTTACAGGTGGTTTCTGGGGATGTTTGTCTCTGATGTTGTTTTTCTCTCAGTGGTCTGCTCTGTGTTCTCCTAGAGAGGCTGTGGGAAGCTGGCAATTTGGAAAACTGCCACTGGTTTTGCTTCCCCTCGTGCAAGTCTCTGAAAGAACATTAAATTCAGTATTCTTTTGATAAAAAGAAAATAGTGAAACTAGAATCTCAAAGGAAATAAATGAAATAACAAAACACAGAGGAAGAGAACTAATGGGAGTCCAAGAGGGGGCAAGAAGATGAAGAGATGGTTCCTGGTCTGAGAGAGAAATAGACAGCTGTCGTGAATCATAACTCAGGTTCATACCACCTGGCAGTTAGAGCAACTGTCCTTTAATTAGAGTTTTTTTGAGTGACCACCCCCCATCTAACTTTGTGTGGATAAAGTTATTGCATCCTCAGTTATTAATGATTTTCAGTAAACCAAAGTCATTTTCATTGTTGGAGAGAGAAAGTGTGTTGTAGGTATAAAGAGTACATATAGAGAGAAGGTATAGTGCATTCAGGATTGATAATGGAAAATAGACTTATGGTTTATGAAGTCACTTAATACTAAGCCCTGGCTATTTTATTAAAAAATTTTTAATTGAGGGGCTGGAGTGATAGTGCAGTGGAAGGGCATTTGCTTTGCATATGGCCAACCTGGTTTTGATTCCCGGCATCACATACAGTCCCCTAAACATGGCCAGAAGTAATTTCTGAGCACAGAGCCAGAAGTAACTCTTTTTTATATATATTTTATTTAAATACCTTGATTACATACATGATTGTGTTGTTTGGGTTTCAGTCATGTAAAGAACACCACCCATCACCAGTGCAACATTCCCATCACCAATGTCCAAAATCTCCCTCCCCACCCAACCCCTGCCTGTACTCTAGACAGGCTTTCTATAACCCTCATATGTTCTCATTATTAGGATAGTTCAAAATGTAGTTATTTCTCTAACTAAACTTATCCCTGTTTGTGGTGAGCTTCACCAGGTGAGCTGTAACTTCCAGCCCTTCTATCTTTTGTGTCTGAAAATTATTATTGCCAGAATGTCTTTCATTTTCTTAAAACCCATAGATGAGTGAGACCATTTCTGCATTTTTCTCTCTCTCCCTGACTTATTTCACTCAGCATAATAATTTCCATGTACATCCATGTATAGGAAAATTTCATGACTTCATCTCTCCTGACAGCTGCATAATATTCCATTGTGTATATGTACCACAATTTCTTTAGCCATTCGTCTGTTGAAGGGCATTTTGGTTGTTTCCAGAGTCTTGCTATGGTAAATAGTGCTGCAATGAATATAGGTGTAAGGAAGGGGTTTTTGTATTGTATTTTTGTGTTCCTAGGGTATATTCCTAGGAGTGGTATAGCTGGATCATATGGGAGCTCGATTTCCAGTTTTTGGAGGATTCTCCATATTGCTTTCCATAAAGGTTGAACTAGATGGCATTCCCACCAGCAGTGGATAAGAGTTCCTTTCTCTCCACATCCCCGCCAACACTGCTTGTTCTCATTCTTTGTGATGTTTGGTTGGTCCCTTATAGTTGTTTTTATTTGTATCTCCCTGATGATTAGTGATGTGGAGCATTTTTTTATGTGTCTTTTAGTCATTTGTATTTCTTCTTTGTCAAAGTGTCTGTGTATTTCTTCTCCCCATAGAAGTAACTCTTAAGTACTGCTGACTGTGGCCTAATCCCCCCAAAAATTTTAATTGAAATTTAGTGTCTTGAAATCCGATTAATAATGGCTTCTCATGCACATAGTGCTAATAGAACTCCCATCACTAGTGTACCTATATCTATCCTCCAAAGAACGCAATATCTCTCCTTTACAAGTACTCCCTAATTTGGGCAGGAGAGATAGCACAGTGCTTTGCATAAGGTTGACCTGAGTTCAATCCCCTTCATCCCATATGGTCTCTCATCTCTACCAGGAGTAATTTCATTCTCCTCCTCCTCCTCCTCCTCTTCTTCTTCTTCTTCTTCTTCTTCTTCTTCTTCTTCTTCTTCTTCTTCTTCTTCTTCTTCTTCTTCCTCCTCCTCCTCCTCCTCCTCCTTCTTCTTCTTCTTCTTCTTCTTCTTCTTCTTCCTCCTCCTCCTCCTCCTCCTCCTTCTTCTTCTTTTTCTTCTTCCTCCTCCTCCTCTTCCTCCTTCTTCTTCTATTTTTTGGGGTGGGGGGAGTCACACCCAATGATGCTTATGGGTTATTACTGGCTTTATGTGCTCAGAAATCATTCCTGGCTTGGGGTACCATATGGGATGCCTTTCATCCTGGGTCAGCTGTGTGCAAGGCAAATGCCCTACTATTGTGCTATCACTCAGCCCTTCCAGGATTTCTGAGTGCAAAGCTAGGAGTAATCCCTGAGCACCACCAGGTGTGACCCCTAAAAAACCAAGTATCTCCTAATTCAATTTGGCTGCTCAGCTCTCCTATTATGTTCCCTTGGACCTGTGTTGCCACCTCACTGTAGGCATTGATGATTTTGAAGGTTGACTCAACAATGGTTAAATCCAAGACACTGCCTTGACCTCTATCTTATCCTTTGTCCAGTACACAAAATATCCATGTCTAGGTTGACTCCTTTGGTCTCCAACATAAGGACCTGCTGACCTTGCTACCTTTTGCAGCAGGCAAATCTATTGTCCCTGGCTGCAAGGTTATGTGTGATGTTTTGAGTGCAGTCATCTGCAGAGAGAGTTGCTCTCAGATCTGCACTTTCAGGTCCTGATTGGCTATACAAAACGATCCATTGTTCTGCTTGTAGCTAAAAATAATGGAGAGAAGCTAATGAGGCCAGTCTGGACATACCAAAGTGGAGGGGAGTAACACAGAGCACCTGCCCTGGTTCTGCGCTCTGAGTCATCACTCCAATGCTTTGCTGGCTCTCTATGTCTATTTTTATTTTTAGTAAATTTTTTGAGGCTACAGCTGACAGTGTTCAGGGGTTACTCCTGGCTCTGCACTCAGGGGTCATTCCTGGAGGTGTTCAGGGGACCATATGGAATACGAGGGGTCAAAGATGAGTCTACTGCATGGAAGGTAATTGCCCTATCTACTGTATTATTGCTCTGGCCTTTCTGGGTCTATTTCTAAAAAAAGACCAGTTGATTTGTATCTACTCAAAGAGGAAAGCAGACCTTATCAAAAAAAGTTCTCCCAAAGGTGGATATGCCTAAGGGTGACTAAAACTCATTATGACCTTTGCAAAAATCACTTTCCCAGCTGAGTAACTGTGGTTCTTATTACTACATCAAGAAGCAATTTAATGCCCAAAGGTCCAGTCTGCTCTCTTCAGATCAATTAACTCAATAGATTCTGTATATGTGAGCATAGAGGGAGCCACGGTCAGTATGAAGGGTGAGCGGGTACTCAGGTTTCCTCCTTAAGTCATGGGTTCCTCTATACAAAACTGCTTCACACAGACATTTGGAGCTTGGTGTCTTTCCACTGCTCCTGAGAACCTATAAAATAATCCCCTACCATAAGCTTCTAGTATTAGCCTATTGGCCAGCTTGCCTCACAGTGGGGTCTCAAAAATAAATTATCAAATGTAAGCACATTATCTCACTAAATTCTGTGATAAAATGCACAAAGAGAAATACAAATATCCTAACCTTGCCATAGTTTCACCTAGTACATCACTTATAGGCCTGTGCCCTGAGTCGCAGCATCTGAAGTGCCTGAAAATTGATTATAAATATGGATTTCTGGTGCTCACTCCTATACTTAGACCCAGATGAATACCTGCATAGGGGTTCCTCCTTTTGGCCATAAATACTTCTGCATGGACACACCAGCGTAAGCAAATTTAACACCCACTAGCAGACTGATGACAACCTCTATTTTAGTTTTGTTTTATTTGGGGGCCATACTTGGACTTACTCCTGGCTCTGTGCTCAGGGATCACAACTAGTGGTGCTCAGGTGATCATATCAGGTGCCAAGGATCAAATATATGTCAGCAGTGTGAAAGGCAAATGCCATACATATTCTTACTATTATGCTGGTCCAGAGCTTTTCATTTCTGATAAATAATAGCCTATATATTATTTCTAGAATTTACCTTAGTCAAACAATGAAGTATTTATGATCAGCACTACCTGTATTAGAGATGAGAACAAAGTAGTTCTGATGCCCTAATCCAATATCCACAGCTTCATTATTTTTTAATGATTTAAAATCTTTTCTCCATCCCTAAATACAATTCCAAACAAACTTGAAAAGGCATTGGTCAACTGGAAGATTCCCAGAGGGAGTGGTATTAGATGTTGTTAGAAAATGTTTGTTTTTCTTCTTCTTGATGGTATTGTAAGGGCAAGGATATGGTAGAGCATATGGCTGTGAAGTGGGTATCAGAAGAATACCAAGTCAGGTAGAATGTAAAATTTGTGAACAGTCAGCCAACTTTATGTGTGTATGTGCTTTTATAGCTCTAATTAAGTAGGGCTTAAAAATCAAGATAGAAAAGGATTATTCCATACAAATAATGCAAATCAAAGAGTATGGGATTTGAGAGGAAAGTTAAAGAGTGACAGATGAAAGTGGAAAAAGGAGTATAAATAAATGTATTATTCATATGCTTCATACACACCCCACAGCAGCCACCATTAAAGTTTCTCTGTTCTATGTTGTTCTGAACCTTGTGTTCAAAATCATGGCTAACCCTCCTTTTATCTCCATGACAACAATGGAAAATGTATCTGCTGTGCTCCCCAGTTTGGTGCATCATAAAAGTGAGATGCAGAGAAATTAACTTGTTCAGAATCTTTTAACCAATAATGGTGCAGTTAGGATTCACGAGAAGTCCCCAAATCAACACTGTAGGGAACAGATGCTTCCCGACTAACTTGCCTCTTGAGAAACAGGCTTCCCTGCTCTGTGGATGGGATGTGTCCTTCTGTCAGAAGTCACTTCTCATGAAATCATCCACTTGGGCCTACTAGACTGAAGCTAGGAAAGGAGATGTGGCAGGTAGCAAATTCAAGTCTTCATGAATATGCATTTAGGGAGATACCTAGAGAGTAGGCTGCCTTAAAGGAGCTCACAGAATCCAGAGAACATTATCAGCAAAAGTCTACTGTTTTTGCTAAGAGACATTAGATCACTTAGAGAAATGGTAAGGAAGACTGGAACAAAAATTCTTTTTTTCTCCTTTTATTTAAACACAGTGGTTACAAAGGTTTTTGTGAATGAGTTTCAGTTTTACAATGTAGTCTACCAATCACCTAGGAACATTTCCCTCCACCAATGTCCCCAGTTGCCCTCTTATCATCCCACTGCCTGCCTCTGAGGGACAGGCATTTTACTCCTCTCTCACCCCCACCTTCACCCTCTTTTTTCCTTTTAGACACTGTGGTTTGCAATATTGTTAATAAAGGAGTACTGTGCTTATCGCTTTTTCTCTGTTCAGCACCCAGTTCTTGTCCAGTGTGACCAGTTCCAACCATTATTGTCTTCACTATTTGTGGTGAGCTTCCTACCCTGGATTGATCCTGCTGGCCTTAAACTTTATGAAACAGAAATTCTTACTAAGATCTCAAAGCTTCTCTAGTATCTGGCCCCTTTCCTGCCTCCTGAATACCTGTGCTGTCTGCACTCCCCCTATCCATTGAGCTCCCATTACCTCCCTTAGGCTGAGTTCCTGGCACAATGCAGGGCCTTTGTTATTGTTCATCCTTCTTCTTTCCATATGGCTGATGGTGCATTCCTATCTGTTTCATCCTTAAGTACTGCATATTTTTCATGTCACAATAAAAGATAGTGTTTTGGTTTTGATTTTAATATCAAATCATTCGTGTCAAGGACATAGCTTTTGTGTGTGTGTCTTGATTTTCTATGTTGATTAAGCTGGATGACCTTGATATTTTAACTTTTTGGGGTAAATTTTATGAAATTTTTCTCCATGGCCATTTGAGATCATGTAGATTGTGTTCTTTCAGTGCAATATATTGTAAATGTCTATTAAACCAAGTTATTTAATATTGTTTAGCAAGTCTGTATCATTTCCTTCATTTTGTGGACATTTTATCAGTTCTTGAGAGAGTAACTGTTAAATATATGGTTTTAATTGGAAATTTTTGCCATTTTGTTTGTCATTCTTTTGAATTTTATTTTTAAGTGTTTAAAAGCTATATTAACTTTATAGAGATCTAGGATTAAAAATTCCTGATGATTTTTCATTTAATTACATCATTATGACATTATGAGTGGGTTTTCTTTGTCTCTGGAATTTTATGTTCCTACAAATTTACCTTGTATATCTTCTGTGTTTTTGAATTATTTGCATATTTATATCAAATGACAATTTTGGTTGTTGTTAACAAAAAGGCATAAATTCAGAATTTCCTTTTTGCCTATTCTGACCATTTCTGTGTTTAGTTGCATTTTTTGACTATTTGCATGTAATGTGATTGCCATTATAGCTACAGTTAAATGCATCATTTTACATTTTTATTTTTTAAAAGAAGTTTCATCAGCTATTTGCCTATTTTTCTTTTATTTCTACCTTCTTTCAAATTGGGATTCCTCTATACCATTTTCTTTTCATTTTTGGTTTACCAGCTACCAAGACTTGCATGCTATGCAATTTCTAGATTATTTTGTAGTTCCTACAGCATATCTAATGTAGTTTCAAAACTATAAGCAGAAAGGTGCATCTAAGCACCAATGATAGGAACTTATTTTTTTGTTTAAGTAAATTTAAGTTTAAACTTTGAGTGAAAAAGTTCTACTATTTCCCTGAAGAATACTTGGCTTATATTGGGGTCTCTTTGCCTTTTAACAGTAATTATTCTAATTTGGGGGGGCACATCCAATTTGGGGTTACTCTTATCTCTGCACTCAAAAATCTCTCTTGAAAGACTGGGGGGACTATATGGGATGCTGGAAATCGAACCTAGGTATGTATTGGGTAGGCCACATGCAAGGCAAATGCTCTACAGCTGTGCTATTGCTCTGTCCCTCGATGCACCACAATAATTATTCTAGGAGAGTAATTCACATCTCATAAATCACACTCTGAATAGGACTTTTAGGGTGGTCTGAATTGTAACTACTTATTTTCAGTGCCAGAATTATGAAAGCTACTGCTATTTAGGTCTGCTTATATAAAAATAAAATGCAAGATGCATATTGACTTCTTAAATTTGGAAAATTAGAAAACTCAATCTGTTAATATAGTCTATTTAGGCAGATGAGACTTTATGTTTCTTAGATCATCCTAGGAACAATGTAATGAATGTGTCAATATTATTTTTGAGCATCATTATGGCACCCTAAGAATCAATATTTATTAAAATTAAAAATTCCATTCCCATAATTCTCAAAGCTTTATTTTCCTTAGTATAATTGCATTTATGTTCAGCTTTACTCCAAGAATTATATGTTTATACAAGATTAAATGAAATACCATCATGGATATTTACATAGCATAATTTTTGGTCATCTTTTTCATAAGCCCTAAATAGTAGATACTTAATCTCTGAACTTAACACACAGGTCGTAAATGTAATCAGTTGTTATAACTAAGTCTGATTTATACTTCTCTCTAGGTAAGGAAAATAAAGAGTATAGTTCTTAGGTAAAAGCAAACTTTATCAGAACAGCTTTTAGACCATGGCTTTGTCATGGAAGACAGGTGTGCGTATGTATATAATAAAACATAATAGAAATATTATGAAACATTATAAAACACCATAGAAACAACAAAACATAAAATTAAGTCTTTAGGCAAGCTAGTGTTAATGTTTACCAGAATTAACCTGTTGTATACAGTATATATGTATATATATATATATATATATATATATATATATATATATATATATATTTCATTCAAACATATTTAAAGGAGTATTAATGGTGGTCAAATACCTGAATGTTTCCTATACTCATAGTATTATTACATACATGTAGTTTCAAATTTAACTTTTTTACTAAATATTTATAACTGGAAGAATGATCAGGCTTTGATGGCCTAGAAATTTACTACATATTGGAGGAAAGTAAAAGAAGAAACTAGAGTTCAATATTTGCATTCCAGATTGGGCAATAATAGTGCTGTGTGTGTTGTCTTTGCATGTGTGTGTGTGTGTGTGCGCGCACACACTCTTGCACACGTGTGTGTAGATAGATCGCCATCAAAATGGAAGGCACTCAAGACCATGGCAGATGTCAGAGATAGGCATCTGTGCTGGATACATGACTAGAGTGACAGGAAAGGTAAATAGTGGAAGTTGGGAGGACAGGAAAATGAGGCTACTTTGTTTTGTCCAATCACTCTTGCTGCATGCTGTGCAACTTCCAGACTATTTGCAGTTCTTACAGCCTTTCCCATATGGTATAATAACAACAAGAAATATCTCCAGCATTCTGCAAAGCAGTTGTCCATTGGAATAGATATTTAGCTGGCAGTTTTACTCTCTCATTTCTTGAAAAGACATTCTTAGTGCTCTTTGCATCAGTTGCAGGGAATTGCTCGATTTCACTGTGGTGGCTTTATACCCTAACTTGATGCAATGATGGGTTGATAGTCTCCTGTACGTCCATTGAAGGTAAACATTAAGAGTCCCATCCTGGGGATGACTTTGATTTCATTTCCTAAAATACACTTTAGAGAGGCTGATCATTTGGGAAAATGCTAACACAAAAACTCTAAAACTGAATTGAAATGTATGCTCAGCAAAAAACATGAGCATACAGGGCAAAATTTTATAGGGATCTGTCGTGGAAGGTAGAATTTGATTAATGAACAGTTCATGTATTTAGACTAAAATATTTCTGAATGCCCTTTATAATCCAGGTAGTGTGTTCTACCTAGTTAGAAGTTGATCACTTATAGACCAAACTAAACAAAACCAAAATACTGGATACCAGAAAATTAATCTGGGAGGGATTCAGTAAATAAATGAACAAATAAAAATTTAATTTGTAATACAATATTTGAGCATGTGTCAAAAATATTTGGATCCTATTTAGAAAGTGCAGGCTTGAAAGAGTAGCTATTTAAGCTAGGATTCAATCATATAACAAGTTACCCTGTGAAAATCTGACAGTCACTCTGTGAAAGTCATTCTAGGAAAGGAAGGAACATAAGCAGAAGGCCAGAAATGATCAAAGCTTAGTATATTTGAGAAACAGAAGGGGAACCAGTGTTCTAAGAAGCAGGGAGAAAGCCCAGAATACTTAGAGGGGTTATTCACAGCTTTGTAAATCAAAGCAAGGAGGCTGGAATATATACAATAAGTGGGTGAGTGATTTAATTCTATTTCTTCTTGAATAATTGGTATTACTTTTTCAATATAATCATTGAACACATTAAATTATTGAATAAAATATTAATGCTTATTAGTCTAAATCATTTAGTAAATATCTTACCTTGATCTTAAGCAATCTCAGGTAATACAATGAAAAAAAGGGGCTGACCATTGAAAGTTATAGTGACCTTGAATTTACATAGACCAAGTTTAAGTGTATTTAATCTTTAGCATTAATGTTGAAACCATAGATTGAAAAATAAATTTTGGATTGTATAGATGTCTTAAATAATATGAAGTAGTGGTATTTTAGAATTGATAATGTGACAGAACTTTCTAGTTAATTTCTGTACTTCCATATGAAAATAGAAATAGGTAGAGAGTTAAAATATTTTAAAATGCATACCCTATAATTCATAGATGTGCCAACAATGTTAAAATTAAGGGCTGTGTCCCCCAAGTCCCTCAATTACCTGGACCATGTATTTTACTCCAGTACTTGAGAGAAAAGCAAGTAGGAATGGTTAGTACTTTGAGGAATGTTGTAATCTAAAGTAATTTATGTCTTAAGCGTTTGTTCACTCTACTTCCATTTACAAAGTACAATTTTCTTTTACATGACTTTTCCAATTCCTGATACTCTTCTCTGGTTTGGAGCTGTTTTCATAGTGTAATGTCTTCTATGGCCCCTTTAGCACATTTCTCTGTAATTGCCAGAATACTTGTCCTGTGAGACAAAGGATAAAGAAAATAGATACTGCCCTTCCTCTTAAAATGATGAAACTGAGTTAGTAGAGATAATTCCATGAATAGGTGCAGTTCCAGAAAACTGAAATCAGAGCTGGTGCAAAAGAAGTTAAAACATCAAAGGGTGAAATTCAGTAGAGAGAAGGGATACCCTCTATTTGGAAGCAGAGGATAAACATAGTTGGTGGGGGACTGCAGGATGAAACTGATACTTGCATGATGGAGGCATTGGGTAATTTGGGAATGGAAAGTCCAGATGAAGGACTATGGAGAGCAAAGAAGCAGCAGGAAGGAATATTGTTTGGGAAGATTAATAGTTGCCACAAGTTGGTACTTTGCTTTAACACAATGCAATATTTCCCAATTTGTTAATTCCCCTTAGTACCCATTGACTGTTGGATCTTGTCAGTAATAGCACATGATCAATTAAATTTTTTCTCACATGGCTCATTGGTGGTGATACTTTGGCTGTGGAGAAAAATTCTCAGCAATTCACACCCTCTTTACTCTGCTTCTGCTGTTTACCCAGGTAAAGCAGAAGAGAGGATGGCATTTCACTTCTGGATTTCATTACAGCTAGCTACTGCTTTTGCCTCAGTTGTTGGTCTGGGATCTTTGCTCAAGGTCATGTTATGTGTAGCTCTATGGAAAGTATTAATAAACTTAGTTCTCCAGCCAATAGTCATGAGACTTCTTGGTAGAGATTGAAATCCCAATGAAGCCATCAGAGACCAAAGTCCTGGGCACTGTTATCTTGATAGAAATTCTATGGGAGACCATGAGCCAGAACAACTCTGCTAAATTGATGCTATTTAGTGATGGTTTTTGTTTATTTTTAGCTGATGAATTTGGAGGTAATAGTGCCTGTTTTTTCCTTAATGCTATTTAATGAGGCAGTATTTTAAAAAAATATTTAGAATTAAATATGTAAGCCACTAATGTAGTCTCAAGTTATGTTAAAGTATTTTTTAAATATAAATTTGCAATCACTCAATATGCTGTTAACTTATTCACTTCCCATGTGAGTCCTTGACATTCAAATATCGATGTTGGCTGCAGGTTAAGATTTAATTTTCTGCAGTTGGTTCCCTTACATATAAAAGGCTATGGCTATATTTTTGTTTATCACATACAATTTTTATTTCATTCTCTAGAAGAAAATTTTAAAAAGAAGTTCAAGAAAGTTAAGTTTTTCTGCATAATTCTTAGATGAACCCTGAGAGAGAATGCTCACATAAAAGAATCAATGATGCATTTCCCCCCTTCAATTCTTAATATTTTTTATTATGCTAACAACTCTTTGTCAAGATCTCTGATTTAAGAACTTAAACAGAATCACACTAAGATCAGATTTTTAATTTTTTTTCCAAATTACTATTTTCTTAGTGGTTCTTGTTGAAATTGAGGGGAAGGTACATAGATTTCACACAGACTACTGCCCTGCCTATATGTAGGTGTCTCCAGTTATCACCATCTTCTACTAAAATGGTACATTTTGTTATTGTTGTCATTATTCCAAGTGCACAGTTTATGTTAGGATTCAGTCAGTTTTAGTGGTATACCTTTTATTAATTTGGGAAAATAGATAACACAAGTATTCATCATTAGGGGATCATGTAGATTCAAACTCAATTTACCTGGGGGCCACAGGATGCAAAGTCAGGGTGATCCTTGAGTGCAAAGTCAGTAGTAAGCCTTGAACATTGGGAGGTGTGACCCAAACAACTAAAACAAAATAAAACAAACAAAAAAAAAGATTCCTCTAGGGCAGGGCCACAAAATGTTGTACGGAGGGCCGCAAAGGGCCCGCAGGCCGCGATTTTGAGACCTCTGATGTAGAATGTTCCCACTACTGTGAAAATCCTCCATGCTGTATCTCTCTTCTCCTCATCCATCCTTTCATTTCAGGAAAATGCTTCCCTTTATTATCTTCAGTTTTTCCATTTCCAGAAGGCCATAAAGTTAAAACGATAAAATATGTAGCCTTTTTAGATTGGTTTCTTTCACTTAGAGAATATGCATCTAAGATCCTACCATGTCTTTTTTCATGGCTCGAAAGCTGAATGTTTAAAGCACAAAATGATACTCCGTTGCCTGAATGTACCATAATTTATCCATTACCTGCAAACTACCATAACCAGCTGTGTGCAGGATTTTATGCAGGCATGTTTTCAATTCAAACTCTTTGAAGGGAAATACAAGGAGTGTCATCTCTGAATGACATAAGAGCATGTTTTGTTGTATGAAAAGTTGTCTAATTGTCATCCAAAGTCACTGTGCTGTTTTCTATTCCCAACTATGAGAGGGAGTTTCTCTTGCTCTATATCTTTTCAACATTTGATGTTAGTTAGTACTCTAGATTTTTGTTGTTTATGGAGTTGTGTAGTTATATCAGATTGCAATCTTCATTTCCCCAATGCCCTATGATCTTTATTCACTGCCTGCTAATCTTTAGTTACTTTTTTATCTTCTTTGGTAAGGTATCTGTTAGGGTCTTTGGTCCATTTTCATAACTATTTTATTTTCTTAAGAGTTCTTCATATATTTTGGCTACCATCTTTTGCTTTAATGATTTTTGTATATATTCTGTCTATGACTCCATATTCCCTCAACACTCACAGAGAAAATATTGATATTAGCAGACTCTATTTTATAAGTTTTTTCTTTCAACTCTTTTAAAGTATGGAAATACAAATGGGGTTTATATATTATGCACATGGCTTACTGTGGCAGATAGACCCTCAGTTTCTCCCCACTGTTCTCCAGCCATTGAAGTTTACATATTGGTGCAGTTTCCCTCACTGAGTGCCGAAATGACCTGTGACATGCTTCTAACTGACGAAATAAGCCAACATAAGGGTATCATTCTCTGAAAACATTGTTTTTGAAGACAGTGAGCCTTGCAGACACTAGCTGGAAACTCCCATTGTGCCCTTGATGAATGGAGTGGGAAAATTTGGAAGTCACCTTAGTAAGAGACTGCAGGAGGTTTTCAAGATCTGTAGGTAGCCCCTCTAATCTGAGGATCCCTCCAGCCTATAGCCACACAAAACCAGGCTCTCTCACACAGTCAGGACATAATGAATTCTAACAATAACCTACATGAGTTTGGAATTACCTTCTTTCCCATAGAAGCCTCCAGATGGAAATGGAATCCAGCAGCCACCTTTATCCCAACCAAGTTAGGACATGACACTAAGCCTGGACCCTTAGTCCAGGAAAATTGAGGAACTATGTATAAGCTCTCTTAAAAGTTTGAGATTATTGGACACACAGCTAAACCAATCCTACTTTGTAATTTAATTCTATTGCAATTTAATTCTATTGTTGCACATGTTCGGAACCTTCTCAAACCCATTTATGCCTTGTCTAACAACGGATCTACTTGCTATTTTAAATGGAATTAAAATTACTTGAAAAAACAATGTGTAAGAGCTCATCAGAACCATCAGCACCACCACTTCCTATCTCAAAGTCTGTTTTTTTTTTTTTTTTTAAGAACACTTTTTCCCTGGATATTTTTTGTAACACTATGGGGAAGAAATGCATGTGTGATTTTTTTTCTCCCTGATACTGTGATAATCAGTTCTTAAACACACCCACACCTGTTCAATTATTTTTATATGTAGGGAAATGGGAAGGCAGGACCATTTACCGTTGGTGGTCACTCATGCATTTTATTGCAAACAGATGTGGTCCCTGCACAGTGATAAGTTCCCCTCTGTGAAAAGTAAGCAGGATCCATTTCAACATGGTGGCACCAACTGGCTTCTGTTCTGCAGTGAGAACCCACTGCTATCATTTGATTGGCTTTCCTCACATCTCATCTCCAGTTGCAGGCTTAAGAAGAACAGCTGCGTTCCTCAGAAATGACTAAGTTTGATCCATTTAATTCAGCATGATTGACACCAAGACATGAAACTCCAAGTGATTTCTTCCTATAGCATGTCCGAGGCTGATTTGTCAAGGCAAAAGTAAACAACTTCCACTGCTTTTATGAGACAGCCAACTTGAACAGGGAGACTTTTCCAACAGGACTCTCTCTGATCTTCTTTTCAGTGCTCTCTTGTTATTTTCTGCCTACATTGTTCCCTGAAATATCTATCTGGGCAGGAATGTATCTCATTTCCCATTCTTAGTCTGGAAACTGGCACCTTGTTTGCTTATCCAAGCAATTATTTAGTTGTCCTGTCATGTGCTAATTGCTTTCGATGGGCATCTTAATAACCTACTTTATTACCTCCAAACTACAGGGGAGGAAATTGAGGCTTAACAGATTGTTTGGATACACAAGAAATTTAGAAGTCACTTGGAAAAAAAAAAGTTTTTATGTGTGTGTGCGGTGGGGGGGGGGTGTTGACTGGTTAAAAAGTCAATCATTGATCATTTAGATTTAGAAAGAATCATACAGGCAATACATATTAGAAGAAAATATAAATATGATACTAAAGCTTTCTGAGGGGAAAAGAAACTTCTCAAATGCTAAACTGCTCTCTGAAAAATGTCATTGAGCAGGAGTATGCAAGAGAAGATAATACATGTCTGATATATACTTTCTAAGAGACCACAGGGGTGTAATCTAGGCAGTGGACATTCTTAGGACACTGGACTCAAAAGCACTGATTCTTGATGATGGTTCCCAGGAGATTCCAAGGGTGAAACTTGTGTAAGTAGGGTCAATGGAATAAAACTAGGGGACCAAGCAGCAGAATAAGGGAAGGGATCAAGGAAAGAAAAGGTTGGAGGGAGCCACAGTCAGAAAAAAGATTAAAACAATCTGTATGTTAAAATTATTGTAATTATTATATATTTGCCAACACCCAGTAATGCTTAGGGATTACTTCAGGGTCTTGACTCTGCACACAGAAATTACTGCTAGCTAGACTAGAGGGACCATAGGATATTAAGGATGAAATCTGGGTCAGATGTGCAAGACAAAAGTGTTTCAGGCTCCTAAAAACACTAAAGCAATGGTTTTCAACCACCCTGTATGAGAGCACCTATCTGTCTGTGGTGTAGATAGGTTGGAACCAACTGGTCTACCATCTTGGTTTTAATTGCCAGTCCTTGGACCAGTGTACAGGACAGGAGCCAATTCTCAAGTATGAAAGGTTGAAGAAAGTTGGTCTAAAGAATGAGAGGACTTACTCTCAGACTCCTCTACTTGGTGAAAACGTGAAAATCAGGGATTATTTCTTTGTTCTTGTTTTTTTTTTTTGTTTTGTTTGTTTGTTTTTGAGCCCCACCCGTTTGACGCTCAGGGGTTACTCCTGGCTATGCGCTTAGAAATCGCTCCTGGCTTGGGGGACCACCAGGGACAACGGGGGATCAAACTGTGGTTCGTCCTAGTCTAGCGCTTGCAAGTCAGACAGATGCCTTACCTCTAGCACCACCACTCTGGCCCCTCTTTGTATCTTGACGCTAGAAGGATCAGCTATTCTCTGTACCCAGAGCCTGTGCTACTCTCAGGAAGTTTATATCATGTCCATGTGTTCTTTTGTGCCTGGCATTCATGTTGAAGCCAACTTAAGAGAGAGATGTGCTCAAGTTAATCTTATTCAAGTTCTGACTTTTTACCTGTACTGTGAGTTCATTGGTCCCTTCCTAATCTCCCCGACCAATGAGGTCAGATTTACTCCTGCTCACCTCTGGCAGGCAAATGGAGTCAGCAGCTATCATGACCTTGCTGTTCAGATCCCGGGGACCTGTGCAGTGAGCACTTTGTCCCTTGGATGGTCTGTGTATTGTGATTTCATCACTGGCCTCACAATTATGCTTTTAATAGAGTCAATGAAATTTGTTTTTCGAAGAAGGATACTGATAGGCAGTGCCCATTTGAAACAAATAAAAGATCCACTTTTGAACTTCCTTTTGAATAAAGGGGAAATTTCAACACAATGGAACTATAAACTTAAGTGAAAGAATACACTCTGGAATTTACAATAGATGGCAGACTGTGTTCTTCGTCTTTGTGAAGGTGTGAATTTCTAGTTAATTGCTCTGTTCTCCATTTTAAAGAGCAGAGTTCGTAAATAATAAGCCCAAGTGGCAGTTTGTAAAGGCTCTGAAACCTCTCAATGTGTTTTTCATTGCCAAAGATATACCTCTTCTGAGTGTTGATTATTCCCATGAATTTTAAAATATTTAAAAATACCCTACAGAGACTAAATGGATGAAAATTATCTCTGAATTCCCTCTGAATTGTGTCAATGAGAAGCCTACTAACTTTGCTTTTCTGTGACACATAGATTCTTTCTTGAGATAGAATGTTTCATAAAAACATTATGTAGAGTTCCACAAAGAAATGTAAATACTGAAATTACTGCTTCCTAACTGCAGAATAAGTATATTTTCAAAACTTCTGTACATGTACTTGTATCCATGTACATCTATGTGTGTAGTAGAGAGGGTCATAATCTGATAGGTGTTTGTTGAAAATATCAATCATTGGAAAAGAGCATAACCTACATATCCATTAGCCTACATTTTCCTGGATTATAAATTTCACAATATATTTTGAAAGAATGGCATATGTTTAATGTCTTGCTAGTTTTAAATAAATAAACAATAAATATGTATTTTCTGGGGATCCCATCATACCCAAACAAATACAGACCACCTCATGAAAATACATTTGAGTTTTTTATAATGTTTTGGGACACTTGACAGTGTTGTATTATGATTTGTTTTGATTTTGGGATATACCTGGAGTGCTCAGATGTTATTCCAGACTTTGTACTCAGAAATTACTCCTAGTAGACATGGGAGACCAGATGGGATGCCATAGATTGAACCTGGATCAGCTGCTTGCAAGGCAAGTGCCATACTCACTGTACTATCTCTCTGGTCTGTATCGTGATTTGTTTTTTTACAGGGAGTTTTTCTTGGAAGAAATTTCTATGTGCCAATATGATAAGAATCCTCTTTTTTGGTAGTCACTCGGTGAGCAGTTAATCATAGCAGTACATAACTACATAAGCAAAGCTACCAAAGCATAAATGATAGAACTGTGGTTATCCTTTCACAGGCCTTACCCCCAGGAGATCTAGGCATCTGGATGTTAAATCATGTTATACTTTGTTTATAAAAAATCATATTTTTCTTTGGCTTCTTTGGATCTCACAATTTTCCACATAAGCAACTGAAAATTGAGACTCTAAAGCCCAATTCAGAGCGGACAAATAATAAATTGCTAAAAAATTGTTTTTGAAGTTGAATGTAATTTACCCTTTTTGTTATATCTTTGGGAAATCATAAGAGGGGAAAATCTATTTTTAGCAACATTAAACATGGCAGTGCCTATACTGGGCAAATCAGAATTACACTGGAAAATGTGGCCAGTACTAAAGTTCTGGACACTTACAAATCTATCTTATTGGTCTTTGCATTAGGTTTCCCTAATGAATGAAACATTCAAGAAAATGATTTGTAAATTTCAAATTTTAGCAAAGATTAATCACTGTGAGTTTTATCCTCCCTCCGCCAATGTTCAACCTTTGAGGAGCTATCTTGTAAGTTCAACCTGAACGTAATCCATCATCATTTGATATTTAAATATCATGACAATATTAAAATTATTAATAATGCCATTGGTGGGGAAGTAAAAGAATAACACTTCCATCAGTAAAGGAGAGTATCTGAAGAACATGAGTCACATCTATTGGATGAGACTTAAATAAGCCAGGCTTGGAAAAGTGATGCTTTTCTTTTCATCACTTAAATTCTTTTAGTTTGGTTCAATGACGATTGTGGCCCTCTTCCATCCTTTTTTTTTTATTTCTGTGTGTTCCCCCACTGGTTGGCCCTGGCCCTCAGTCTCATGTCATGCTACTGCACCCCTCCTCTGATCATATATAGAACCCATAGCTCTGATGCTCTTTGAAATATCCTGGGCATCCATGGAAGGGCCATGTGAGTTAGATCTGAGTGGGAAACCATAGAATGACTGCACTTATGTTCTCTGGGCCATGGCAATACAAAGGTCTTCGTATTCTGTGCTGAGATCTCTCAAGTATCCTGTATGGGGATTGTAGGACCATTAATTTTCAGGAACAAAGTCATATGTATCCATCTACTTCCTGGATTCACCTTAATCTGATAGGTGAGTTTCATAAAAGACAGGACAATTTTTCTATTTGCCCTTTCAGGTAGTAGATGATTGAAATGAGGTGGTACAGATTTTCAATTTTCTAATTTTTATAGATACTTTATTTTAGCAATTACAAAATGGCTCATGTTTGAGTTTTTGTCATAGAATAGGCAGTACCCATCATTAGTACACTTTTCCTGCAACCAATGTCCCCAGTTTCCCTCCCACTCACCCACCCCTGCCTGTCTCTGGGGCAGGCATTTTGCTTCTCTCCCTATATCTCTATCTCTTTTTCTCTCTTTTTCAGAACATACACACAAAACAAAAACAAATCCACGTTGATTCTTTTTCCTCACTCCCCTACGTTTCTTACTCCTTTCTCCAAAACAAAAATAACAACTTAAATGCAAACTCTGTATTTCAAAACATTATGCATCCCAATATAGTACTTAAATTATCTGCTTGCATTCATTATAGCACCTGCTTTGCAGGCGGGTGTTTAGCACAAAGAAGAACAGTAGAATATAGAAACTCAGCTCTTCTCTGCTTTCCTAGTCTAGAGGATCTATTTCATTTGCTGCTTTTCCCAAATGAACTCCACAATGCTGCATTGCAGACAAGGAATTTTAAAGTGATTCTCCAAAGTACAGGAACAGGACACATGTTGCCCTCCTACTTGATTTAATTAATTTGAAGGGACGTTGGCCACACACAACAGTGCTCAGAAGCTACTTTTGGCTCTATGCTCAGGAGTGACTACTATAGGTGCCAGAAACTGTGGTGTTAAGGATTGAGGCCAGGACTCGCTCCCTCCCCTTTACTTTAGCCTGGACAGGAAGGTTTGCAATCTTCTGCTTTCTTCCACTCCGAAAAGAACTCACATGCAACCACTCCTAACACAGTCTTTAAAATTTATTGGAACTTAGTACTCATGTCACAGATGTCCCTGACTGTAAGAGAAAGATAAAGAGACCGAGGAATTCTTGTTTTATTAGCAGGTCTCTTCTCTATTGATCAAATATGTATTCTTACTCAATGCAATGTGGGAGTTGTCTCTGTCTCTTGGTCTCTGTTCTTTTTCCCTTGCTCTCCGGGTCTCTCGGTCTCTCTCCCTGCCTGTTTGTCTGTTTCACTTTCTAGTTTGTGGATGTGGAAAGCACACACATTTCATTAGGACATTTCTTTCTTCTTTCTCTTTTTCTTTCTTTCTTTCTTTCTTTCTTTCTTTCTTTCTTTCTTTCTTTCTTTCTTTCTTTCTTTCTTTCTTTCTTTCTTTCTTTCTTTCTTTCTTTCTTTCTTTCTCTCTCCTTTCTCCTTTCTTTCTTCATTCTTTCTTTCTTTCTTTCTTTCTTTCTTTCTTTCTTTCTTTCTTTCTTTCTTTCTTCTCTTTCTTTCTTTTTCTCTCTCTCCCTTTCTTTCTCTCCTTTCTCTCTCTCTTTCTTTCTTTCTTTCTTTCTTTCTTTCTTTCTTTCTTTTCTTTCTTTCTTCTCTTTCTTTTCTTTCTTTCTTTCTTTCTTTCTTTCTTTCTTTCTTTCTCTTTCTCTCTCCTTTCTTTCTCTCCTCTCCTTCTCTTCCTTCCTTCCTTCCTTCCTTCCTTCCTTCCTTCCTTCCTTCCTTCCTTCCTTCCTTTCTTTCTTTCTTTCTTTCTTTCTTTCTTTCTTTCTTTCTTTCTTTCTTTCTTTCTTTCTTTCTTTCTTTCTCTCTTCTTTCTGTCTCTCCTCTCGCTCCCTACTTTCCGTCCCTCCTTCCTTCCTTCCTTCCTTCCTTCCTTCCTTCCTTCCTTCCTTCCTTCCTTCCTTCCTTCCTTCTTCCTTCCTTCCTTCCTTCCTTCCTTCCTTCCTTCCTTCCTTCCTTCCTTCCTTCCTTCCTTCCTTCCTTCCTTCCTTCCTTTCCTTCTTTCTTTCTTTTTCTTTTCACCACACCTGGTGGCGCTCAGGTGGCGCTCCGAGCTCCTAGCTCTAAATCACTCCTAGCAGGCTCAGAGGACCAGAGTGCAAGACAATCGCCCAACCGCTGTGCTATTGCTCTGGGCTCTCATCAGCATTTCTAAAGCTCCTGGCCCATTTTTTTTGGCCATGGGCACATCCTACATCCCTGGGGAAGCCTCTAGCATGTCTGCCTTTGCAGTTATTTTGACTGCAGGCAGACAACACACTTCTGAGAAGCCAGACATCATGAGGTCCTTTTCCAAAGTAGCCGTGGTTCGGGGGGGGGGGGGGGGAGGGTCATTAGCTGGGACCTACCAGATATAATATGTCAATCCGGGCCTCAAAGCCTGGGGTGCCATCCATCATCACCACATTTGCTTTCAGGGGTCACCTGGAGACTACAAAGGCACTGGGTATTCATTGAAAAGCATTATGGAGAGAAGGGGATGTACTCTGGAATCTGGTTCAGGCAGTTGATCAGGACCTTGGCTGCAGCCAGCACTCTGATTCTTTTGCCTGTGACTGTTGCTCTGCCTGGCAGTGCCATAACAGTTTTTGTCCATGTTGTCTCCACTCATGAGTAATGGTCATACTTAAAGGTGTTCTGCATATCTAAGTGGTGCTGGTCACATCCTGTATGCTCTGACCTGCTTCATAGAGACCATTTGTACTTTACTTCATGTTCCAGAGCCCAAAGGAAATCAGTGCTGAGAGATTTACTTTGCCCTGTTTTAATCTTTATTCTATTTCATTTGTTTGGGGATTACATCTGGTTGTGCTCAGATCTTACCATTATCTCTGTGCTCAGGAATCACTCCTACGTGGATTTACTTGTCCAAGCACATTGGCTGGGGACAAACCTGGTGATCTGTGTGAAAGGCAAGAACTTTTACATTGTGCTATTTCTCTGTGCCCCTTACACTGTCTTAACTTCAGAGAAAATTTTCAAATGCCATGTTTATAAGAGAAACACCACTGACCAGCAAGCACTACTGACCAGGAGACAAATGTGGAGGAGAGTTGAAGAAGTGAGTTTTCTAGGTGATGTCAAAGTGTCTCCCCTGAGCTCTTATAACAGAAGCTAGTGAGCACCATTGGTATGGAGAAATGCACATTCACCAAGTGATGGGGTGAACATTTTTAGGTGGGGAGGAGGAAACACAGCAGACCTGTCCTAGGTGTGAAGAATAAGAATAATACAGCAGTATCTCTGGGAATTTTCTGTCCCAAGTGTTGACCTTTCATTTAAGGATGTGAAGTTGTCAGATGGGTCCAACCTGAGAGACACCTCCTAAGTAAAGAACAAGCATGGCAGGTCCTTAATTGATAAAGAAAAACAAAGATGGTTGTGGACAGAAGCAAATAAAGAGGCCAGTATTACATTAAATATGGGAGTCTGTGTTGAAACTTAAAAGAAAGCATAAGTGGGAAAATTGTTGAAGTTTATATATACTTGTAATTGGGTGGGTCACACCTGGCTCTGGGCTTAGGGATCACTCCCAGCAGTGTTTAGGGACCAGGTGGTCCCTGAAAATCAAACTTAGGGCTCCTGCATGTGCTTAGCCCTTTGGGCTTTGTCCCTGACTTAACTGTTGGCTTGATCCCCAACACTCTATAATGTCTCCTGAGTACCAACCAGAGTGATCTTAGAGCATAGCACCAGGAATGACCCTGAGCACTACTTCCCCCCCTCCCATTCTTTTGCTTTGTTTTGTTATGTTTTGGGGCACACCGGGTTATGCTCAGGGGTTACTCCTGGGTATGCACTCAGAAATCGCTCCTGGTGATGATGGACGGCACCCCAGGCTTTGAGGCCCGGATTGACATATTACATCTGGTAGGTCCCAGCTAATGACCCCCCTGAACCACTGCTACTTTGGAAAAGGACCTCATGATGTCTGGCTTCTCAGAAGTGTGTAGTCTGCCTCAGTCAAAATAACTGCAAAGACAGACATGCTGGAGGCTTCCCCAGGGATGTAGGATATGCCCATGGCCATATGGGATGCCAGGGAATGAACCGCAGTTCATCCTAGATTAGTGCGTGCAAGACAAATGCTTTTCTGCTTATGCCACCACTCTGGCCCCAGGCCCCCCACCCCAGTTCTATAAATAAATTAAATAAGTTAAACTGGTGGTTTTGTTATGAGCATTATATAACTAAAGGAGGCAAGGAGTTTAGCTGATAATGTTCCTTTCATGGTGTGGACCATCATGCTACAGATATAGAATATGCCAATATGAAAGTTTGTATAAATCATTATTTGGGTTTGGTGGTTTTAGGGATATATTATATTGGTCCAAACATAACCCTATTTTTATCAGTGATGTTCAGTGAGAATATGGCCTGTTCTTTTCTCACTATGTGACTTAGGCTGGCAGCGTTGGTAATGCCTAAGGCTGCCTACAGGTTGGGAGTTTGCTTCAGAGATCTCCTACCTGACTCTACTGCAAAAAACCGATCATCCCTGTATTAAATACATTGTGCCTTTGAATTTTGTGTGTTATCTATGGTTAATTGTATATCACTGGGACAGATGGGGTCAGCTCTATCTCTCATCTCTTAAGTCCATAGGAATTTTTGGCAGAGGATCTATCCAGCCACTTTGGTCACACTATTCAGGATCTCCTTCTCATTGTTCCTCTCATTTTCACCCAGGGACTCATTCCTTTATATAGTCCTTTCCAACCACTGTCACTCTAATTTTTCTCTAAGTCTCCCTTTGTCTCATTCCAGGCAAGGACTCACCAGGGGTATCATTAGAAAATTTTGTCAAAGATGGGGTCCAAAGCGATAACACAGAAGATAGGACATTTGCCTTGCATGTGACCCTCCAGGATTTGATCCTGGGCATCCGATATGGTCCCCCAAGCCTGCCAAGAATAACCTCTGAGCACCATCGGGTGTGGTTCTAAAACAAAAACAAAGAGAATTTTGTCAAAGAATCTTTCTGATTTACAAAGCAAAACAAAATAATACTGTAGCTAATAGACACTAAACAAACTGTCTATCCTCCACGAATATCATCAGCTCCATCTTCCACCACCTTCATCAGCCCAAACCTATCTTTTCTGCCCAGAACTCAGTTATTCCACTGACTTTTGCATGTCTGAATTTTAATTCTCCCGTGTCTTTGAGAGACTGACTTTTCTTGTCATATTTCTTGTCATATGTTCAAGATATCTGTAAATTAATTCTCCAGTGTCTTTGAGAGACTGACTTTTCTTGTCCTATTTCCATTTCAACAATGATATTAAAAATTCACTGGATCCCTGGTCTCCAGAACTTTCTTGGCACTTCTTTTATTCTTTCCTTCCCCTTGATAACTTCCCTTCTTTGAGTTATGAAGTCCTGTACCTTTTACCTGCTAAATGTATTCTATTTCCTCTATCCCCTAAACAGTGACTTAGTCCAGACTAACTCCCATCTCTCCTGCAGACAGAAGCCTTCATGCAACATCTCAAATAATTTTAGAAATTTTAGGGCTGGCAAGGGTGTCCTTAGTTATGAAAGCATGCCTATCTACTCAGACTTTGTCCTCCAGTGACTGCTACTGTTTCAGTAAGGTCATACATAGTGCAGAATGCTAAAATTAAGAACCCAAGGTAAAATTTAATAGTGCTGTGCTAATCAATAATTTTAAGTTCTTTCAGTTGAAGTAGTCTTGAGAAGCTCTATATGTTAAACTACATGTGCAGAGCATGGATTATAAGAAGAAACACAGAATACGTAGACCTTTGTAGTAAAACAGCCCTGAATGGGATGGAGAATTGTAGAATAAAAGCCCTTGGGGGATGGAGGATGAAGTCTTTCTCCTCCAGCCTGGGCCACGTGTCTCCAACTCCCTCCAGCCAGCTGTTCTGCAAGTTTAGGATGGGGGGGCGGGGGATGGTCCACAGACAGGTTTCAGGAAACATCAGCTTTATTCATGCCCTAGCCACCACATGTGTGGCCTACAATCTTAAACCTTTTTAAGCATGCTCTCTTCAGCTTACCCTGCTTCTTCCTCCATCTCTTTTGCTGAAACCCTCTCAATCCATCCTCCAAATCCTCTCCCCAAATCCCCCCTTACACCTCAGGCAAAACCTTTTTTTTACCTACCAAAGACCCCTCCCAGAAATGGATAGGTCTTATTAGCAGGTAAGGTTACAGGAAGAATGGGGGATGTGCCAACAGAGAATCTCTCTCAATCCTCCAATCAATCCTCTTCCTGCTCCCAAAGACCCCTCCCAGAAATGGGCAGGTCTTACCATCAAGTAAGGTTTCACAGGAAGAATGGGGGACAGGGGTAACAGACCTTGACCTGACAAAGTTAACATATTACAAAGCTGACAAATACACAAATGAGAACGTGAGTACAATCAGTAGTGGTGACAATGGATCAGTCACTAGCCCTAGCACAAGGGGTGCAAAAGGTGGGGGTGTGGATCCGTGAGAGTCCAAGAAGTGAATGGGCTGAAATATTCCTATAAATATTAAATTATAGAATCCTCAGTTGTTGAAACTGTGCCTTTGAGGTCATTGGGTTTACCCTTTCCTCATCAACTTCACTTTTTTTTTAATTAATGAAAAAAAAAATGTGTCTAGAGAGCTTATTTGCTTTGCTGAAGATTGCCAAACAGTGTCAGAATCATAATTACAACCAAGGTTACAGCCCTAAAAATCAAGCTTTATTATTTTTTTTTGGAAAAAAAAAACGCCTTCATGATCTTTAATTTGTCTTGGGAGTCATGTCTTGGCATACGGCTAAACTTGAAAAATCTTCCATTTGTATTCATGGGGTAAAAAAAAAACAGGGGTGTTTGTGTAGTCAAGGACAATTTACTTTTCCTTTCTACAAGTCAGTTAATAGACCAGAGAAACTGGCCTTAAGCATTGAGCAAAAAGAAAATGTTAGGATTTCAGCTCAGTGTGCCAGAGAGATCTAGAGGTCTCAAAAGAGGAATCTAAGTAGCTTTCTTATATTGTAAGGGACTTTGATCCCCACATGACTTAAGAGGGTTATTAGAAATGTATTTCCTTGTCTCTCTGTGTGTGATTGTGTGTACTCTATATATGGATATATACACACCCAAATATATACAACATACTATAACATACATAACAATATACATAACAATATAAAATCAAAATATTTTCTTTTCTTTTTCTTTCTTTCTTTCTTCCTTTTTTTTTTTTTTTTTTTGCTTTTTGGGCCACATCCAGTGACGCTCAGGGGTTACTCCTGGCTATACACTCAAAAATAATTCCTTGCTTGGGGTATCATGTGGGACACCCGGGGATCAAATCGCAGTTTGTCCTAGGTTCGTGCTTGCAAGGCAAATGCCCTACTGCTTGCGCCACTCCGGCCCGTTTTCTTATTTTTATTTAAATTTGTTTTGTTTTGGGGGCTACATTTGGTGACACTCAGGAGTTGGTTATGTCTGGTTCTTTGCACAGAAATTACTTTTGGCAGGCTCAGGGGACCATAATTAAAATTGTAATTGTAATCATATTATAATTATATTGTATACAGTGTGTATTGCAATTATAATTACAATCTCAGGGATACTGGAGATAGAACTGGGTTAGTTTGCAAGGCAAATGCCCTACCTGCCTGTACTATTGCTGTGGCTCTATTGTTCTTTATTTTTAATCCAAAGCATTTATGTGGTTCAGATTCATAAAAGCCTAATAATACCTGCTTAAAAAAAGTCATCATTTGATGCTCAGAAATCGCCCCCTCAATGTGGGCTTCAGGAGACATTGGATAGCCAGGCAAGAATGACAACTAGATGTTTGAGGGATCACTTTTGGATTGTTTCATCTACAGAAACGAGATCTCTTTATATGGAACTTCCTGCCTTATTTCATGAGTTACTTCTAAACTGAAAGGTCATTCTTTGTGTTTCTTTTGGTTTGGTTTGGTCCACTTAGAAAACTTAATAACAAATAGCGGGAATCATAAAACAAATTTTTGCCAAAGGAATTTAGCTCACAAACTCAAGTATTTTAGTTTGGGCCAAGTACATGCTTTGTGCTTTGGATACTAAGTTACTTCTAATAAGAATTGACACATATTCTTTAACAGCATAAAAAATATTTCTCCTGGACAATCACACTCACACTCACACACACACACACACACACACACACTTTTATCTACCATAATAATCTTTCTTTCTTTGAAGTTAAGAATTAAGAACCCAAGGTAAGCTTTAACAGTGTTATGCTAATCATTAATTTTAAGTTCTTTCGGTTGAAGTAATCTTAAGAAGCCCTATAAGCTAAACTACACGTACAGAGCAAGGAATATTAAAAAAAAAAAAAAGCACAGCAGACACAGACCTTGACCTGAAAAGTTAACAAGTTATAGGGTTGACAAATGTACAACTCCAGTACAATCAAGTAGTGGTAACAATGGATCAGTCACTACTCCTAGCATAGGGGGTGCAAAATGTGGGGGTGTGGATAAGTGAGTATTTAAAATGTATTTAAATTATTTAAAACAGCATTTAAAATTATATTGGGTTTTATTATTTTTTAAAAGAAAAGTTTTAGTTCACAGTAAAGTTGAGAAGATGGTATGAAGATCTTTATTCACCTGCCCCAGCTAATCTCCCCCATGTTCAGTATCCCTTATTAAAACAGTACATTTGTACAAATGATTTCATATGCACAATACCAAGCCTTCATGGTTCCCACAGTTCGTAGTCGATTTTAGGGTTCATTCCTGGTGTTGGCCATTGAAAGGTTTGAAGAATTGTATAATGATGTGTCTATTGTTATAACATAAATAGTTTCACTGCCTTTCAAATCTTTGTACTATTCCTTCTCCAGGCTTCATTATGTCCTAGGAACCAATGACATTATTATTGTTGTTATTATTGTCTTCCTGGTTTTGCCTTTTCCATAAACATATATTCTTGAAATGTTACCTTATTAAGCTTTTTTTAGGATTGACTCCTGTCACTTAGTAATAAGGAACTGAGCTTTATTTCATGTGTTCTCAGAACTTGTGAGCTCATTTCTTTTCAGCACAGACTCATCCATTCTTCTAGGATAGAAATTTTCTTTTTTTTTTTTTTTTTTTTTAATTTTTTTTTTTATTTAAACACCTTGATTACATACATGATTGTGTTTGGGTTTCAGTCATAAAAGGAACACCACCCATCACCAGTGCAACATTCCCATCACCCAAGTCCCAAATCACCCTCCTCCCCACCCAACCCCCGCCTGTACCCTAAACAGGCTCTACATTTCCCTCATACATTCTCAATATTAGGACAGTTCAAAATGTAGTTATTTCTCTAACTAAACTCATCACTCTTTGTGGTGAGCTTCCTGAGGTGAGCTGGAACTTCCAGCTCTTTTCTCTTTTGTGTGTGAAAATTATTATTACAAGGGTGTCTTTCATTTTTCTTAAAACCCATAGATGAGTGAGACCATTCTGCGTTTTTCTCTCTCTCTCTGACTTATTTCACTCAGCATAATAGATTCCATGTACATCCATGTATAGGAAAATTTCATGACTTCATCTCTCCTGACAGCTGCATAATATTCCATTGTGTATATGTACCACAGTTTCTTTAGCCATTCATCTGTTGAAGGGCATCTTGGTTGTTTCCAGAGTCTTGCTATGGTAAATAGAGCTGCAATGAATATAGGTGTAAGGAAGGGGTTTTTGTATTGTATTTTTGTGTTCCTAGGGTATATTCCTAGGAGTGGTATAGCTGGATCGTATGGGAGCTCGATTTCCAGTTTTTGGAGGAATCTCCATATCGCTTTCCATAAAGGTTGAACTAGACAGCATTCCCACCAGCAGTGGATAAGAGTTCCTTTCTCTCCACATCCCCGCCAACACTGTTTATTCTCATTCTTTGTGATGTGTGCCATTCTCTGGGGTGTGAGGTGGTATCTCATCGTTGTTTTGATTTGCATCTCCCTGATGATTAGTGATGTGGAACATTTTTTCATGTGTCTTTTGGCCATGCGTATTTCTTCTTTGTCAAAGTGTCTGTTCATTTCTTCTCCCCATTTTTTGATGGGGTTAGATGTTTTTTTCTTGTAAAGTTCTGTCAGTGCCTTGTATATTTTGGAGATTAGCCCCTTATCTGATGGGTATTGGGTGAATAGTTTCTCCCACTCAGTGGGTGGCTCTTGTATCCTGGGCACTATTTCCTTTGAGGTGCAGAAGCTTCTCAGCTTAATATATTCCCATCTGTTAATCTCTGCTTTCACTTGCTTGGAGAGTGCAGTTTCCTCCTTGAAGATGCCTGTAATGTCCTGTAGTGTTTTGCCTATGTGCTGTTCTATATATCTTATGGTTTTGGGGCTGATATCGAGGTCTTTAATCCATTTGGATTTTACCTTTGTACATGATGTTAGCTGGGGGTCTAAGTTTAATTTTTTGCAAGTGGCTATCCAATTGTGCCAACACCACTTGTTGAAGAGGCTTTCCCTGCTCCATTTAGGATTTCCTGCTCCTTTATCAAAAATTAGATGGTTGTATCTCTGGGGAACATTTTCTGAGTATTCAAGCCTATTCCACTGATCTGAGGACCTATCCTTATTCCAATACCATGCTGTTTTGATAACTGTTGCTTTGTAGTACAGTTTAAAGTTGGGAAAAGTAATTCCTCCCATATTCTTTTTCCCAATGATTGCTTTAGCTATTCGAGGGTGTTTATTGTTCCAAATGAATTTCAAAAGTGTCTGATCCACTTCTTTGAAGAATGTCATGGGTATCTTTAGAGGGATGGCATTAAATCTGTATAATGCCTTGGGGAGTATTGACATTTTGATGATGTTAATCCTGCCAATCCATGAGCAGGGTATGTGTTTCCATTTCCGTGTGTCCTCTCTTATTTCTTGGAGCAGAGTTTTATAGTTTTCTTTGTATAGGTCCTTCACATATTTAGTCAAGTTGATTCCAAGATATTTGAGTTTGTGTGGTACTATTGTGAATGGGGTTGTTTTCTTAATGTCCATTTCTTCTTTATTACTGTTGGTGTATAGAAAGGCCATTGATTTTTGTGTGTTAATTTTGTAGCCTGCCACCTTGCTATATGAGTCTATTGTTTCTAGAAGCTTTTTGATAGAGTCTTTAGGGTTTTCTAAGTAGAGTATCATGTCATCTGCAAACAGTGAGAGCTTGACTTCTTCCTTTCCTATCTGGATTCCCTTGATATCCTTTTCTTGCCTAATCGCTATAGCAAGTACTTCCAGTGCTATGTTGAATAGGAGTGGTGAGAGAGGACAGCCTTGTCTTGTGCCAGAATTTAGAGGGAAGGCTTTCAGTTTTTCTCCATTGAGGATAATATTTGCCACTGGCTTGTGGTAGATGGCCTTCACTATATTGAGAAAGGTTCCCTCCATTCCCATCTTGCTGAGAGTTTTGATCAAGAATGGGTGTTGGACCTTATCAAATGCTTTCTCTGCATCTATTGATATGATCATGTGGTTTTTATTTTTCTTGTTATTGATGTTGTGTATTATGTTGATAGATTTACGGATGTTAAACCAGCCTTGCATTCCTGGGATGAAACCTACTTGATCGTAGTGGATGATCTTCTTAATGAGGCATTGAATCCTATTTGCCAGGATTTTGTTGAGGATCTTTGCATCTGCATTCATCAGTGATATTGGTCTGTAATTTTCTTTTTTGGTAGCGTCTCTGTCTGGTTTAGGTATCAAGGTGATGTTGGCTTCATAAAAGCTATTTGGAAGTGTTTCTGTTTGTTCAATTTCATGAAAGAGTCTTGCCAAGATTGGCAGTAGTTCCTCTTGGAAAGTTTGATAGAATTCATTAGTGAATCCATCTGGACCTGGGCTTTTGTTTTTCGGCAGACATTTGATTACTGTTTTAATTTCATCAATGGTGATGGGGGTGTTTAGATATGCTACATCCTCTTCCTTCAACCGTGGAAGATTATAAGAGTCCAAGAATTTATCCATTTCTTCCAGGTTCTCATTTTTAGTGGCGTAGAGTTTTTCAAAGTAGTTTCTGATTACCCTTTGAATCTCTGTCATATCAGTAGTGATCTCTCCTTTTTCATTCCTGATACGAGTTATCAAGTTTCTCTCTCTCTCTTTCTTTGTTAGGTTTGCCAGTGGTCTATCAATCTTGTTTATTTTTTCAAAGAACCAACTTCTGCTTTCGTTGATCTTTCGGATTGTTTTTTGAGTTTCCACTTCGTTGATTTCTGCTCTCAGCTTTGTTATTTCCTTCTGTCTTCCTGTTCTTGGGTCCTTTTGTTGAGCATTTTCTAGTTCTATTAGCTGTGTCATTAAGCTACTCAGGTAAGCTCCTTCTTCCTTCCTGATGTGTGCTTGCAAAGCTATAAATTTTCCTCTCAGTACTGCTTTTGCTGTGTCCCATAAGTTCTGAGAGTTTGTGTCTTTATTGTCATTTGTTTCCAGGAACCTTTTTATTTCCTCCTTGATTTCATCTCGGACCCACTGGTTATTGAGCATGAGGCTGTTTAACTTCCAGGTGTTAAAGTGTTTCTTCTGAGTCCCTTTGGAGTTCACAAATAATTTCAGAGCCTTGTGGTCAGCGAAGGTAGTCTGCAAAATTTCTATCCTCTTGATCTTATGGAGGTATGTTTTATGTGCCAGCATGTAGTCTATCCTGGAGAATGTCCCATGTACATTGGAGAAGAATGTGTATCCAGGTTTCTGGGGATGGAGTGTCCTATATATATCCACTAGGCCTCTTTCTTCCATTTCTCTCCTCAGGTCTAGTATATTCTTGTTGGGTTTCAGTCTGGTTGACCTGTCCAGTGTTGACAAAGCCGTGTTTAGGTCCCCCACAATTATTGTGTTGTTGTTGATATTATTTTTCAGATTTGTCAGCAGTTGTATTAAATATTTTGCTGGCCCCTCATTCGGTGCATATATGTTTAGGAGAGTGAATTCTTCCTGCTCTACGTACCCCTTGATTAATATAAAATGTCCGTCTTTGTCCCTTACAACCTTCCTGAGTATAAAGTTTGCATTATCTGATATTAGTATGGCCACTCCAGCTTTTTTATGGGTGTTGTTTGCTTGGATAACTTTTCTCCAGCCTTTTATTTTGAGTCTATGTTTGTTCTGACTATTCAGGTGCGTTTCTTGTAGGCAGCAGAAGGTTGGATTGAGTTTTTTGATCCATTTAGCCACTCTGTGTCTCTTAACTGGTGCATTTAGTCCATTGACGTTGAGAGAAAGAATTGTCCTGGGATTTAACGCCATCTTTATTTCAAAATTTGGTGTGTCTTTTGGGTAGTCTTGTCTTAGATTAGGTCTTTCAGTTTTTCTCTTAAGACTGGTTTTGTGTCTGTGAAGTTTCTGAGCTGTTTTTTGTCTGTGAAACCATGTATTCTTCCATCAAACCGGAAAGTGAGTTTTGCTGGGTATAGTATTCTGGGTGAAGCATTCATTTCATTCAGTCTTGTCACAATATCCCACCACTGCTTTCTGGCATTGAGCGTTTCTGGTGACAGGTCTGCTGTAAATCTCAGGGAAGCTTGCTTGAACATGATTTCCCCTTTTGATCTTGCTGTTTTCAGAATTCTGTCTCTATCTGTGGGATTTGTCATTGTGACTAGGATGTGTCTTGGGGTGGTTTTTCTGGGGTCTCTTTTGGTTGGTACTCTTCGGGCATGCAGGATTTGATCACATATATTCTTTAGCTCTGGAAGTTTCTCTTTAATGATGTTCTTGACCATTGATTCTTCCTGGAAATTTTCTTCCTGGGTCTCTGGGACTCCAATGATTCTTAAGTTGTTTCTGTTGATCTTATCATAGACTTCTATTTTCGTCTGTTCCCATTCTTTGACTAATTTTTCCATTGTCTGCTCATTTGCTTTAAGTTTTTTGTCCAATCTCTCCTGCTGTATGGAATTGTTATGTATCTCATCTTCCACAGCACCAAGTCTATTCTCAGCTTCTGATACCCTGTCCCAGAGCTTATCCATTTTGTCATTCACTTCGTTTACTGAGTTTTTCAGGCCTGTTAGTTGACATGTTATTTCAGTTTGGAGTTTTGTCATTTCTGCCTTCATATTTTCTTGGTTCTTATTAGTGTTCTGTTCAACTCGATCCATGGTTTCTTGGAGTCTGTTGAGCACCTTCCATATTGCTAGTCTAAAGTCCTTATCTGAGAGGTTGATTAGTTGTTCAGTCATTATCTGGTCCTCAGAATTGTCATCTTCATTCTCTATGTCTGATGCTGGCCTGCGCTGTTTCCCCATTGTCACATTTGTATTGTGGGTTTTTCTACGTGTTGTAGTGGTATTCATTGTCTATATGATGTAGGCAGCACACTCCTCTGGCTCCTCCCTTTCTGGATGGGCTGACTTGCCTCTAAGGGAGGGGAGTCCTCCGTGGATGAAGCCTCACACTGGGTCAAATCTTAGGCCCGAGCATGTAACAGAGAAGACAGTCCAGAGAGAAATGTTTGCTTCTGTGATATAGCGCCGTTCTTAGTGTGATTTTTCCTTCTTGTTGCAATGGAGTTCTTTCCTTAGAAAGAGTGCACGGCCGCGTAGCGAAGCGGAGCGGCCGTGCTCCTCTGAGCCTCTTTTTGCCCCACTCGCAAGAGTTTCACGCAAGAGGACAGTAGACAGACATAGACAGGTCACACTCACAGTCTTTCACAGCTGAGCCCCACTGGGCCGGTGTACTTTCGCGGATTTTCCCCGCCTGGTGTCACACACAGGGAGCCAGCTTTTGCAAAGGATAGCCGGTTTTTATGCTCTGAAGTCCCTCCCTGAAAATGGCGTCTGGGCGAGCGAGGTTTCTGGAGGCTCTTTTTGCCCCACTCGCAAGAGTTTCACGCAAGAGGACAGTAGACAGACATAGACAGGTCACACTCACAGTCTTTCACAGCTGAGCCCCACTGGGCCGGTGTACTTTCGCAGATTTTCCCCGCCTGGTGTCACACACAGGGAGCCAGCTTTTGCAAAGGATAGCCGGCTTTTATGCTCTGAAGTCCCTCCCTGAAAATGGCGTCTGGGCGAGCGAGGTTTCTGGAGGCTCTTTTTGCCCCACTCGCAAGAGTTTCACGCAAGAGGACAGTAGACAGACATAGACAGGTCACACTCACAGTCTTTCACAGCTGAGCCCCACTGGGCCGGTGTACTTTCGCGGATTTTCCCCGCCTGGTGTCACACACAGGGAGCCAGCTTTTGCAAAGGATAGCCGGTTTTTATGCTCTGAAGTCCCTCCCTGAAAATGGCGTCTGGGCGAGCGAGGTTTCTGGAGGCTCTTTTTGCCCCACTCGCAAGAGTTTCACGCAAGAGGACAGTAGACAGACATAGACAGGTCACACTCACAGTCTTTCACAGCTGAGCCCCACTGGGCCGGTGTACTTTCGCGGATTTTCCCCGCCTGGTGTCACACACAGGGAGCCAGCTTTTGCAAAGGATAGCCGGCTTTTATGCTCTGAAGTCCCTCCCTGAAAATGGCGTCTGGGCGAGCGAGGTTTCTGGAGGCTCTTTTTGCCCCACTCGCAAGAGTTTCACGCAAGAGGACAGTAGACAGACATAGACAGGTCACACTCACAGTCTTTCACAGCTGAGCCCCACTGGGCCGGTGTACTTTCGCGGATTTTCCCCGCCTGGTGTCACACACAGGGAGCCAGCTTTTGCAAAGGATAGCCGGTTTTTATGCTCTGAAGTCCCTCCCTGAAAATGGCGTCTGGGCGAGCGAGGTTTCTGGAGGCTCTTTTTGCCCCACTCGCAAGAGTTTCACGCAAGAGGATAGTAGACAGACATAGACAGGTCACACTCACAGTCTTTCACAGCTGAGCCCCACTGGGCCGGTGTACTTTCGCGGATTTTCCCCGCCTGGTGTCACACACAGGGAGCCAGCTTTTGCAAAGGATAGCCGGCTTTTATGCTCTGAAGTCCCTCCCTGAAAATGGCGTCTGGGCGAGCGAGGTTTCTGGAGGCTCTTTTTGCCCCACTCGCAAGAGTTTCACGCAAGAGGACAGTAGACAGACATAGACAGGTCACACTCACAGTCTTTCACAGCTGAGCCCCACTGGGCCGGTGTACTTTCGCGGATTTTCCCCGCCTGGTGTCACACACAGGGAGCCAGCTTTTGCAAAGGATAGCCGGCTTTTATGCTCTGAAGTCCCTCCCTGAAAATGGCGTCTGGGCGAGCGAGGTTTCTGGAGGCTCTTTTTGCCCCACTCGCAAGAGTTTCACGCAAGAGGACAGTAGACAGACATAGACAGGTCACACTCACAGTCTTTCACAGCTGAGCCCCACTGGGCCGGTGTACTTTCGCGGATTTTCCCCGCCTGGTGTCACACACAGGGAGCCAGCTTTTGCAAAGGATAGCCGGTTTTTATGCTCTGAAGTCCCTCCCTGAAAATGGCGTCTGGGCGAGCGAGGTTTCTGGAGGCTCTTTTTGCCCCACTCGCAAGAGTTTCACGCAAGAGGACAGTAGACAGACATAGACAGGTCACACTCACAGTCTTTCACAGCTGAGCCCCACTGGGCCGGTGTACTTTCGCGGATTTTCCCCGCCTGGTGTCACACACAGGGAGCCAGCTTTTGCAAAGGATAGCCGGCTTTTATGCTCTGAAGTCCCTCCCTGAAAATGGCGTCTGGGCGAGCGAGGTTTCTGGAGGCTCTTTTTGCCCCACTCGCAAGAGTTTCACGCAAGAGGACAGTAGACAGACATAGACAGGTCACACTCACAGTCTTTCACAGCTGAGCCCCACTGGGCCGGTGTACTTTCGCGGATTTTCCCCGCCTGGTGTCACACACAGGGAGCCAGCTTTTGCAAAGGATAGCCGGCTTTTATGCTCTGAAGTCCCTCCCTGAAAATGGCGTCTGGGCGAGCGAGGTTTCTGGAGGCTCTTTTTGCCCCACTCGCAAGAGTTTCACGCAAGAGGACAGTAGACAGACATAGACAGGTCACACTCACAGTCTTTCACAGCTGAGCCCCACTGGGCCGGTGTACTTTCGCGGATTTTCCCCGCCTGGTGTCACACACAGGGAGCCAGCTTTTGCAAAGTAGGATAGAAATTTTCAATTTTTTACAAAGTAAATTGAGAACCAGGGCACATCCTGAGCACGTGATTTGCTACAGTTGCATCTCCTGGAGAAGAAATCCCAAAATTCTGTTATTTCAGTAGAAAGGTGTTGAGACTCAGAGAGAAAACAGTGTGTCATGTAGATATAGTCCAGGTAATCATGTATGTGGTTAATCCTTCTCCATCCTGCTAGCTTATTCATTCTTGCTGGAATTTAGATTTTAAGAAAAGCTAAACATTCATGGTACATTATTCTTGTGGTACATTATTCTAAGACTATTTTCTAAAGCTGTTTTTCTACCACCAACACATAAGAATTCAAGCAAGGAAAAAAAGAGAACTTAGGTTATAGGTAGAGTAAGTTTGGTTTGTCTTGCATAAGCAGAGAGGAATTTCCTTTCACTCTCCTCTCTAGTTTATTTATTTTAAAAGTTTTTATTTAAAGAACTACCTGTCTAATTTTTCTTTACCTTTTTATTTACAAAATTATTAATAGTTGAGTTTTAGGCATCAGATATTTTGACACCAATCCCACCACCAGTGTCAACCCCCATCACCAGTGCTCCCTTACTCCATCATCCCCCATTTTTACACATCTACCCCCTACCTGTTACCTTGACAGGTACTTTGTAAAGCTCGGTGGTTGTAATTTAGCTCTCATGTTGGTGGTGGTCTTGAGATTGCACTTTAGATATGAAACTAAATAAATCTTCTCTCAGATCATCTCATATGTCTTCTTGATTTCTTTTGTGTAACTTCAACCCTATCTACTGTGTTATTTAAGGATAAAGAACTGACCACTGACCTTGATACACCTGACAGCAATCCTAAATGCTGACTCCTGGAAGGAATCTCTGATGACTGATTTTAGGTCAGTCTGAAGAAGAACAAGGCAATATTTGGGGTCTGATTTGAGACTCAAGGAAGAAGTCTTTTATTGGGGTGTTGGGAATGTTCATTCAATACAAAAATCTTAAGTTGCCTTCATGATTTCCATAAAGATCTTTCATTGGTTCCACAACTCACTAAGCTTACAGGGCAGAACTGTGCCAAAAAACACTTGTACTGGGAATGATCTAAGTATTTGATTGTATTTATAGGCTGAAATCTTCTCTTCCAGAGCTGAAAGTATTAGGAAGTGGGGATCATTGCTACATAGATAGCACCTTCATAAATAGGACTAGTGCTTCAATAAAGGCATAGCGCAGAGCTTTCCAAGAAAGCAAAGGGGCAAATAAACACATCATACTTATATTAATTTCAGTGATGTATAGAAACTTTCTTCCTAAAGAGTGCTAATAGCTTCCCTCTTTTTGAATGTTGTTCATATTATGTCTGTTTTTGTCATAAAACCAACAATACTTTTTTTTTTTAATTTTCTGTTCTTTCTTTTAAAGAAATTGGGAAAGAAAAGTAGGAACATGCATGCGGTTTTATTTTTGTTATTCTAGTAGCCTTCTTATTTAATCCTTCTGGTTTCTATTTAGTTTTTCTTTGGTCTGTCACTTCCTTCATTTACTGTTGCTGTAAATTATATTGCACTTTTCTATGTTGAAGGGTCATAATGTAAGTAGAAACATTATTTGATAAAGTCACTTTTTAAAAGAGTAAAGGTAGAAGAACTAAGTCATTTGACTTTCCTTTATAAATACATAAATATCTTTATGTATGGTACACTATTTTTATTTTTGTAGATAAAAATTACTCTCCCATCTTCTTTTAGCCTAAAGAAATTTTTAGTTTTTTCTTGAAAGTCAGGTGTGATTGCAACAAATTTTGTTTTTCTTGACATGGGAATCAGTTTACTACTTGTATTATTTTCTTTGGGGGGGGCACACCCAGTGACACTCAGGGGTTACTGTGGCTATGTGTTCAGAAATCACTCCTGACTTGGCGGACCATACGGGATGCCAGGGGATTGAACTGCAGTTCATCCTTGGTTAGAGCGTGCAAAGCAGATGCCCTTCTGCTTGTGCCACCATTCCTGCCCCTACTTGCATTATTTTCTGAAGGTGTCTTTTTACCATATTGGATTTTCTTTATATATATAAAGAAAATCCATTTTTACTCTAATGCTCATGAATGCTTTCCATTTTTACTCTAATGCTCATGAATGAAAAAAAATACTTGAATTTTTTTAGCTCCTTACGTTTTTACTAATATTCTGACTAATATTTTTCAGCAGACTTGGGGACGTCTTAAATTTTTTCTACCCTTTTATTCCTTGCCCAATATACAAATGTTCATTAACCTCATGATGTCCCCCACTTCTCAAAGACCTCATTTGATTCTCTGTTTTCCAGAAGGCTTAATCTACATAAACCTATCTTTAATTCCTGCTGGTATAAATCTGAAGTTGAACCTATCTAGAGAAATTTAAATTTCAGTCATTTTACTTTCTACTCTGGAATTTATATTTGGTGTTTCTTAAATAGAAACGCTTTGTCTTTAGTGATATTCACTATTTGATGAATATTATAATTATACCTCCTTTTAATCTTTTAATATAAATACTTCATTTTTGACATACATTCATATTAACTCATTTGAAGGCTTTGTCTGATAAGTCAACACACATATCCTTATAATGACTGCTTTTGCTTAGTTATTTCCTACATATAAACCACTTATTCCTATTTCTCTGCCATCTTTATATGGAAAACTTGACATTGTAATTTAAAACAATTTTCTCTGGGGTCACACCCAGGGTGATCAGTGCTTACTGCTGACTCCAAGTCAGGAGGTCACTTTTGGTGGGGCTCTATGGGACTACCTAGGGCACCAGAGATTGGATCCAAGTTGGCTATCCATAATAAATGCAATGCAATTACTTGATATACTATCTCTATAACCTGAAAACTTGATGTTTTAAATATTATTTCGTAACAGTATTATATGTTGACTTAGTAGCTTCACTTGACTAATTCAGGGATATCTATTTCATCCCCATCTGTAATTAACTCATGTTCCTACTCAAAATGTTTTATCCTCTCACCATTGTCTTTTACTCTAAACATCTAGTATTGCTCTGGATAGAATAAGAAAATTATTGTTCAATGTTGTGCTTAGACATTTTGCTAGTTAGACATTTTACCCTTTATCATTGGTTATGTATTTGGCTTTCATAGTTCAAAAGGAATAGTTCATATTCATAATAGAGGTTAATTATATAATAATAACATTCTATAATAATACAAGCTATTCTAACAGCTTTTTAGGCTTTCTCTTCTGCCAGGGTTTATTAACTTGGAAGTTCTCTTTACAGTTATTTCTGAGGGCCTAGGGCTGGGCATACACACAGTCTTAGAGTCTGTCAGAAATGAACCAATTTATTCTTAAGCCTGATACTTAGAAGTTTCCTCTGGAGCAGAGCTGCATATTGTACAGTCAATATTTGGTCAGAATTTGTGTTTAAGCCTCTTGTGCCAGTAAGGCTTTACCCTGTGTTGATCTTCAGTTTCTCTCTCTCCTTTATGTTCTTAAGACAATTTCCAGAATATTTAAGTCACTTTTTTTTTATAATTCTCATTAGATAAATTGTTGTTTTACTGGAGAGAGCTTGCCTCATTATTTTCTTTTTTCTTTTTAATAATTTTAATGTGACCAAAGTGAATTATGAATCTTTCACAGTAATATTTAAGATACATAGTGATAAAGAATCAGGACCATTCCCATCACCAGTGCTGTCCTCCCTCCACCCTTGTTCCCAGTATCCACCCCATATCTCTCTCCTTTGCCCCTGAACTGCTAGGGTAACTGGTCCCTCTATGTATAGCTTGTTGTAGATTGGGTATCGATTCTGTTGTCATTTGGATTTGGACTTGGTGTTTAAGTCTGATCATTTTTTTAAATTTCTACTCAATGTTTATATGACTGTTTGGTCCTGGTACCATCTTCCCGTCTATCCGATTTATGAGGTAGAACAAGATGATTCAAGTTATGTGGTTCTGTTGGAAAATAAAAAGAAAAGAAAAAAGAAAAAAACTGGGAGGGGTCTGTCTAGGGGTTATAAATATCAATTTAAAAGAAGGGAATAAAGAAGAAAAATATAACTCCCCCCCAAAAAAACCAAAACCAGCAACTACAAAAAAAAAAAAGCACATCATCATAAAAAAAAAGCAACCAAATAATAACCACGAGAACAAAATAAAATAAAATAAAATAAAATAAAAGGAAGGAGGGCTGGTTTTGCACTTCTTTTTTTATTTTTCAAAGATACAGTAAGTATTGGGGACATTACAAAGGAAATTATCTTGGCTAAAAAGATACAGGGTTTCTCTGCCCTTGAAACATACTGATATGGAAACAACTACTAGATCCATACATGCTCAACTTTCTGCTCAGCTGTGGATGATAAAATCAGGTCTTCGTAGCTAGATCTTGGTATTTGCACAGGTCATAGGATGAAGTCTAGGATAGAGTCTTTCTATACTGTTCTAGAAATTCTGTTCCATCATTGTTGTTGTAAACAGTCTTTTGTAATTAGTGGCCTAGGTTTTTACACAAATCATAGAAAGGATAGCGACTTTCATTATGGTTCCAGAAGTTCTGCTCAGTCGCAGGGCCAAAGTCAGACTTCTGGAATTAGAGATCTTGGTTATTGTGCAAATCCTAGGATCTTTTTTATTGGTCTTAGGATAAGTTCTGCCCAGTCATGGTTGTCAAAGTCAGTCTTCTGTAGTTAGCAATCTTGGTTTTTGCACAGATCACAGGATGTGTCTTTTGATTTCATTTTACTGTAAGGTGATGAAATAGGACAATCTGCTCTTAGTTCAGTTGTTGCTGTTTCCTTGTTGTCAGGATGTCATATCAAAACTGGCACAAGTTGGTGCCAGAGAAGAATTAGGAATTTCCCAGGGGGATTTTGTTTCCTGGTGCTGTTGCAGAGAACTGTGTCAGTTCTATGTCTGGGATCTAGGGTTTGGGGTTGGATGGCTGCTGTCCAATCACATGGAGTCTAAGTTGGGTCCACATGACACATGTTCAGGGTGTGAGGTGCCCCTGTATTGTAAAATGTATGGGTTTTTATCCCTAGTAAATAAGATCTTATTTCTATTCATAAAATTTCCCCTTTTTGATATGCCTTTGCAAAAGGGTATGGTGCCATATTATATAGCTGGTGTATTTGGGGGTAAGAATGACAGACTACACAATCTCTGTGCCCTGGTTTTGACCTTTTGACCTGAGTCAAGCTTATTTTTAATGAAAATTTTAATTTTTCTTGAAGGAATTAATTATACTGAAATAAAATTGTTTATAAAATTAAATAGATTTGCACCTAACAATACATGTTGGTATAAAATATAAATCTGATCAAGTTTTCTAGTAATAACAGAAAAAAATGTGGTAGTCAAATTCCAAAGAACTGAGGGTGCCACCATAGCTATCCAAAGAGAAAGTCAATCTCCTTGCATAAGAAGTGATGACTCGTTACAATTATGCATTCTTAGTTCTTTGGAACAGAAATTTTGGCCAACATAGATGTAGTGACACAAAAATAGACAAAATCCATTGCTTGGGATTCATATTGCAGAGGTCAAATACCAGTAAAATGAAATCATCCAAAAGTTATAGAAGAAAGAAAAAAGCACATCCTTCAACTGAGTCCTTTGAGAACATAAAGCAACACTGGTGAAAACAACAGCCTACATCACACAGAATGTTCCCTACTTGATGCATATCACGTTTAAACACAAACGCACAAAAATGACATGTCATCCACGTGGTGCTTTTAGATAGCTGGTGTTGAGCTATTTTTTTTTTGCAAACCTTTCCATGTTCTCAAAGTAGCTTCTTTCAGGAGAGGATCAAAGATTCCTTGCATGTCAACAAGACCTAATGTTGCTAAAATCACTTGAAAGAAAGTTTTGATGTACATGTTAAGAACAGATGTATTTTCTCCTTTACTTCCAAAAAGTGAAAGAAGAAATAGAAATTCCTCAGCCTGTGAACATTCAAAGTTGACTTGAAGAATTCTTTTTTAGATTTGCTATATATGCTATATATAGTTGTACATGATGTTGGTTTTACTTTATGAAGTCACACATGAAATCCTATCATTGTTACCCAACTTAGGTTCTAATAAAATCATTTTACTACACATGAGAAATGCAATGTTAAATTCCATAAGGTAATATTTTTTCAGGGGGATTTTTGATCAAACCTGGTGATACTCAGGAGTTACTATTGGCTCTGTTTTTAGGAACCACACCTGACAGTCCTTGGGGGACTATATAGGAGGTCATGGATCAAACTTGAATCACATGTAAAGCAAGCATATTACACATTGTACTATTCCTCCAGACCTCAGTAAGATAATCATATCATGTGTTTAAGACTAAAACTTAGTTAACTCTCAGAAAAAGTATGCTAAGATATTTTGAAGAATGAAAATTTTGCATCTTTCCAAACATCATGCATATAAAAATACAACAACTTGGATAGCAAGATGGCAAAACTAAAAGTCTATAGAAAATATTAAGAAAACAAAAGGAATACAAATAAATAATCATCACCTTGATAGAGTTGTTTGCTTGTTTTTAATGTGTCTGACCAGGCTAAAGAGATGGTATAGGAGCTAAGGTCTTGTGTGTGGTTGACCCTGGTTCAATCCTCAGTTGCACCACTTGGTCCCAAGCATAGAGCCACAATAATCCCTGTATACCACAGCTGTGGCCTGAACAGCCCTCCCTAATGTGTGTTGAATATTGAATAAACAATAATCTTAAGACACAGTAAGCTAACAATAAAGCCTAACTTTAATACTTAGTATGCATGGATACTATCTATGTGGAGAAAGTATGGTATACATTATGTTTTGTGGGGGAAAGGGTGTATGCATATGAACATGTGCATTGCGTTTTGGATATGGTGTGAATGCAGAATCTTGCTAATGACCCAAATGAGTCTGAGTGAGAAGACAAGACCACAGAAGTCAGAACATCTAGAAAATAAAAATTTTCCTCCTCTTTTGGTGTTCTGGACAACTACAAGACTTTGATGTTGGAACATAGTGAACCAAGTCAATTGACCTCTTTGAAATGACCTGAGAAGTGTCTCCACCTGACTTCCCTTCAGGTTGTACTGCTGCTTGAAAAGGAGGTGATTCCTAGGAAGAAGGTAGCCATTCTTAACAGAACAGTAGGACCCAATTGCTCTGTGCACCTGAAAAAAACAATCTCACAGGGCACTTTTTTTCCCCTTGCATTTGGGGACTTTTTTTGCTGGTGGTTAAAGTCAGGGAAAGTACAATCTGATGAAAGTGCATTTGCTCTTGTTTAGCATTCAGCACAAAACACCAAGGAGTTTCTCTTTTATCGACAGTGAGATTAACTGCATCTTTGGCAAGTGAGAACCCACTTACTCATCATTCTGTCATGTCAACTTTTCTGCCTGGATCTGGCCAAGGTTCTGCCCTGGCACATTTTCTATCTCAGTTTGGGACCAGCAAATTTTCTTCCTCAGTGCCCTAGCCTCTTGTAACACTGCAAATTTGCCTGATGTCTCCTAGAGATGGTCGCCTTTCCCTCTTGAATGCTATTTAGGAAGCTCAGGCATTGTGATTTATTTCCTTCTTCAATATTTATCAATATTAATGAGTAACTGTGCATGTTTATGGAATCAGGCACTTGCTTAAGTTGAAAGAGATTGAAAGTGATAACTGGTATTTTGTATCAAGGTGGTTTAAACCTTGAAGAGTAAAGGCCTCTGCTCTGATTAACTGAAGGAGATAATTTCATGAGAAGTGATCTGCTTCCAAGGTATTTTTTATCTGGAAAAGAAGAAAGTTAGAAAATTCAGCTGTTTTATTTGAACACCATTCATTCTAATATGTTTTTATTAATAGTTCTTTATGCAAATATATACTCACTGTAATAATTTAGATCATCGGGAATTAAATTGTTCAAGCTGATAGTTGCTCCCCGTGTGATACTATTGAGCACTTGAAATAATGGGCTAATCCCAACTGAGATAGGTTGCAATGCAAAGTACACAAGAGAGTTCAGTCAAGTTTAGCAACTCTAGATTATATGTGAATGCATAGGAACATGATACTTTAACTATATAAGTTTAAAGAATAATTTCACCTGTTTCTAAGGTTACTATTACACACTTAACATCATGCATGTGCATACTTCATTTGTACAGAAGTGATTTTGGGGAATGAAATTGACTAACCAGTACCCAGTCTAAAATTTAAAAATTAAATAAATGCCAGGGCCAGAGCAGTGGCGCAGGGCATAAGGCTTCTGTCTGCCCTGCATGTGCTAGCCTAGGACAGACTGCGGTTCAATCCCCCGGCATCTCATATGGTCCCCCAAGCCAGGAGCGATTTTTTTTTTGGATTTTGGGTCACACCCGTCTGGGCTCAAGGGTTACTCCTGACTCTGTGCTCAGAAATCGCTACTGGCAGGCTCGGGGACCATGGAATGCCAGGATTCGAATCACCATCCTTCTGCATGCAAGGCAAATGCCCTACCTTCATGCTATTTCTCTGGCCCCCAGGAGCAATTTCTGAGCACAGAGCCAGGAGTAACCCCTGAGCGTCACCATGTGTGCCCCCCAAAAAAAACAATGCCTCAAAAAGTTTGCAGATCTTTCTCTTTTTCCAATCTGCAAGTGTATGCATGTTTTTTATATGTAAAAACACCTGCCACACAGCCAGAGCAATAGTATAGTGGAAGAACATTTGCTTTTCATTCAGTTGACAAGAATTCAATCCTGGGGATCCCACGTGGTCCTCCAAGCCTGCTAGGAGTAATTTTGAAATGCAGAGTCAGGAGTAACTACTGAACACTGACGAATGTGGCCTCAAAACAAAAAATTTAAAAAATTACAAAACATATCTACCTGGAAATAATCATAAATAATCAAAATTATTTTAAATAATTAAGTAAAAATATAAATAATCATAAACTTCTTGGTTTGGGGGTCATGCCCAGTGGTATTCAGGGGTTGCTTCTGGCTCTGTGCTCAGAAATCGCTGCTGGCAGGCTCGGGACCATATGGATGCTGGGTTTCAAACTACCAACCGTCCTGGATCAGCTGTGTGCAAGGCAAATGCCCTACCGATGTGCTATCTCTCCAGCCTTTATAATTTATTTCTGACACAAGAAACCAGAATATTCATAGATTTTATTAATTCTTAATACAATATACATCATGGATTTTTTTCACAAATATAAACTTTCTATACACACACACACACACACACATACACACACACACACCTATGTAACAAAACTGGCAAGTTTGCCAGGGCACAGGTATCCGTTTTGGTTCCTGGAGTTCCTACCTACTCTTTGATGCCTCTTGTTAGAATTCTAGGGTCCATCCCCTCCACATCCCTCTAACTCTGGAGGTCCGCAAGGATATGGCTTCTCTACCATCCTCCTCTTTCAGATCAGCCTGATTTAGTTGGCCTGTCTTAAGCCCTGTCTTGTGCGATTTTCTATGATCCTTTTGTTCTGTCTCTAAATACAGCTCTAAAGACTTGGGTTTTTAAAACTCTGTAGTGTCACATCAACTACATCACAAAGTTTAAGTCTCCTGAAGGAGATGTTTCACATGTCTAAGAAACATTCCATCACATCAGCCAGTCAGATAAAGGCCTTCTGCTTTGAGGATTTTGCTTCTAAGTTCTTAGAGCACTCAAGAGAGATTTGAGATTCAGAAACATTGGATAGAGAATGAGTGAAAGGATTTACTGAAAATAGCTGGGTCCAGGGAGAAATCTGGAAACTATGCATTCAACCTCACCCATCCCATTGGTCTCCATCTAACCCTTGTCCCTATTCTCCACCAACCCAGTAGTCCAGAGCTAGAGAGATGATCTCAAAGTAGAAAGATTGGAGACTTTCTAATAAATTATGAAAATTTCCCTTCTGAAAAATGAGATAATTTTTTATGTGGGAGAATTCTTAAGTCTGCAGTGTAAACTGATAGAACAAGCAAGTGCCCTTCTTGTTAATCCTCACTCAAGAAGGCTCATGCTAAATCAGAAAGAAATACTTAATTTCTATAGTTTAAAATCAAAGTTTGGGGATTCAGAGAAAGAGATAGATAGATGGTCAATAGATAGATGTAGATAGTTGATAAATGTAGACAGATTACAGACAGATATAAATGATTGATAGATGATAGATAGATAGATAGATAGATAGATAGATAGATAGATAGATAGATAGATAGATGGATAGATAGATATTTACTAGGTAAAGGCTTGCTTGCATGCTCTTGAACTAGGTTTAATCTCTGGTACCCCATCTGGTCCCTTGAGCAAAGTCATGAGTGATCCCTAAGTGCAGTGCATAACTCTGAACAGCTCCAGGTGTGGCTCCAAATGCCAATATAAATAACTTAATAGTATCAGAGTATGAGAACTAGAGACATAGTAAAGAGTTTCCTTGAATTCTTCAGGCCTGACAGAAATTATCCCTGGAGTAAGCCTGAGCATCACTAGATGTGGCCACCAAACACACATAATTTAAATTTACAAAAAGATCAATTAATCATGGTGGTCAATGGCACCATTTTATGGATATGCTACTTTAACCCAGACCTGTCTTTCCATAGACAAGTTTCTGATGAAGAAACTTGGAGCACTTGGTAACCTGAGACATTGTCTTGTTTGACTCTCATTGTCTAATGCAATCCAGGTTTTTAAATATGTTAGTGTGCTTGCTTTGGTCCCCAAGGCAAATATTCAAGGACATTAAGTAATAAAACTTAATATAGGAGCAATTAAAATATGGAATATAATTTATGAAATATTAGAAACCAAGTTGAATGTTTATTATTGCAAACGTTAATAAAAAGTTAATTGTGCCCTTTAGCAATTAATTTATGCACAATTATCTCAAAGTGTTACTGGGCCTTCTGAACTAATTATAATTATAGAGAGGTATTAAAGAGAAAATTCCTGAGTATCTACAAAATAGCTCCATAAAGTCTGTATGCTTAGCTGATGTGTAAGCCCTTAGCTATGTAAGTAATACTAAGTGAGTTAAAACTATGCTCCCATTACTCTGTAAGAGTTGATCATTTAAAATTACTATGCAGTGGTTCGGTACATTTAAAGAGCTTTTGAAGCATCACAAGGCATTCAAAACAATTACTGTCTATTGTACCTTTTATTTAAACACATGCTCAGTCTTGTATGTTAGAGTCATTGCATTTAGTTCAATAGATGTTAAATTAATGCACTGGAATAATGTAAATCTATGTAGTATTCTCTTCATAGCTACAAGGTTTTTTTTTCAGACTTCTAAAACTTAAACTATTTAGGTGGTTGTCCTCAATGAAATTTATTGCATCTAATTATACTATTTTTGGAGAATGTATTGGGTGCCATGTATTTTACATAAAATAAGTAACTCTTATGAGATGCTTCTATCATGAGAGTCTGTTCTAAATCTGTCTGTAATTTTGCATTATTTGTATATATAAATTAAATAGTTATGTTTAAATCTAATGCCTGATTATGCATTATATATTATATACCTGAGCTAGATTATGTGTATTATATTTTTGTATATTTCCTATTGATTTAATAAGACATATAACTTGTTATTGTCATGAAGAAAGTAAAGTACCTAGTTAAATGACATGACCAATATTAGAGTATCAAATGGCTCAAGACAGTATTTGGACTCAGGAAGCACAACTTTGTTTTTTGGGGATTTTGGAGACTTGAGCCACAACTGGCTGAGGAAGGGGCTACTCCCAGCTCTGTGTTTGGGGTTACTCTCACCAGATTAGGGGGCAAAATAATGCCAGGGATTGAACTAAGAGGTGAGCTATGGCAAGTGAAATAATTTAATATCACACAACTCATACACATTATATGCACACACATATTTCACACCTTATTCTTATCAGAACAGGGACTTCGAACAAGATATTTTAACTCATTCAATGGAGGGCCACAATAAACGCTGCCTGCAAGTGCATTAATGAGAGCTGGCACGTGTCCATATTTCCAGGAAAGGTAGGCTTTTGTAGTCATTCTTGATGATTGTAAGTCTGCAAGATAGTTGTTACTCAGATTTCTCAGCAGAAGAATCTCATGTCCATCAGTTGAAGTATATTGCCAAAGGCTGTGGTGATAAAACATGAGATCTAACTGAATGTATCTCACCACTAAATTCTAGAACCTATTCATTCTGATGGAGCTACAGTAACTATGGTGACAGAAATTAAATGGATAACCATTCTTTGGGGGTCATTGTAAGTTCATATGAATAGATATGATATTTACTTGAAGACAAAGCATAACTTATTTTTATGCTGAGTCATTTGATTTCCTCATTTGAGATCCCACAAGAGTAACCAGGCTCTCAAACACTTATTTAATCACCCAGGATGGAGTTGTGCTAGACTAGAGATTGCGTAGCATGAGATGGACTGAGGTATGTGGAGAGGGCAAAGGTTACTTTAGAATGACTTAGAAACTCTTGATTCACTCAGAAGACTGACTTTTGATTTTATGCCTAAAATCTTCTATTATCCCTTGTTATTTGCCTTTCCCAAATAGTCTTGAAACTATTTTTTCTTTTTTAAGAGTGTTTTCCTGTCAGATTGTGCCTATTATGGGATGGGATTGTCTGCTTTGAATTTTGTCTTTGTGGTGAGAAGGAGGTCCTTGAAATTATCTGAGTGATCAGCATCATCTGCTACCTTTTTCTAGAAAAGAACTTCAGAGACAGTCCTTTAGAAATGTTAAATATAATAATTATTTCAAATGTTTAAAATGTTGCATAAATGAATAGCTATTGATCCCAATTCAGAATTATTAAATTTTTATTCAATTGCCATATTATATTCTCCGTATCTGCTTACCTCTCTTTCCTCTTTACCTTCTCTCTCCACTCATTGGACACTCAGCAGAGATATACACACTTATTGATTCATCTTTTGATTGTTTAGAGAAAGCAGGTTGTAATCATGATTGCTTGTTGTCCATACTTTTCCTAAGTGCAAGCACAGGCCATTAAATAAGTAAAGTATATGTGTATATTGCTGTGTATAAATAGAAGACATGTCACATATAATTCAATGTGAATCTCTTTCTGCATGTGACATCAAAATATTTAACATTGGTGTAATACTAATAATCCTATAATCAAATTTTCACCAATTGGTGGCCAAATTTCCTTTTTATTTGTTTGCTTGGTTTGGGGACCTCAGCCAGAAATGCTCAGGCTTTGCAGGCTTACTTCAGGCTCTGCACACAGGAATCACTCCTGGAAGGGTTCCAGGTACTATATAGAGTACCAGGGATTGAATTTGAGTTGATCGAGTGCAAGGCAAGCTCTTTACCTCCTGTATAATCTTGCCAACTCCCCCAAGGATCTTTAGACTGACCTTTGAATACAGATTCTTTAGTAGGTCCTGAGCACTGTCAGGTGTGACCTCCAAACCAAAGTAAATAAAATAAAATGAAGATGACAGATATTTACATCTTAATAATAGCTATTATATGAGCTTCTTAAAAGACAAACCAATAAAACCGCTAGCATATGAGTTGGTTCAGTTAATATTGCCTTTCCTAGATCATATTTTAAAATATAGATATTTTAAAATATAGATATATAAAATATAGATATAGATATATTTAAAAAAATAGATCATATTTTAAAAACGCAAAAAATTTTAAATTAACATATTTCTCAAAAATAACTATAGAAGCTGAAGCAATTGTGCAGTGGTAGGGCTTTTGCCTTGCACTTGGCTGACACAGAGCGGACTTCTGTTCAATATGGTCCCCCAAGCCAGGAGTAATTTCTGAGTGCATAGCCAGGAGTAACCCCTGAGAGTCACAGGGTGTGGGCCCCCCCAAAAAAACACTATAGACAAAGATTCACAATTTTTCTGTACCAGCATCAAATGGTATGATATGCAGATAAAAGCCACCTTCGATTTATCTAGGTCAACAGGTCAGGATTCTAAATTAATCTAATATTTTTTATCATCAGTTGGACTAAATCAAGACAAAAATTAGTAAAAACAGATAAGGAAAGAATGAGAAGAAAGTAGGTAGCAGCATATCCACTACTGGATCTAAAGCTAAGAAAAAAAATCTAAAACTAAGGACAACTAAGTTCCTGTCATTTAATCACTTATATTTTATATTATAGCATTTTTATTGCTTGCAACACAAATGTGTCGAATCGCTTTGGAATGCAGTATTTCTCTGGGCTCTATTTATACAATGTTCTTACAGTACCGTGTACAGATTACAAAATCATGTATCTCTTAGGAAAAAAGGCTATTAAAAATCATTTCATCAAATTTGTGCTTTACCATAAAAACAATAGGTGACCCAGAAGGAATCATAGTGTATGAGTGAGTCACCGCATTCTAGGTGTTGGAATTCAGATTGAGAAGTCCTGATTTGGCTCTGTGACCTTGGGATGATCTTGTTTCTTGAAATCATTCTGCTTAAATACACTGGAGAATCTGAAGAAAAAAAATTCTCTGGGCTACATTGATGGTGGTTGGGTGTATGTCCAAGCACCTATTTCAATATTTATAAAATTGGGGCCAGAGCAATAGTAAGGCATTTGACCAACATAGGACGGACCCTGGTTTGAATCCCTGCATCCCATATGGTCCCCTGAGCCTGCCAGGAGCAATTTCTGAGCACAGAGCCAGGAGTAATCCCTAAGCACACCCCCCTCAAATAACAAAAGCAAAAACAAAAATTTACAAAAGTATTCATTGTTGAGTTTTAGACATATAATGTTCTAGAACCAATCCCATCACCAGTGTCAACTTCCCTTCACCAGTTTCCCCATTGTCCCTTCCAACCCTCCAGCCTGCTACCTTGACATTTCAAAGTTTGGTGGTTGAAGTTTAGATCTTATGTTTCAGTGGGGTTGAGTCTGAAGCATCTACTTTAAACAGCCTTCTACTGACATTGCCTTTTCCTCTGGGATAAAAGGTGAGATTATTGCAACAGATTGTTAACACCATTATTAATTACATCTTTCTCACTTTGTATAGTGCCTATATTGATGATGCAGCAGGAAAAGAATGCTCTTGAATAAACATGAAAAACTCTGTCTCCTACACCCTTCTATAAAATCTTAATGAGCTTCTCCCAAGAGACACAGGTCACCTCAATTTCTAATCTTATCCTAACTTTTGGGAAAAATCTCTAATGTAATCCTAATTATACTTTGAAATCTCATTTGACTTAGGGAAGAAAGCTCAAGAATTCTTTTAGAGCCCAAGGCCCTACATACTCCTCACATCTCAGTGGTACATACTCTATATTTGGAATTGTACCAGAAAATATATTTAAAATCAATCTTTTATTAAAGGCAACATTACTCTCATCATTTGCCATACACTCAATTTGTTTGGAAAATTGAGAGCCCATAAAAGAGGATCTGACTGTAGTTTATATCTCTTCAATATTTCCAGTTGGATGAAATTTTTATAAATGCCCAAGCACCACTACCAATAAGGATCTGCCATTTGTTATCAAAATAGACATACACAATTTTTATTTTGAAATTGAGCCTCAGATTTTCTTACATGGGTTTTTTTGGGGCCCCATTGAATTAATGTTTTAAGCTCTATAGTTATGATACTATATCTTCAAGTCCCATTTTGAGGTCCATCAATAACAGTAATTCAATTCTGCAAAAAGAAATTATTAGTCAATGCCTGTATATTAATCATTCAAAAACAATAAAAATAAAATTGAGGGCAGAACACTAGTTGCTTCACGGTATTGAATAATCAAATTCCTATGAGAGATTTATCATCGAGATATACAATTATATTTCCTGATGAAATTGAGCTTTGTCTGGTAGAATTACATTAAAGATCACCTTGGCAAAATCTTAACCATGAATTTTCTTGAAGAAATCATTTGAAATAGGAACCACATATATTTAGCATGATTTTATTTTTGCTGCTTTCTTGGTCATCAGTATAATAGAATAATCCTTGTCCATTCAATGCTTGCACAGATATTAAGTAATTTGAATTGATTTTATTCTGAGAATTTCCAGTGAATAAGTACATTAAATCAGTCAGTTAATAAATTTAATGTAGAAAACAACCTGTAAACAAGTGTCAAAGACCAAAAATGTATTGCATCACTATAAATCATACTAGATAGACTTTTAAACCCTATAATGTTACAAAAAATTTCCTTCTTGAATCCAGAAAGAGAACAGATGTTAGGTGCTTTCCTAGATCACTGTTAATCCTAGAGGGTGTATCCCACCTTTTTTTTTTTTTTGCCAACACACACAAACACACACACATACAACATACACACACATTCAGAATCAATTTATACTCATTTTATGGACAATGTCATCTTGTTTAGAAGATGCAATTAATAAAAACCAAAGCATAGAATGAAAGAAGATAGAATGAGGTGTTTTTTATTTACAGTTTAGAAATATAAGAGGAGAGATTCAAATGAACAAGTTGATTCAAATGAAGGAGTTTTGGCTTCACTCTCATGTAGGGGCTAAGGAGCAATGATTAGTTAAGATGTGGGATCAGGGCATACTAACTTGGATAAAGAGAAAAGGATGAAGGATAAAGTAAATTAATTAGTTTCAACAAGACCTCTGTGCTGAATTAAAATCACAGAAATATTTAGGAAGAATATATTCTAAATAGAGAAAAAAGGAAGTACCAAAGTACTAAATTGAGAAGAAGCTGAACTTGGTTTAATGACCAATAGGAAGGCTCTGGTCTAATTGATAATTGGGAAAGAGGGAAAAGTAGGAAAGTAACAGAGCCACCATTCATGGTCTAAGATGTGAAGGGGATAAGAACTATTCTTTGCTTTTAAAAATTCTTTGGAGACTCCTGATTGGTTGATCTAAGCCAAGTCAGAGGCTTAGGTGGTTGGACAGAAGCTGTGTGGAATGTAGGTAGGGATAAGGTTGTACTTAGGTTTCTGGAGGAGGCACCCTAGACAGAACCTTTGCTGATGGAAAGAGAAGTAAAAGAAGTGGTTTCCAGGGGATTGCTGTTGAATACCCAAAAATGCCATGTCAAATGATATTGGGAGACAGGTAATTCATCAGCAATACACATGTGTCCTTCTGTGATGACAAAATTAAAATGTGCTCACATCTCCTCTCAGTTACCTTGGGTGCAGTGAAGTGTGGGGTTCCTTTAGAAGGTTTTACAACACCAAGTCCAGTGAGATTGTCAAAGCTTTTTGACACATTACAATACATCAGCAAACGTCAGATATTATATTTTGACATGCTGCCAGAATTTTTCAATTCCCTCCTATGATATCTCCTGTTCCCAAATTTGTCAGCAGACATGAATTTGGCAGTTGCTATAGAAAGAAGAAAATTAGAAGATGTGCTGAAGGGCTGGATGATAAGATTTATCTTTGAAAACTATTTTCACTCCATTCTTTCCTCCTCCTAATTAATTACTACTTTGAAGATTTGGGTAGCAGATACATTGACAGAAGGCCATGCCCCCTCTGGCAGAAATGATCATAATATAGTGAGTAGTTCTTCAAATTCTGTGACCTCAGACTGCGATAAATAGAGCTGTGCTTTTCATAGCAGAAAAGTTCAAGGTACCTTGACAAGATACCTCTAATAGTGGGTCTGATGCCAATGAATATAACTTCAATAACAAAGATTTCTGTTGAACAGAAGACATGAAAGTCGCCTTAAAAAGTTGTTAGATGTCAGTGTTGAAAGAAGTTGATAATCAATTACTTTAAACAATGTTGATTTGCATGACCTTGTTTGCAATTAAGTCCTATGACTACAAAATTGTGTTACTGATGAGAAAAAAGGTCTCCTGAATTATTCAAGTGTTTAGGTATATATTATCATAATTTTAATAATTTAATGATTTCCATGTCTTTGCCCACATGGACATTCTTGGGACACATCAAATGAGCACTTTAAAATGATTAGCAAAGAGAGAGAGATGAGTGTAAATTCTTCTTCTTTCAGAATTGATCATGCAGGCACAAAACAGGGCTCAAGATTTGATGGACTACAACAATACCCTTGCAAATAAAAGTGACCTTATGAGGTGGACTCGAAAAATAAAGACAACAATAACCTCAGGATTATTCCTCTATAAAGATAATCTATTTTCCATTCTCTGATATACCACTTGCCATTTTCTCTATTAGACATCTAAAGGGTAGAGTCATGTTACCAGCTTAATTACTCTGTTTTTGTCTACTAATGAAGAAAAATTTTCATAGCTTTATTGGAATGTTAAATTTGCTTATTTTTTTGGTGGGAGAGAGTATCATAAGTTGGGATCTGGGAAGCTGTGGCCACTCCTGAGGATGTTTAAGTCATCCAGTTCATAGAGTTGTCTGTTTTGTACTGGGTGTTTCCACACTGCTCAGAGTTGAGTGCTCAGTACAAGGTTTCTGTAAACATGAAATTCAAAAGGGTTGGGGTCATCAGGGATTGAACTCTGTCCAACTATATACCAGTTATGCTCATTTGACCCATGAGCTCGTGCTCTGGCCCTAAATTGACTTTTTAAAATAGCTCTATGTTCTCTTCTCTGTTGTGTCTCATTTTTAAGAAGAATTTTTTCATAGAAGGTATAAATATCTTTCTTGATTTTTGCTCACTTCATATAATTTTTATGGTGGTTTTTTTTTTTTTGCATCGATATTTTTATCTTGCACAAAGTCAAAGCACTCAATCTTCTTCCTTCCTGGTCTCAAATTCTGGTACTGTATTTAGAAAATCTACTCCTGGCCCCAATTCTAAAATTGTTCACTGGGTTGCTGTCTAGGACAGTTTTGATTAAAAGGGGAAAAAAACCTCATTTTTGTTGCTTTGACGATTCTGTGATTGATTGTCATGCAAGGCAAGAGATAAGAATTGAAGTCGTACACATGTATTTTTAAAGACCTATCAGGCCAGAATTACTATGCATATTGTGACACATTACATCACAAATAGCAGGATAGCTGGATAATTAACAAATAAACAACCTTATACCTAGATCCTGATGACCTCCTGTGGCCTCATAATGGCCTTCTATAACCTCTATGTCTCGTAACCATATAGGTTTCTAGTAATCAGGTAATTGGCTATTAAGTTAGAGAACTGAATTGCTTATGCTCCATAATGGTTCATGAAGAAAGAGAACCCCCTTTTAGCTAGACTCTAGAGACTCTCTCGATTGTAAAAGTGTTTTTTTAAAAGGTACATTGCATTATTGTAACCAAATGAGGGGCAGTATAGACAAGGAAAATGCTTCTTAGTGGGCAAATTCATTTGAATTTAAATTTCTAATTGCTTGGTACTTTTTTCTTTCAGTTTTGTTAGGAATTATCTAGAATTGGCTTTGTCATGTATACATTGGGAATAAAATGGTTTCTCATGAATATTTGTTGGCACTGCACCATGCACATATATGAATCACCTAACATAGGACCCAGTTATCCTTTTCCATTCTTGTCTAGCTTCCTTTAAAGGATGAGTTAACCCAAAATCTGTAGCCCTTTGCTTTTTACTTCATCACTCCTTTCTTTTATTGTCATTGTGATGATGTCAGGGTGTTGCAATGATGATGCTTTCACATACTCCTAGCTGTAGTACTCCCTAGAGATTGTACATGAAGCTTTGGTGTTCATCAACATTTGCTTTCTTTTGGGGCCAGAGAGATAGAACAGTGGTAGGACATTTACCTTGCACGTGGCTCACCCAGGACGGACTTGGGTTCCATCCCTGAGATCCCATATGGTCCCCTGAGCCAGGAGCAATTTCTGAGTGCATAGCCAGGAGTAACCTCTGAGTATCACCAGGTGTGGCCCCAAAACAAAAACAAAAAAATTTTTATTTGCTGCAATGTTCCACACACATGTGGACTTGGGTTGGTGAGCACTCTTCATGGAGGCAAACCATACCTGGTTGTGGTGCAGCTCTGGTGATACAGTACCAGGGATTGCAAGTGGAAGAACTGCCAGGAGTGTCTTTGGTACTTGTGAAATACCCAGAATTTGAACTTATGACTATTTGTTTGTAAGGCAGGTTCTCTTACGTCCCTGAACTATTCCTCTGGGTCTTGAGTTTAGCTCGTTTTTGTCATTGGTTAATTGACTGGTTGGTCTATTCTTTTGATTTCAGTTTTGAGGATTTTTAAAAATTGTTATTTTTGCATTGCCAAGGATTCAAGCTTGGGATGGATCTCACATATTCAAGAGCTCTCCCACTGAGTTTTATCCCTGGTTCTTCTGTGCTTCTGAAATGTTCAGCATTGGAAATACCTTTTAGTATCTGTTAGCCTTGTAGTTTCAAAACTTAGGTTTTCAAACTTTGATATGGGGTTTTGGAATCTCTTTTGATGCTGCTTCTGAATTGCCTGGCAGATGGGCCCCCATAGAGCAACTCCATTAGGGATTCTTCTTGATATGAAAGCTTTGGAGACAATGCTCCAGAGATGAGGAAGGATAGCACAAAGAGTAGTGCAGTAGCCCCATGATTTGTGGTTACTTTCGGGCATGGTTCTGGGCTGTTCTACCTCCCTCACAGAGAGCTTGAGTTAATGAGATGCCTATTAACCAAGCACCCATTATGATCACCCATTGTGATGTTCCCTACTCCTGAACTTACCAAGAGAATGAAGTTGACCATTGCAGGCTGACTGAGTCAGCGCACTGGGGTCCATTTCTAGTGTCTAGAGAGAAGTTAATACTCTTATCACTGTGGACTCAATATATTGAGGAGGCAGCTTGAATGAAGTACACAGATTGAAAAGTTTCAGATGATTTGCCATGATCTTCTTTCTCAGGTGCCTTGAGGATGCTCAAGTAGCAGAGGACATTTAAGGCTCTGATTTTGATCCTTGACACTACATGGTCCTTGAGTACCACTGGTTGTAACCTTGGGGAGCCCTGAACCTCTACCAGACCTCTAAATCGGTCTACATTACTGAAAGTAAGTACTTCTATAAAAAAAAAAGTACATATTCTTTTATAAAAGATTGGACAGCTAGCTGTGATGAATCTTCTCCAATGTCACACTGCTACAGAAATATACAGCTGAATGTCTGATCCTCTAATTAAATAAAGGTTTATATATGTCCAACAGAACCTATTCAGTAAAGTTTAAGTCTGGCTTTTGAATTGCCCTTCTAACTATCATTTATATGTCCTCATGTTCACATAAACCCAGCTTAGATGTTCACGTGACGTTCTGTTGCCCAGGGAAAATGCTGACTGAATTGCTTAATGATCTGAAGTAAAACAAAAATCTAAAGAAACTAATCATGTGTCTAGGGGATAGCAGTGATAGTCACTGTGGCAAGAGGGTGCCAGCAAAATAAATTATGCACTAAAGCTATTTCTCTTGTTCCACTTTGTGGACAGAAGGACTAGTTTATATTATCCTATAAAAATCATACTGTGACTGGGAACAAACAATATTCTTACATACTGTCCCAAAACATGCTCAGCATGGTTCTTTTTCCATAAAATAGAATTCTCCCATAGCAAACAAATGAAATTCAGTAGGAAGGAAAACATAGCATCAGGAATTTACAAAAAAAAAATGCTGACCCAATTTCTGTCATTCTTGCTGCTGTAGACAGATGTCAACTGTTGAACTTTCAAAGGAAACTTGACAAGATTAAATGCTGCCAGCAATACGTAGAGGTAAATCAAGCTTAGTCCTTCTGCTCCACTTAGAAAAACATCTCCGCCCAAGCACCCTGGAAAGTGAATCTGCTTTTTCTGTACACCATTTTCTTCCTTTGCAGATATATTTCTTTTCTTTCTTTCTTTCTTTTTTTTTTTTAAACAAACTCAGGCTTCTTTTCTCTAAACTGCTTTAAGAGTGATTGCTTGTTGGGTTGTATTGAAATTAACGTTCCCACTGAGATGATTTTGTTTGACTGTTTTTGAATCAAAACAAATTAACATCTTATCTTAATGAAGACCCATCCCAAATGAACTAAAATGCTAATCTTGAAAAAAAAAGGCACAAACATTTTTTACTATGCTATATTCTCTTTGAAATAAAAGAAGAGATCGTTGGGAATTTGAAAACTCTGCTTCCTTTTATGGGAAACATTCATTCATTAGTAAGGAGTATGATTCTGTTTTTGTGACAACCTTGGGGGGAGAGAGGGTGCTAAAAACATGTGCTACATGATAAAGTATATGGAAAAAACTAACAGGTATCGTGGACTTATTGTTTTAATTTTAACATACCAACTTAGAAAAATGAGGGGAAACATAAGAAACACATTTTTTTAATATTTAAACAATCAATCTGATTGGCATTGACTTTTAGGTTTCAAGTTAGAAGTATTCAGTTTTTCTAATGATGTTACCTGCAGATATTAATTGTATAGAAATGTAATTTAAAAACATTTAGAACCCTGTAGCTTAATTATATTCTTAGCATGAAGTGATATTATATTCTGTTGTATTTATTGAAGTAGTCTAGTGTCGAAGTTTATGAAGAGACTTTCTAAATTTTCACTTGACCCCTTCACTTTTATGTCTGTATCTTCTATCACGTTTAACATAGTGTACTGTCCATAGTAGGACAACCATTTATCAAATGAATGAGTGAGCAAGTGAATGAAGAAAATTCAATAGACTTCAGACACTCTAATACTTATTGGTTCCAGATAACCAGTAAGGTATTTTGTTTTTTTTTCCCTCCTCTAGTATTTGATAATTGCAGAGGAGAGACAGTCACAGTCCAGTACCAATAGGTAATTTCATACATTTTAATTTCTCTAAGATTGAATATAATTGAAAATGGGGGAGTCATACCCTGCAGTGCTCAGGGCCTACTCCTCGTTCTATATACAGGGGTCACTCTTGATAGGGTTTGTGGGAGAAAGCATTTGTGGTCTTCGGCATTGACCTGGGTTCAGCCCTATGCAAGACATATTGCTTTAACCCCTATTTTATTTCTCTGGTGTCCCCTATAATTCTAATCTTTACCAACAGTCACAGTTGAGCACATTTAAGAGTTTTTATTCTGTTCTTTCTTGAGTCTGACTATTCAAGCCTAAAGTTGATATCTTTTCTTTCTTTTTTTTTCTTTTCTTTTTTTTTTTTTTTTTTAAGAATATAGAGCATTTCTTGCTTCCACAACATTGCGGAGACTGAGCTATAATTAGATGGATGTTCTTTCTTCTTTGTGGAATGTTTATCAGATGAACAGGGGAGGAATATTAATAATTGAGATTTTAAAAAAGGTGCTGGTCTGGGTGAATCTAAAGATTTGGCATACATTGGTCTAATGAAGCCAGGATGTTCACCAAATGCATTTAAACTGAATAATGACCTCCTTGGTGGTTTTCTTACTGTGTAAAAACTGTGAGAATGTAGAACTATCTTTGGTGTTTCTGTAGATTGTGGAATTGCTTTCCTGGTGAGCCGATGCTAATACCCTGGTCCTGCATGGGGTAAGAGGCAAGATTTCCTAGTAGGCAAAGAAAGATGTGGACTCTGTCACTGAGCTGTGTAGGAGTCTGAGACACTTCAGAGTTGCTTGCAAAATCTCAGCTCTCAGCTGCCTTCCTTGCTACACTCTGTGAGCACAGCATGTCCTGCATTCAGGCTCTGTCAATCACTGGCTTTGGGAATTTACTTCCATTATGAGCTTCTGTTTCTACAACTTAAAAAATATAGCACCAGCCTCATTAAGCTATTTGAGTTAGGAGTATAACATGACTTTACATGAGTTTAATATTTGTTAATAACTAGAACATTTTTGGTCCATGGTAAATTATACACAATGTTTAATTAAATGAATGAATACCATAAGAGCGGAAGGAATCTTATTTTTCTTGTCCAGATTCATTCTCTCTTTTCCCTATCTTTTTGCCTCAAGGATAACTCATTCTCTATTTCTATTTATACTTTTATCATTAGCCCTTAATGTTCAGTTAACATGATTATATTGTGCTTCCCGCAGATTATCATGACGGGCTAAACAATAGAAAACAAACCTTGCTTTTGAAGTTTTCCTACTTAAGGAGACAACAGAAAATGTTTATTCCTTGAACAGAGAAAACCAAAGTCTCCATATTATTTATTTATTTACCATTATAAATCTAAGGAAAAAAATGACTATATAGTTGATCTTTTGAAAAGTAGCTCAGAAGTGTGATAATTAAAAATATACTCACAATCCATCTGTAGTGGTGATGTTCAAACTGGGGAAATTTGGCACACTTGGCAACTTCTGGAGACCTTTTTTGGTTGGCATCATTGGGAAAAAAGCTATTAACATTGACAAGTAGTATCAAACGATTCTTCTAAACATCCTATAGTGTGCAGGATAGTTCCTCATGACAAAGATTTATCTTTCTTTAAATGTCAGTTGCAAGGTTGAGAAACTCTGATTTACACTGAAAGTCTCCTTAATTGATATTTATTCCCTGCAAGTTTGAAATAGATTTAGCCCATCTTAATGGAGATCTTTATATTTTATTTTTTATTGAAGTAGCATTCGTTATTTAACAATCAGGATGCTGGTGCATTTCATTATAAGTCAACGTTTCTCTCTGTATGCTGCATAATATTAACTACTGCAAGACCAATTTTTTTCTTCAACAATGAATCTCTTCCTGAATTGCCCCTCCCCAATTTCTCTTACCTTCTGGTAGCCACTATAATTTAGTTTTACAGTTCAAATTTTATCCTTGTATTATTTTGTTCATGCTTTTCTCTGTTTTTCCCAAACTGGGAAGTGCTAAGAGACAATATCTAGAGAGTATCATGTACCATGTATCATGAACCAAAGTCTGTTCCTGCAAACTAGCCCTTTCAAGTAAGCTCCTTGGCCATATGTTTGTTTACTAATGTACAATTTGTGAGTGAAATCATAGTGTATGTCTTTCTCCATATGCTTTATTTCCCTAAGAATAATAGTCTTGAGTTCCATCCTTGCAGCCCGAAGCGACAACATTGTTTTATAATGATATTCCACTGTGTGTAAATCTAGCACATACCCAATAACCTTTGGAGACTAAATCAGATTCCAATACTTTTTCCAATAATGTTGTAAGTAATGTTCCATGAATGTGAGGGTACATATATTATTTCTTTAAATCAATGGTTGTGGTAATGTATTATCCAGAAGTTTTCCAAAATAATGTATTATCCATAAACTAAACGTTAGATTATGGCATTATAATCTTCACGATCATAAACTTCATACGAAGTTTGTAATTATTTTTGTTTTTGTTTCGGCTCACACCCAGCAGCACTCAGGAGAACTCTCAGCTCTGCACTCAGAAATTAATCCTGGCAGTTTCTGGGTGCCATATGGTATACCAGGGATCAAACCTGGGTCGGCAACATGAAAGGCAAATGCCCTACGTGCTGCGCTATTGCTCTGGCCCCTGTATTTAATTATTTTCAAGGAACCTCTATCAGTCAGTTATATAATAGCTGCACCATTTATATTCCAACTAGCAGTATACAAGGCTTTCCTTTTCATATCTTTCCAAAACTTTTCTCTCTTAGATAATAACCATTCTACTAGCAGGAAGGTGTCTTGATGTGCAATTTGCTGATAAAGTCAACGAATGTATATTTACCTTCCTTTTGTCCATCTTAATATCTTCATTGGAGAGATTTATATTCATAGATTTACTCAAATTGTTTGCATTTTGTTGTTTATAGGAGTTCTTTACATATCATGGATCTTATCTTTGATTGATATAGATTTGCTCCCATTCTGTAGAATTTGAGGGTGATGATAGTTCCCTTTGTTTAGAAATTTTATCATTTAAGATAGTCTCAGTTGTTTATTTTGGGTTTTGTTTCTCTGCTAGATAGTCCAGTTCCCAAATAAGGTAACTGGTTCTTGGCTTGTGAAATGAACTCGAGTTATTGAATGGCACCCCTCCTTTTTGGGGTACCTACTATCTTTCTGTGTTTCTTTATAATACCCACTATGAATCTCTATCCACAGCCTCATAAGATTCTATGTCTTCAAAGAGTCATATCTCTCTCTAACTTGGACTGTCATATTATTTTAAACATATTAAGCTGTCTGCTGCCATTCCTCTGTCTGCTCGTTTATCTTATCTACTGCCTCTAAAATAATTCCTTACTTTGACGATGTCTACAAAGAATCCAAAACTGGCAATTCATTGCCCATTCTCTCATCTCTTTCAGTAGATGGTATTACATTAGTTTATTGCAGATTTAGGGATGTGCCCTGGGCAAGAGGGGCAGGGATAGAGAAGTTGCTACTGTCTTACAATGGTGGGGCTGGGGGGGGGGTCTCAAAGTTAGCACAGTTGAGGAGCACTGAGGATGGGACCAAGTTGAAGTATATGACTTTTCTCTTCTCTTTTTGGGTCCCAGATCTGACACTGGATTCTTCTCTGTGATCAGCATCACTGCCCATCCCAAGGTTCGAGTAAGGAACACATTAGCCTAGACCTGAATCTCTTGTGTCCTGGATCACAACTCCATAGGGGTCTCACAGCTGAATGTAGGAAATTGCAGAACATTTGGCAACAGTAAACATTTTCTGAACATTCAACCGCCAAAACTTCATTCAAATTTATGAATCTGCAGCATTTCTGGCAGTGCTCACTGGAGTTAGTTAGTTATCTTTCTCAGCTGCAAGAGGTAGAGTGTAAAAAAAAAAAAAGGTTAAAAACCTATCCAGGAGAAACTAGAGTGATAGTACAGTGGAGAATGCATTTGCTTTGCACATCGCCAACCCAGGTTCAATCTTTGGCATCCCATATAGTCCCCCTGAGCCTACCACACATAATTTCTGAACACAGATCCAGGAGTAACCCCTGAGCACCAGAGGATGTGGCAGTGCTCAAAAACAAACAAACAAACAAACAAAAATCTCTCCAGGAGCAAAAAATGTCAGGAGAAGCCCTGCGAACAATGAGGTATGGACCCCAATGTTTTCCAAGTGCATTCCATTCCATACCACCTCCCCTGACCACCAGACTGATAGAATAACAGTATACATATGACAGTTGGCCCAGTTAAGTTTAGATTGTTAAATTTAGATTTTCAGATTAGATTAAGTTTTGACTGTTTTTTGTTCATTTAGTGTCTTACATTTTCTTCCATGTTTTGTCACTCCTTTCTTTTCTGACTTTTTTATCAATGCTGCTTTGCAATTTGTCTTCATCTCTGAGTTTCTCCACCTATGTATTTCTGCTACTATGGCTGGCTAACATTTTTAGGTTCCTTCACTTCCATTTGTGTAAATTGTCTCATCTTCTGAAAGAGATCTTCTTGGAGTTGGTTGAATTTTTCATCTATAGATTGCTTCATTTCATAGGCTAGTGACTCCTTGATTTCTGTTGCTAAAACATTAAGTGTTGATTTTGGGCCCTCTTTTATAAGGCTCAGGCATTTTTGTGGGCTTGATGATATTGATAATTTTATAAGGTTTTCTCTCCATATCTCCAACTGCAGTTGTCTTCCTTAGTTTCCTCGTTGTTCTTTGCATTTGGTGGGTTGGAATGATGGAATTTTAGGTTGTTTAAGAAGGTAATCTATTGAATTGATTGTATAAGAGATGGCTAGAGGTATATCTGGTTTAGAGGCTATTTTCTTAAACATGCTAGGTTATATGAGTATGTTAGGGTTATTGCAAACTTATTCATTTTTATGTTTAATGGAGTTTTGAGTTGTATATTTTCTAAGAGAAAGAAGTGCCTGGTCCAATATACCTGGAAATATTTGAGATAAATTGAAATATCTTCACACCAATGGTAGTACATCCAAGAGGTTTGGGAAGAAGAAGGTTGATAAAAAGGGATCAGAGAGTCGCTTTCTTGGCAGACACAATTGAGATGCGATGAGAAACAGCTGGAAGGTCAAGACTAGTGGTGGAATGTGGAAGCAACTTAAGGGAAGGTTTTGAAGTTGGCAATTGTTGCATTTGATAGGAGGGACCAGAAAGTCCCTCTCTTAAGCTTCACTTTTTAAACTGTGAATCACAATTCCACCAGAGGTTGTATTAAAATGTTTGAAATTCTTCAAATCTCTTTATAATTTATTGCCAATAGTAAATTTTATCTCCCTCTATACCTGACGGTGAGAAGGGGCACAAATGGAGAAAGCCCCAAAGTCCCTATTTAAAGCACCTGTCTCCATTGCCCTCCCATTGGGGGGCCCTAGTCTGTATGCAGCTGTTCATGTATTGCCTCTGGGCTTCTTGTGGGCAAAACCAAGTACCTCCAGTATTTCACTTTTTTGCCCAGGACTTTTGTGCACAGGCCCATAACATTGCCCTCCCCAGCCAACCACCTCTGCAAGTCACTCTCCACCCACATTCTGTCTGAGCATCTCCTAAGTGCCCTCCCACTGCAGTTTGTGGAGTGCATCAGCACTATGTGTGTCAAATCTCTCAGTGGGATCCAGTTCCTCCCTCAACAGCTGTTTCTCTAGAGCAAGGGGGAAAAAAAAGAACCTCTGTCCTCATCTGTTAGTTCTTCTAGTCATGGATGCCATTAAAAAATATACTGAGGTCAGGGAGAGTGAGTAGAGCTATAGTACAGTGTGCAGGATGCTTGCTTTACATGCAGTTGGCCTGGGCTCTATTCCTAGGGTTCCCCTGAGTACTACTAGGTTTGATACCCCTCACACACAAAAAATAAAAGTATACTGGGGCTGAAAAGATAGTAAAACCAGTAGGGTGCTTAACTTAAGTGTAGCAGACCTAAATTTAATTCTACTTCCCCGACACTGCATAAAGTCTCCAGAGCACTTCCAGGAGTGATTCTAGAGTTCAGAGCCAAGAAAAAGCCCTGAGCACAAACGGATGTCCCCTCTCCAACTACCCTCTCTCAGTTTTGAACACCTGTTTCACTAAAAACAATAAAATTCCTTCCAAATAGCATGAATAAAGTGCTCACAGCCTGAGTCTGATGTCCAAATTGCCTTGGTTTAGTAATCTAAACCTCTACCAATCATTTTTCTTTCCTGAAATGCAAGAGAAAATCTTGAATTGTCTATTCTAGTTTGCTGTGCCTCATGCAAGCAGAGATGTGATATGTGATTTTGGTTAAAGCACATGGACACATACCTATAGGACCTTACTTGACTAGATTGAATTGTCTGCATTCTCTGAAATAGCAAAAATATAAGTACTTTCAAAGGAAAAACATCAGAAATACTTTATTACCACTTATATAGCTAAACATTTATTCTGATATCTGAGTTGCTATGATGTTATGACAGAGATAACTAGAAAGGATAATGAAGATGTAGTCAAATAGTCAGATATCACCTAAAAAAATCTTTGCAAATGTTTTCTGCTGATTTTAGGTGTAGATAATTCCTTACATCCCAATACTGAGGATTTTGGGGGACACAGGTCTAGAAACAAGGCTGCTGTAGGAAATAATGCAAACCCATTTGGAGAGATAAAATAGGTCCAGGGATTTTTCCACCATGACAAGTAAAGATCTGTAAAGAGCTGCAGTCTTTATTGGGAAGAATAGGACCACCCCCATGGTGGAGAACAGGTTGGGGAAGAAAGCCTATTTAGAGTTTCTTCCTTCCCAGGTGGGATAAATAAATGTAAAGAAGAGCCATCTTTGATTAGGGTGAAAACTGGCTAGTCCAACATTTAAAGGATTCTAGAGCAGAGAGTTTTGGGGTAGTTTTTTTCATGAAATTATTCTCAAACTCACTTTTTGGTTTCCATCTTCTCTATTTGACATTAAGACAAGAGGAGTGTCCTAATACCAGAAGCAAAAGGCAAAGAAATTTCACACAGATGATATAATTTGAGAAAGTGATTATGCTTAAAATCCATCATATAAAGTCTTAATATTTCAGAAATGAGGATAAAGAAAGTCAAGAGGCCCTTATATCAATCAGAATTTAGTAATGCATTTTTTGCTTTATTCTAAAATATTTTTATGCCTCTTAAGGAAAACCAGTTAAGGATTTTTGACTTATGGTGGGGAGACAGAGAGCAGTGGAGATGATTGGCAATATCAAATTTTAATCTTTCAGAATTATCTTAAAATTATGAAGAAAATTTGGAAGGAAGCATGACTGGAGACAGCGGTATTGGTTATAAATTTGTTAAAGCAAAGCAGATAAAAAGTGATGAGAGTTCTATTTATTGGAAAGAGAATGTATAGAAGCTGACAGTCAAATATGGATAATTCAGATTTGGTTGGAATATGTCTGAGATTAACTGATGAGAGGAGTAACAATACTACTCATCAACAGTGGAACTTTGAGGGAAGTGGCAAATTGCATAGAAATGTTGATTTCAAGATGGTCATGTGTCTCTCCTACTAGCAGAGAGACTACAATAATTCACTTAGTAAGTGTGATGCTTAGCAGAAATGTCTGGGGCTTAAAAAATATATACTTTGAATTATTCTATATACAGTTGTAAATACTTAAAAATATTGACTCATCAGTGTCTCAATCCATTAAAAATCTGAGGTTGGGGTGTCCTGACATTACTACAGCTCTCCACAAGACAGACTGTAGTAACTTTAGGGGAACATGAAAGGAAGCATAAATCTATGCATTGACCTGCATTTCTCTTTAATAGTCTAGATAGATTGGAAATTGGCATATCTCTCCATAAATTTTTAAGTCTACATAATGACTTTCTAGTCAAGACAGGTGTCACATTTTATCGGCTCTTGTACCATAAATGTTCCTTTCACTATCAGTTCTCAAATTTATATTTTTAGTTTATCATTAATAGCCTTGAGTTTATTATAGCAATGCTCAAAGTTTTAAGATAGAGAACAAATCATTTGAAAGAGTTGATGTTGTTCAAGAATATTATAAGACAATATTGGGGATATTGTCAGGAAATTGAATTGGGCAGCAGTAAAGCTGGTCTTCAGTCTAACTCTAATCTACTTGAAAGAACATTCACCAATATAAAACAGAGCATATCTACATAAATGAAAATCAGTTGAATTGATTTTTTTAGGGACATGTTCCTTAACTGACATTTCAAAACTCAATACCATGTAATGTTTGAGGATAGAGTCATTACAAAGATCATAAGAAAAAAACTATAAGGTTTTACTTAATGCATGAAGATGATTTGCTAGAGCATTTAATTGTACAAGTTTTAAGTGAAATTTGAAGTTTTAATTTAATCACAAATCTATAATATGCAAGTAGACAATGTACTTGCTAGTAGTAAGAAATCTATTCTATCACTGATGTGTGAAGAATTTAAATGACCATCAACTTTTAACACTAATAGCTTTTCTCTTTTCCCCTCGTGTATCTGCAGCATATATTGTTATTGCCCAAAGGATTCTGAACACATTTCAGAATTAAACATTAAAATCCCACTAAATCATAATGCCTACATAAAATATCTGCAGTAATCATATCCCCTAGATGATGACAACAGAATTTAGGAAGAATCAATAACTAAAATTTGTATGCACAAGTACTTATTCTTTTAAAAGTATTTTCTTACAACTGATGGCATTTTTTTTTTTAAATCAACTGAACTGTTTAAATTGTGCTTGTAATACTTTCAAGTTCATTAACATGCAGTCAGGCCTCATTGTTTTTCAGTTTTAAAATTGAACATACACCCCAAATAATGTTTCCATTATATGTATACACATTTATTCAATGCATAAAAATTTAAAGGAAAATAAACATGTTGGCTATTTCTGTATGAAATAGAAATATGTTACCTGAACACTGGAATAAATTAAATCCATGAGCAGGCAGACTCATATAAGGATATGTGTCTTATATATCTATACTGAAAATTTCCTCATGGTTCCTTGGAATGAGTGAAACTGTGATAACTAAAGAAAGAAGCTTTACCTCAAAGCTGCTGCTGCCAGGATTGGAAGCAGTGAAGGCAGATGAAAGAGCTTTCTTGTTGCTTACTGATGTCCCCAACATAATGAGTCACTTCTCTTCCATATTAGTTTACAACACTGATTTTTAACTCTTTGATACCTACAGACCAGCAATCTGTTTGCAATTCAGTGTATGAAAACCACTCACCTGATTGAGAACACAAACCTCTCTCCCTAGGTAAGATATGATTCCCCTTTTCATAGTGGTCCAAAATTGTGTTATGTCCTGTCTCTGTCACTCCAACAACTTTGGACTTTTTCTCTTTGCTCTTGCTGACTCTATCCACCAAAAATATTTTACCTGTGACCAAAGGATGCCAGAGAATAGTAGGAGGAAGATGAGAAACACAACATAATCCAGTGAACTCTAGATAGGAGGCAGCACTGTGCAAGGTACACAGCATATTTTAAATATATGGTCCTGTTTAATTTTCATAAAGCCTCTGTGAAATGGGAATTGTTCTCTTTTTATGCATGATGAAAATAATGCCATGGAGGATAATAGCATATCCTGTCTAACACAAGGACAGTTAAAAATTCACATCTTGGGCCATCCAACCTGTCTTAAATATCATTCTTCTTTTACCAGCACCACAAATTTTTATGCACATCAAATTTAGAACAAACCAGTCCTCATCACTTTGCTCCCACATTCACCACATGAAAATCATCAAAGTCAAATATTTAATTTTGAGCCTGCATTCTACCAACATGGAAATGTGAGCACTGCTAATAAGTGATTAACATGGCTGCCAGCAGTGCACTGCATCAAATAAACCATTTGCTTTCATCTAATGTGATCTTCACTGATGTGTAATGGTGAGTGGTATTCCTCAACCAAAGCTCCTAACTTTTGACCTTCTAGTCCTTTGCATGGATTTTTGCCTCTTCTGCCACAGCACTTTGATCCTGAATTTTTTTGTTGAGTACACCAGGAATGACAGCAAAGTATGATTTGGTGCAAGTCAGTCATTTTTTTATCTGGGAGCATTTTTCTTTCATTGTTTCTAAAACTCATTATATTGCTAGGCAAATGGCAAAGAGTTCTGTGACACCCAGTGATAGAACTTACTTTCTCCAATTATTTCACAATTTTCCTTTAAATCATTTAAAATGATTGTATAAATTTATAATTATTATTCTATTGTTACTTCACAATTATTGTTCTACAAGTAGTCCCAACAAATGATGCAAAAAATGTTTCCTCTTTCTAATCACCCTTTCCTATCGAGGTGAGATGCTTCACTTCTTGAAATTTGCCAACTCAGTAAGACTTAGGAATTCAATTCAAGATCAATATATAATTTTCACTGGTCCAGTTCTCATGTTCCAGCTCATTATTTACCATTATATGTTTGGGATGTTTATTCACCTACATTGTCATGATTGTCTCATTTACACACCTAAAACCTGTGGTTGGATCTGCCAGCAATCTTGGTAAAGAAAGTCAATATACAGAATTGTATGAAGAGGACAGTGGTATCTGACCTATATTAATAACAATTCTAGTTCAGATATCTCAAAAATATTTATAAATATGGCCCTAAGCAGTAGATGCCAATAACATGTCAGATTAAACCAGGTGGTCATTAAACTGAGGTGACTAATAATATGAGAGTCAGTGTAAGCTAACCAGAATCTATGGTCTGGGTCTCAAGGTTACCAAATAAAAATATGAAGACCATCAATCACAATTGCTAATTAAGCTTTAAGCTTTTCTAAAATCAATTGTTTCTTTACTTCTCTCTTGGCTTTTCTCTATAAAAGTCTCTTCTTACATTCTTGTCCAAGAAGCTGCTTCTAACTCTTACTGATTTGTTGCTGCCTTGTTCAACTTGATTTTTGTTTAAATTCCTACAAGATAAGCTGAGGCATATTAAATATGTCAGTAGTTTTTGTGTCAGACGAGGGATCATAAAAAGGACCTATCTTCCCCTACTTCCGAAGGGGCTTCAGACCACAAGCAAAGGGCGAAAGTACCTTATGAATGCCTTAACATCTGTTTTCTTGTCACATCTGGGACTCCTAAGTAAAGCCTCAGGTGAATAAAAGGACTTTATAGGCTGAAAACGCAGGTTAATCTTACCCCCCAAAATTTGGAATTACAGTTGTAGAGTGGAGAAGATTTAACTTAGGGAGTTAGTGCCTGGAGCTTAGTTAAACAGTAGATTGGGGGTCATGGAATGAAATGTTCAGGTCATGAAAAACTTAGGAGGGTTTAAATTTTTTTTGTTTTTTACATGAATTTATGATTTATTGCCAGTAAATGTTTGACTTGTGTCCCTGTTTTCTATACCTATGTTCCCAGGGTCACGTAAACATTTCTCTGGCAAAAAAGAGGTCGTAAGTGGAAAAAGTTTAACTCTCCCGGCCTTAGAGAAAGAAGTTCCTATAAAACTCTTATCATTAAAAATAAATAGAAATTTTAGTTTTTGGCGGAGTTGGTGGGTTTGGGGTGGGGGTGTATATCCAACTATACTCAGGGCTTAACCCTGGTTCTCCTTAGGAGCCATTATAAGTGGGACCATATATGATGCTGGGGACTGAACCCAAGACAGCTGTTTACAAGTCAAGCACCTTTGCACTCTCTCTTTAGCCCCTGAAATTTCTTTTCCTACCTCTATGGTTTCTGGAAACCAGGATAAGTCCTGCATCTAGAGACCTTACTATTGTCAGACTTCAAGGGCTTCTTTCTTTACTTTGTCCTTGGAAATGGCTCTGGATGTCTGAAGAATGGAATCCATTGTCCTCTCTTCAGGATACTCATTGAATCCTAGGCACTGTTCAAGACTGCCAGGAATGTTTACTATTTGTCTTTGGTAAAAAGTGCCAAGGATCTTTGTTTTTTGTAAGTAGCTCTATGTTCAGCAGGAAGCTGAATTTAAAGTCTGAAAGTCGTTATTCAGAGCATGGTAGAAATGCTTAGACCTTCATCCATAATGAAGTTAAAATGAAACCATATACCTTAGGGCAAAGCAAAGCCCTCCAAAGACACGCTGTGCTAAATGTGGAACAGAGGCATCCTGGGAATTCCCTCCTAGTGGGAGATCTCCAGATGGAAAGAAGCCAACCAAGGCTGGTGTAGGTGGATGGAGTGTCAGCCTTCATATCACTCACTGCAAGTGAACTACTTAATAAACTCCAAACAACCCAATCTAGCATCTACAAGAACATAAATGTGTCTTCAGATACAATTCAAAACCTCTTTATTCATTTCCCAGACTTGCTGATTGTAAAAGATTTAGCAATAGGGAACAAAAGTTCTTCTGGAAGAAAAAAAAAAAAAGCAACCCTGCATTCCTTTGCCTTTAAGAAGAAAAAGTCTTGGTAGATTCCTGAGTGAGAACTCTTATCTTGGCCTTCTTTTTGAAATGCAAACTTCAGGGAAGTGATTCTTATCAGAAAAAAAGGGGCAGGAAAGGGAGAACAGGTTGGCTATATGGAAACTTAGTGGATGAAAAGAATCTTTTAAAGCTCTATGAAAAGTTTAACCATTTCTCTACAGATAGCCTTACCTTATTTCTCCTGCTGGAATGATTGAGATAAAATGTTCTTTTATATACCAGTTATATATAATAATATCTGCCTCTTGTGGTTTACATTTTAAAACACAGGCTCTCTGTTTGCATCTGCCTATTGCTCGAGTCTGGAGTAGAAGGACGAGACCACACAGCTGGAATAAAGTTTAATAATACTTTAATTCATCTACCAATAAGGCCTCCACACTGGCCAGACAGGGCCACCTCCTGAAGGAGATGAGCCCCACCCAAGGTCATGAGGAAGATTATATAGGGAAAGGATATAGGGAGGTTCCAGCTTTTTTATGATCTTTAAAATGACTGGCTATTGTCTAGAGGTGTCTTCCTACTGCTTCCTTGTCCTTCCCTGATAGGCTACCTGGTATGGCCAGGTAGCTTGGGGCAGGGCCAATAGAAATAGGCTTGTGAAGGCCTAGCACATGGCTTATACCATGTGGCTCTTACAAAATGCACCTGCTCAGAACCTGAAAAGCCTGAATGTGGCCTTTACAAAATGGTGTCTTTCCTTGTTCAGAACTCAGGTCCCAACACACTATAAATAGTTAAATATATATATATATAAAACACGTAGATATCTTTTTATCTTTAGATAAATATTGTTAAAATTTATTTGTATACACATGCTAAATAATTTTAAGTATATTCTTAGAAATATTTAAAAATATTCCCAAGTAGTGCTCTGAAGTTCTGCAAGCCTGGGGGCGTCATTGGCAATTGTCAACCAACTGGATTGGCAGTTCAATACTGAAACAGAGAATGTGATGCTATTTGGGCCAGAGTTACAGGTGCTGGGGATTGCCTGGACCATCTTGGTGGTGATTAAGGCACCATGTATTACCAGGAACCAAATCCAGATTGGGCTCAAGTACCCTAACTGCTACACTATCCCACTAACCCCAAATTGTGGTTATTTTTGTAACACTCACCAAATAAGTTATTTCTGTTACAAAATATACCCACAAGAAAACAAAATAATGTGGTTAGCTGTTTTAATATTTGATCAAATTAGATATTTTTTCAAATCAGTAACTTGAAACCTCAGAGTATTATTGAATAATGGATATTTATTAAATATTATGTCAATTACAAATAAAATATTAAAACATTAATTGACCAAGGGAGACATTTTTTCTGGGTCCCTATTTCCAAAATCAATTAAAGCACTAGTAAACATGCCTTATGCCACAATGACTACTTTACTATGAAGAAGAATATTTGTCTAGAAATTATGAATTAAATTTATAAAATTGTCAAGCTATAGAATACTAGCAACAGTTTGCAGTTGCTTTTTTAGAATCTTAATCAAGACATAAATCAGGGTAAAAAGATAAAATGTAAATAAAAGAAATATTAGTAATTGTCCCAGAAAGAGAAAAAAACAGAACAAAAGCTGAATGTATATGGAAAGCACTATAAAAAGAGTCTTAGAAAAGGGTTGTTATGCATGATGAAGCAGACAGATTAGAATTAAATATTTTAAAATGAGTTTTCATATCAAAAGCACACAGGTGCAGTTTGGTGGGGTCAAGATGGGCCAAAGAAGAAGAAATGAGAAGCTATATATACTCACCTTTGTGATCCAGCAAGTTTACACCAACATAGGTTTCCTCTCTCCTGAAACTAGAACAAAAAGGAATTGAGGAGCAAAGGACAAAGAGAGCACCTAAGAAGATAGGTGATCAAACAAGTAAATAAGATGCCCTTGCTAAGAAAAAACAGAAATGTGAATGCATTAATTCAGAAGAATATTTACAGTCCTGTACTATTGGCAACAATATTCATTGTAAGTATTTAGGCTGATCAGGATAAAGGATAAAGAAACAGGATAAAGGATAAAGAAACAGGATAAAGAAGTTGTGGTAAATACAATCAGTGAAATACTATTCTGCAGAAGAAGAAGAAAAAAAGAATATATCCTGATGTCCCAATAGCACAATGCAGAAAAGACATCTGATCTCTTTGGTTCATTGTAGCACAATAGCTCAAATCTGGAAACAATCCAAGAACACATGAATGGATAAATTATAGTACAAAAACATGTGGAAAGATGAAGTTGTGCAATTTGCTACTTCTTGGATGAATCTGGAGAAGACTATGTTTAGTGAAGTTAGTACAAAGGAGAGGGACAGATATGCTTCGTAGAGGAGCAACAAGGCCCAAAGGCAATAGAAAGAAAAAGCAGAACTGTTCTTCAAGAAGAAAGCTTGCCACTATGATTGGAGGTATTAGGGAAAGAAATATTAGTGTAATGGGGAGGAGAAAAGTGTCTGTCACAAAGGCAGGTTGGGCTGGGAGTGGCGTGGATGGAAGAACTGGGAACACTGATAGAGGGAAGTGGACACTGGTTAAAGGATTTGTGTTGGAACACTGTATGCCTGAAACTTAATAATGAATAACCTTGTATCTATAATTCCTGGTGATTCAATAAGATATATATGATAAAAATAGTAATTCTCTTTAATTAAATGTTCTGATCAGTAACCATGGACACTTTACTGCTGGTAGGATACAGGAACTTTGGACGTCAACACCACAGATTTAACTATTATAACTAAAATATTGAAATGATACTAAAAATTTATTAAAAATAAATGGTGACTTAAAAATGACAGTCTATTGCCTTTTGTGATTAGAAGGCTGGAAGAGGAAGTGATCATGCTACATAAAAAATTTAGAAAGAAAAAGACAATTACATGATGATTTTCCTCAGCAGAGGTTGAACATCCAAAGCAAATGACATAAGGTCATAGCAAAATGTCTCAGATTCTGAAAAACAGGATAACTCAAAGAAAGAGGGTAAGTGAATAGAGGGGTGAATTAGATAATGTGGAAACTAGAACTGTACTCCTGAAATTTTACAATATTGTTAACTAATGACAAATCAATACAACTTGAATAAAATACATAAATTTGATTCCTGGTCAGAAGAAATCTCCTGAACCTTCCAAGACTCTGAATTAGAAAAAACACTCCCCCCACTTTTTTTTTTGGCCTTTTAAAACCTTCTCTTATCCTGTTCATGGAAAGGCAATGCTTCTCAATTTGGGAAGCTGTCACTAAACCTTACACAGAGAGTGCCCCTGGACTTTATTGCTAAGGTAGTTTAAGACAACACACTTGCTTTATATCAGGGACTCTTAACTTTTTCCACTTGTAATTTTTTTTTTTGACTGAGAGATATAACATGGGTTAATGCTAATGTGGTGGATTTTCAATTCATCTTTGATTATTGGGCCTTCAGAAACCTTGAACCATGACCAAAACTTCAAAACCGCTAAGATGTAAATTCACTATCATTAAAATTCTAGGCTTTAGACCACCATTCTTTGACTACCAGCCTGCAATCTGAAGCTAGCTGGTGGGTATAACAAAGCAATAAATTATTGGTCTCTTTGGTTATAACTTTGTCTATGGAGTGGTATACAGGACAGATAAAAAATTGAAGATTGTAATGATAGTTGAAAATGATCACTCAGAGAGATAGAGAAAGACGGAGAATTGTCTCACTCATCTATGGGTTTTAAAAAAAATGAAAGACATTTCTCAACAATTTTCAAAGACAAGAGAGGAGGGCTGGGCGTTACAGCTGACCTCATGAATCTCACCACAAAGAGTGATGAGTTTAGTTGGAAAAATAAACACATTGCAAACTATCCTAACAATGAGAATAGTTGAGGGAAGTGGAAAGCCTGTCTAGAGTACAGATAGGGGTGGGGAGGGGAGGAGGGATATTTGGGTCATTGGTGATTTGGTGATGGGAATGTTGCACTGGTGATGGGGGTGGGTGTCATCTGATATGACTGAAACCCAAACACAATCATGTTTGTAACCAAGGTGTTTAAATAAAAAATATTAAAAAAATAATAAAAAAAGAAAATGATCACTCTAGACATGAATTGGGTGTTGAAATTAGATAAGTTCATTAACAATAGTGCAAACCACTGTGTGTGTGTACATGAGTGTGTGTGTGTGTGTGTGTGTGTGTGTGTGAGAGAGAGAGAGAGAGAGAGTGAAAGAGAGATAATGTCCTAGAGACAGGTGGGGTGGGGGGGGGGAAGAATGGAGGGAAATGGGAGACATTGGTAGTGGGAAATGTGTGCACTGGTGAAGAGAGTTGGATATAGTATGAAGACTACAACTTAATAATGAACAACTTTATAACTGTGAAAAATAAAATCAACTGTAATATTAACAATCTTATAACCAGGGTATTCAAATAAAGTAATTTAAAAAACAAAAAAGAATATAACCTGAAAAATATTTGAAGATTGCTTTTTATTAAAGATCTTACTGATTCAACTAGGAGTCTTCTCCATAACAAACACTTTCTAATGAACCTACTTTAACAGCACTTTAGGGATTGGAGTAAATATGAGAAATTAACGAACAAGCCACTTAGCTAAAACAGAGTGATGACCCTTTAAGGATAGTTTATGATTTGAGACTCTGGTTTACTTTTCTTCTGACCAAGAGCAGTACATCAGATGGGGTCTTAACACTTGAAGAACAAGGACAAGCCAAAGAGGGGGCTTGTTAAATGACTTGTTAAAGATACCAAGAGACTGTGATGGCTCTAAGATTATGACAGCTTAATTAGCAAACCCAAATCTAATGTTGTAAATGTGTCTTAAATTTATAAAATCAAAACACTAAGGACTATCAGTCACAAATGGCTCATCTTAAGCTCTGGTGAATTCAGTAAGTTCCCTGTGCCTTTTGATACATGCTGCTCTCTCCCTGAGCACCAATCAGTGGAGTTTTTCCTAACACGTAATGGTTTAGTGTTTCCCAGCTTACATACATTTTGTTCAAATAAACTTAATTTTATCTTTGTTTGCTATAGCACAAAAATATTGCTTATCATAGCATAGACTAGTATTTTTAAACTCTTTAATGGGTTAATGTTCGTGTCCTTTGTAAATTTCTATATACACTGGTATGTGTATACACATATGTGTATATGAGTCATATAATATTGTGTGGTATGTATGCATGATTATATTTACTTTGTATATAGATACATATATGATGCTGAAAATATCAAGTTGGCTGTCATTTGAAAAATTATTTGTGTCTGTGTAATTGTTAATTATGAGTCTATACATACCAGGGCAAAAATCATCAAGTTGTACATTCTGTGATTGTTATACATTTAACTGATGGAAATTTTATTTTAGAAGAAAATAATGATAAAATGTAAATCAATACGTTTTCATGGTCAAAGGGGAGAAGTGAGATAGTTATTCCATCTTACTTTCAATTTCTTACATTGATGTGAATGTAAACATCTGTCTTCATTTTGTCTTTTGTCTTGAAATCTTACCAAATACCCATATGCACATATAATTGGTCATGGTTGGAATAAGAAGATTCCTCAAGGAAATGTTTTGCTCTAATCTCCAGAGCTTGCATGAGTGTATTACTTTACATGGCAAAAGGCATTTGATAACTGTCAAATTAAGGACCTTGGGACAGAGAAATTATTCAGGATGTCTAGTGTGGGCTTCACATATTTATGGCTATGGTGTTGCTAAGTAACAAAAACACATTTAGGTGTAAGCTACCAGGTGTGGTACATGCTGTCATCCGCATGTTAAAAGGGAAGGTGAGAAATAGAAGTCTCCAAGTTAGAAGTTGAGAGACGTCAAGAAGCAGGTCAGATGGAGCTAGCATTCAGAGCAATAGCATAGTCGTAGGGTGTTTGCCTTATATGTGGCTGAACTGGGACAGACCTAGGTTTGATCTCCAGCATCCCATATGGTACCCAGCTTGCTAGGAGCAATTTTTGAGTGCAGAGCCAGGACTAACTGCTGAACACTGCCAGGTGTGACCCAAAATAAACAAACAAACTAAAAATGAAGCAGGTCAGAGGGTGCAGTTTATCACAGTGAAGGGATTCATGAGTCAAGAAGTCGAGAAAGTCCAAGAAATAGATTCCTCCTAAGGAGATTATGAAATGGTTGTTTTCACTGCTAACATTTTTGCCAAGTAATAGCCATAAGGTAGTTTTGCCATAGAATCAAAATTTAAAGAATCAAAAATTAAAGATGATTGTAGGAGTGTGTGAAGTATAAAGACTTAACAAAAGTTAACATCTAAAATACTTAAACTCTAATATATTTGAGCTAAAGCAGGTTGTGAGAAACACCAAAAGGTCAAATGTATGTACATTTATGGCATTAGTCTTGCAAAGAAAGGATTTAGGTATCATATCAAAGCACCTACCTTCAAAATTTTTGTTCATTCATGATGTATTATGTATTTTGTAAGTTTTCAGTTATTAAGCTTACTGGATATGTGAGACCAGAGAACAAAAAGCCAGATAATACACTACTGTACTAGGGAATTAAAACAAAATTTTGCTAACTGATGATTTCATGGTTATTGATGGATAGATGAAGCCAAATTGACAACCAATGGCTGCTATTATATGGTGATATTGCCTTATGGTGGTTTAGTTACACAGTGAATATATTTGCAGTGAAATATCTAGAACTGGCAATTGGATTACCTAGAACTGACAGATTCTGAGAGTTTCAAAAAGAAAGACAACTCCATGCACATCTTGGTTTCAGCCAGGGAGACCAATTTCTGACTCCTCTGGAATTGGAAAATAATTAAGTTCTGAATCAAAAATAAGATAATAGTATTTTAAATAATAATTAGGTATCTTAAGCTTTGATTATCTGTTTAGTAGCCACAAAAACTAATATGTTATCTTAATCATGGGAAATTAATCTCTCTTTTGCTTAATGACACTTAGCTTTCCCAGTCCCCCCCCCCCCAACTCTTCTTACCTGTATGCTGTTAAAATTTTATCTTGGCAGGAATACTAAAAGGTATTTTATATATATATATGTATTTTATATATATATATGTATTTTATATATATATACATATATATATATATATACTTTTGTATATATTTGTTCATGATTGAGTTTCATACAGTGGACCCGCCCTTCAGCAGTGCAGGTTTCCTGCCACTAGTGTTGCCATTTTCCTTCCCACCTGTCTCCGAGGCAAACTTTTTTTTTCTGAGGCTCTGTGCTCAGAAATCACTCTCAGCAGGCTTAGGAAACCACATGGGATGCTGAAGATCGAACCCAGATCTGTCCTAGATTAGCCGTGTGCAAGGCAAATGCCCTACTGCTGAGCAATTGCTCCAGCTCAAGAGACAAACATTTTACTTCTCTTTCTCTCTTCCTCTTTCTGTCTTCCTTCCCCCTCTTTTTGAGACTGTGGTTTGACTTTCATTAATGAAGGAATGCCATGTATATCACTTTATCCCCCTTCAGCACCCAGTTCTTGTCCAGAATGATTGGTTCCAGCTATCATTGATTGCTCTTTATGACAAACTTTGGCAGGAATACTATTTTTTATTTTAATAATTTTTATTGAGACCAATGTGAATAATAAGTCTTTCACAGTTGTATTTAAGGTGCATAGAGACAGCAAATTAGGGCAATTCCCACCAACAGTGTGGATCTCCCTTTGCTACTGTTCCCAGCATCATCCCATACTTCTATCCTTGGCCCCTGGCCTGCTAGTATAATAGGTCCCTTTTGTGTATAGCTTGTTGTAGTTTGGGTCTCTTGATTCAATTGTCATTGACTTTGGTTTGGGTTTTTAGGTCTGACTTTTTTTTTTAATTTCTATTAATGCTCCTGAGACCACTTGACCCCTCAGTCCCATCCACTATATTTCCCCCTCAATTTTTAGAAAAACATAGGCATATGAGGCAGAACAAGATGATTCATGTTCTATGGTTCTGTTAAAAAAATAGCTGGTGGGAGCCCCTGTCTAGAAACAATAAATATAAATAGAATTAAAAAGGTTGCTTTAGCTATTTGTGGATATTTATTGTTCCAAATGAATTTAAGGAGTGTTTGGTTCACTTCTTTGAAGAATGTCATGGGTATCCTTAGGGGAATTGCATTAAATATATACAGTCAGTGCTAGTGGTGATGTGGGGAGAAAGGAACTCTCATTCACTGCTGGTGAGAATGCCATCCAGACACAGCCAAGGCCTTGCTTTCCTTTTCTCCTGCTCATATTTTCACCAAGAATCACTTCCTGAAGCCCCTAGTGGAGAGAGAATAAACTGCAAATACACCAAAATAATTCATAGGCCAGTCAAGGTCTACCAGATTCTAGAGGAGACTGTTATTGTTCCTTAAAATGATCTCCTACCTAGAGGGCTTTCCCTAAAAGTGCCTGAACTCCAGTAATTAGTTAAAAAAATATAGCGTTCCTTTTAGACTCTCTCCTCAGATTATCTAGCTTAGTCTATTTGTTTCCTGGATGTCTATATATCCAACAATAATCAGAAGGAATGTAGGTAGGGGAACTACCTTGCTATTGTCAGAAAATTTCATAGGTCAGAAAGATACACTTGCAGGACAGGGCAAAGGTCTGATTACTAGATGACATCTCTTTTCTTCCCATGAACTATGTTGTTTCCTTTATTTGGAAGCCCCAGATCTATATACCTTCTCCTTAGCATAACTAGTCTCTGTTGCTTGCTTGTCTTAGATTCATGTTTGGATGGGATTCCCATATGTACCAAATTCAATTTTCCCCCTGCTAAATTTACTTTATGTCAATTCAATTACTAGACAAGCTAGAAACAATCTAGATGAGGAGAAGGAAAATATTTTCTTCCTCCACTGCAGGAATGGATCTTTCTTTAAAAAAGCCTAGACATGGTAATCACATAACTCTCAGTATTATTTGCTTTGAGCACACATCCTAGTCCTCTGCAAAACAGATTTCTAGAGGTAGCCTGGTCAAAATATGCAAATAATATGGAGATCTGGAAATTACCTAGTGATTTGCATGACTTGGTTCCCAGGCATTATTTTATAAAGTGTTTGTATGATTATGCCATAATTTTATTGCCCAGATTATGTGATCAAAATAAATTTGTCTCTCCCCAAAGGATTTTAGAGATAGAAAATTCTTCAGTATACAGAATCTTTCTTTTCTTCAGTAACATTTTAAAATAAATCATTCAAATGAGTTCTGCATAATGTAGAATGGTTTTTTTTTTCCTTCTGTTTTTGGCTTTTTATCTCTTTTCTACAAGCCATGCTTGGATAGATACTTTGAAAAGATTTTTATCACTTGAAAAGTATGCAGAGCCAACTGGGAAGGCACTTTTGCCATCCTCCTCACTGATCTTGCCAACTTAATGTGAGGGTATTTGAGCAGTTGTATTGTTACAGAAAATAAAAGCTTCTGAGGCTAGTAATTAGACAATGAAGTCTCTCTTTTTACTCCCTGATGTATTTATATTTTTCTTCAAGGTCATATTCAAAGTCTTAGCCCACGTACTGCACCTTTTATACTTTCATTGTGCCATGAACAATCATGAGGACTGTCTTCCCACTCTGTTGGGGGTGCTACACCCAGTTGTGCTCAGGGTTTCCTCCTGGCTCTATGTTTAGGGATCACACCTATCTGCTAAGACTCCAGAGAGCATAGGAGATGTTGGGGATCAAATTCAGGTCTGCTATATGCAAGGCAAGTAATTACCCACTGTACTATATCTCCAGCCTTTTCAGTGAATTTTCTGTGTGCAATACAGTGCTGTTGGTAGGAACAGTGCTATATAGATCTATAAAACATTCATAACTCATCTATGAAACTAAGCTCAATGATGATCAACTTCCCAGTCTCACTTCCAACCCTGATGGTTACCATTGGTTACCATCGATGATACTCTACTTTGAATGGGTTTGTTTTAAAGATCAAATCTAAATGGAGCCATATAGGTTTTGAATTTATAGGAATGACTTATTTCACTTAGTTTAAAGTTTTCTCATGTTTATCTCTTTCAGAAATGATGAGTTTTCCATTTTCTTTTAAGGCTGAGTAATATTCCACTGTGTATATAGCCCATTTTGCTTATCACTCATTGTGGGCATTCATATTAATTACTGTGAATGGTGCTTTTGTGAACATTATAGTGTCCAAGCTCTTTAAAATGATCATTTCAATTCTTTAGGATAAATATCCAGAAGAGTTATTGCTAGATCACTGAGTAGTTCTACTTATCACTTAAAAATTAAACAAGAGGAGGGGCTAGAGACATAGCACAGCAGTAGGGCATTTGCAGTAGGGCATTTGCCTTGCAAGCAGCCAATCCAGGATAGACATTGTGGTTCAAATTCTGGCATCCCATATGGTCCCTTGTGCCTGCCAAGAGCGAGTTCTGAGTGCAGAGCCAGGAATAAACCTGAGCACCACTGGGTGTGACCAAAAATTAAATAAATAAATAAATAAATAAATAATAATTAAACATGAGGGGCTGGAGCAAGCAGGCTTTAGTTTTGCATGTGGCTGACTTAAATTCAATTCTTTGTATCTCATGTGGTCCTCCAAGTACTGCAGGACTAATTCCTGAGTGCAGAACCAAGAGTAACCACTGAGGATCTCTGGGTATGGTGCTAAATGCAAAAAAAAAAAAAAATAGTCCAGAGAGATAGGGTAGGGGTTAGGGATGCATGCCTTATAAGTGTTCAATATTAATTCTATCCTTTTCACCACATGGTATGCTTAACATTGTTGGTACAGTCCTGGAGGCCCCTAAGAAATATTGGGGTGACCTGGCATAATCCCAAATCCTCAATCCCAAAAAAGCACTTCATTTTGGGAGTCTGGTTTTGAAAAACAGTCTCAAATGGCTATGAAAAATTGGAAGATACCCTTGGGTTCTGCTTGGAAAACATTGTTTGGGACCTACTACCCACTCCAAATAAAATATAAGGAAACATGCTCAGCATCAGTAGCTGGCAGAAAAATGCAGATCAAAACTAAAATTAGCTATCTATCCCCACTTACCTGTGATGATGGTCATATTTCAAAATATCAAGGCCATGCACATTTTCTAGGGCCTGGAGACATGGAAACCCTTGAAGGTCTTGTGTTCTGGGCACAGTTCCAAGATTGTAATGTACTACATAGTGGTCAATACTTAGGACAATGTCATGCTCTAGTAAGATGACTGTTTATTCTGCTGGCTTAGTAATATAAGTAGTAATAATGTTGAGGATACCTCACTCACTTTTAGTGTCTGGTATGCTGCTTTCTCCAGATTTTTCTGTTTTTATGTAATCAACTTAAAATATCATAATAGGCTTATTATGCTATGAATATATCTAAACTAGGCTGATTTGTGTAAATGATCCAACTTCAAGAGAGCTCTCAATCTCATGTTTAGCCATGTTTTTCTGAAAGCATTGAACCATGTTCATGAGTGCTGATAATTTCTAAAGAAAATTATAGGAAGAGTGGTGAAAATTGATCAAATATGTTTTTGATATTTGGAACAGAAGCAGAAGCGTCCTAAACTTCAGCAGAAATAACCCTGGGAACTATCATAATAATATCAGTGAGTGAGGGGTGTAAGAAGCCTGTCTTGAATACAGGTGGGGTGTCGGGGAGGGAAGAGATGGGGGCATTGGTGATGGGAAGGTTGCATGATGAAGGGGGGTGTTCTTGTTATGACTGAAGCCCAACTACAAGTATGTTTGTAATCACGGTGTTAAAATAAAAAAAATATTTAAGAAAAATAGCAACAACAACAACAACAACAAAAAGAAATAACCTTGGGGGCCCCTGGCACTTCAAAACCCAAGCATTGAACTGTTCAGCCTGCAGTAAGGCTGAGTCTGGTCCCAGACTGCTTGGAGGTCCCCAAGAACAGAATAAATAGTGGCTATAAGTTCTATGATGGTATTACATCACAAGAGACATTCATATCCAATGATACCTAGGAAATCGTTCATCATCACTATCAGGTAAATGCAAACCAGGACAGGAAGGTAACTACCTCATATCAGTTATAACAGTGGTTTTCAAAATGGGCAATACCAGTTTTCTCTGAATGCATTGGAATAATCCAGTGAAGCAGTAGTAGTCTTGATTGTAATAAGAGATACTTTCCATTCACTTAAGGTAAATATACAGAAGATGCTATGTGTGCTATGTGATATTTTTTTCTAAAAAGAAAGATTGGCCAAATAAGTTTGTGGATCTCTGCATTAGAATTACTATTATTGAAAAAATATATCAAGTATTTGGAAGAATGTTGAGAAGTGGGAATTTGTATACTCCAGGTGGTAATATAAATGGTATAACACTATGGAAAATAATGTGTATATTTCCCCAAAATTATTAGAAACAAATGAATAACATATGATCCAACTATTCTACTTCCAAGTAGCTACCTGAGGAATTGGGGACATTAATTTTTAAAAGATAGTTCCTCCCTGTGTCCATTAGAGCATTACTCACAATAGACAAACTAAAGAAATAATCTGTATTTATACTTTTTCTGCTTACTTCTTTTAACGTATTATAATCCAGTTCCTTTCATGTTGCAGCAAATTATATGGTTGCATCATTCCTTACAGCTATGTAGTATTCCATTGTATATCGGTACCACATCTTCATGATCTATTCTCCTGTTGTTGGTCAACTAGTTTGATTCCAGCTCCTACTGAGTGTTGCAATGAATAGCGGTGTGCTAGTGGAACCCAGGGCTCCAAAATGAGGATTTGGTAAGAAGCATGTCTGGAAGAGCAAATACTGATGCAGGAAATAATTTCAACAGTGAAGAGATACAAGAACGGGTTCAGGAAATCTAGCAGTCAAGCAAGGAATTCAGCCATACAAACTAAGAAGGAAAACAGCTTAGTGGAAAAAGACTGAAGAATTAGCACTTGCCTTTCTCAGAGTCCTGCTTTTATTGACAAGAACAAGGCCACACCCCAGGGTGAGAGAGGAATACCAAGTAGGGAATAATTCAATAATCCCATCACCAGATCATACTAGAGTGGAATATGAATATTTATTACATTATGGTAGGATCAACAATCCAACAGTGGTGTGTAGACATCTTTTTTGAATCAGTGTTTTTATATCCTGAAGATATATACCCCAAAGTGGGATTTCTGGGACATGGAAGTAAGACAGAAGAAGGACAAATACAGAATGATATCACTTATATGGGGTATTCTGAATAACTTCATTAAAAATTAAATGGTTTAAATGAGGGTTGTCAAGAACATCTAGGCCCCAGAATATAGTGAGAAGAAGGAAAGAAATTGAGTGGAGAGGAAGAAACTCAAATACAAAAGGATGTGGGGCAGGAGCCAAGGGTTCTCAGGTACATTAGTATTAAGTACAGAACTAAATATCCACTCTAGAGTCAACAACAGTGAAATAATGACACCCAAACTTTAACCGTCAAATAAAAAAACAGTTCTGTTATGCTTGGCAGGCTAGGGGGGAATAAGGGTTGGTGGCATAGGATGCACTCTGGGCACATTGGTGGAGGGAAGTTGACACTGATGTGCAGTATTGGTCCTGATACAACGGATGTATGAAACCCAACTATGAATAACTTTGTAAATCACAATGATTTAAATAAAAATCTAAAAAAAAACCAATCTTCCTATTTGCAGATGAATGAAGAAACATGACACCACAATGCAATATAATACTATTCAGCCACGAAAAATCATGAAATCTTCTGATTTCATTTGTGACTGCAAGGATAGACCTTGAAGGATGATATAAATGAAACAGGTTATTTTGAGAAAGATAAACTTGTTTTCTCTCAGCTGTAGATCATAAATAAATGAGAAAAATGAAAACTCTTAGATTATTTTTATTTGCCATGTGGCCGTTTCCGGTGGTTCTCAAGTGCTATTTCTGTATTTGTGCTCATGAATGACCCTTAGTAATGTTCAGGATATTATTCATACTTCCAGGGATTGGCCAGCCTAACCATATGTGTGACAAGCCTCTTCACCTCTATATTAATTTTCTGACTTCCAAACCCTTAGATTCTAGCACAAGACAGTGGTAACCAGAAAGTAAGGGCACAGGGATGAGTAAAAACAAATCAAATGAATCAATCATTTTGTGGTAGGTGGAAAATGAACTTTTGGTTGAAAATCTCAATGCAGCATTTATAGATGTTGAACTGCACCATAGGGAGCTATGTATCACCAGAAACTAATATAAATGCAATAAAATTGGGAATCAAAGGTTGTACTGTCGTGGACTGAAATGACAGCACAGCAAGTAGGGCATTTGCCTTACACACAGCCTACCTGGGTTCAATCCCTGGCATCCCAGATGGTCCCCTGAGCTTGCCGAGAGAAATTTCTGAACACAGGGTCCGGAGTAATCCCAGAGTGTCATTGGGTATAGCCTAAAAACAAACAAAAAAAATTGCACTGTCTTTGGCTGAGAAAAGGTTTAAATGAAAGGAAAAAAGAAGAGAGCATGGGTTTTCTCTCTCTGTACACACGGATCAAGTACCGTCTGTGTGAAGACATAATTAAAAGGGACCAACTGCAAACCAGCAAAGAGCAGGATCAAACTGGTGCCCTGATCTCAGATTTTGACCTCCAAAGCTGCAAGGAGGTAGGTTTTATAGCTTAAGCCAGCAGTCTATAGTATTTTATTATGGCATCCTACACTGACTAATACAGAAATAATAAACTTTCTCCATTCGTGTCCCATCTTTGCCTAAGAAAAGCAACAGATCTTTGCCTGAGAAAAGCAAGAGTGGGGACTACTCACTGCCTGAATTCCTTATGGGGCTTGAATTCCTTATGGAGCTGATATTTTGAGTTCATTTTTGGTGGTGCACATTTCAAAAAATCTTCCACTATTTTTTTATGACCTTCACCTTCGGTTACATGAGCCAACCATTTAAGAAGCTAGGGACTAATATATCTGTCAAACTTTCCCCAAATTGCACAGATAATAAGCATTGAACTGAGCTTCCAATGCAGCGTTCCTTGTGCTGGTCTGTCTCTTGGGACTTAGAGCCTTGAAAAAGCTGAATGTTTGTACAAGCTGTGTGTTGCTACTTAAACTATTAACATGCCTGGTGCATCACTACTTAAATGATAAACACACTATTGCAAAAGAAAATCTGGGTAGGAAAAGGATCATTCAGTGTACAATATATACCTTGCATTCATGCTTGAAGATCTAGGTTAGACCCCAGGCATCAGAAAACCAACTAACAAGAAACTAACTCCTCATTCTTCCTATCTCCTCCCCCATAACTGATAACAGAAACAACCCATCTACCAAACAACCAATAATTAAGGCTCCCATTTATGGAACTAGTATGCTTAATAATTTATAAAAATGACTGCCTTTAGGCTAATTTTATACTTTTCTTGTGATCTATTTTCTTTCTCCCTACAGGAAAAAAAAATCTTATTTCTGTGTGCTTTAAAATTTCTTATGTCTGATTGCTTTAGTAATTTCTCATTTCTTATGATTCAAGGGAGAAATTCAGGGTCTGTGTGGGTAAGGAAAATCAGTTTACATAAAGGTCACAGATAAACATCTTTATGCTTAAAAAGATTAACTCAGTAGACTTTCTGATTTTATTCTGTATCATGTCCTCAAACATTTACAACGGAAAAGATACACTTTTGCACATTTTGGTGCTTCCTGTGAGCCTTAAACAAGGCTAAACTAAGAGAGTTGTTGTTGCAAGGTACAATCTTTTGTATTTTTTGGGGGGGCCACACCTGGCAACTCTCAGGGGTTACTCCTGGCTCTGTGCTCAGAAATCACTTTTGGAGGGGCCTGAGCAATAGTGCAGTAGTAGGGCATTTGCCTTGCACACGACTGACCCAGGATAGACCTCGGTTCTATCCCCAGCGTCCCATGTGGTTCCCTGAGTCAGGAGTGATTTCTGAGTGCGTAGCCAGGGGTCATCCTTGAGTGTCTTGGGGTGTGGCCCCAAAAAAACAAAAAAATGATGATGATGATGATGATGATGAAGAAGAAGAAGAAGAAGAAAAAGAAAAGAAGAAGAGGAAGAGGAGGAGAAGAGGGTAGGGGAGGAGAAACAGAAGAAGAGGAGGAAGAAGAGGAGGAGAAAGAGGAGGACAAGGAAGAAGAAGAGGAAGACGAAGAGGAGAAGGAAGAGAAAGACAAGGAGGATGAAGAGGGGGAGGACAAAGAGGAGGACGAGGACCAAGAAGAGGAGCATGAAGAGGAGGAGGAAGAGGAGGGCCACGTGCAAAGCAAATGCCCTACCACAGTGCCAACATTCCAGCCCAATGTGCAAGGTATAATCTTGAAGAAATCATTTCATTTGCTTATATTTCCCTATTTTTCCATGCAGCCAATCCATGTAGCTGATAGCTGTGAAGGATTACACAAAAACTGTGCACTGAAGTTTTTAGTTAGTACCTTATGTTGTAGATCAGCCTCTGGAGACTGAAATTGAGAAGGAAGAGTTTCCATACAGAAGAACACAGGGTAGGGTTAGAAAGAAAGAATAGTGGTAAGGTGCCTTGCTTTCCATCAGCCCAGATTCAATCCTTGGCATCCCATATAGTCCCCTCAGTAACACCTGGAGTGAATCCTGAATGCAGAGGTAAAAGCAACTACTGAGCATTACTGAGTATGCCCCACCCCAATAAAACCACAATCAAAAACAAGCAAACAAAAGAGCATAGAGCCTTGTGCTTCTGTATTTTCCTTCTCTCTGCTCCCAGACTTAGCAAAGACACCTCAAGTCAATCATGTGCAGACTGGAAACTATGTCATTGGCCTTGCAACAAATTCTTAACAAATGCCTATAAAGATCTAAGTACAATTAAAATGAAAATGAAGAGGTAGGAGATACCTGAACAATGATTGGAAGTGAAAGAACTATAGTCCATTGAAGTCCATTGAACTAAAAATCTATTGAAGAGCTTAAGGAACCATCCATCTATTCTATCAACATGTGCTGGTAATGTGTCAGGAGCTGTGCTTGACTGGCAGAGGAAATAGACTATGATCAAATGTAGCATTTCCCAAGCAAAATCCCATAAAATGCAAAGGAATGCACTTTATCTGCCTTTTTTTTTTTACTGCACTTGATTTAGTAGAATAAATTTCAGAAGATGATTTTGGTATACTTCACAGCACTCTGGTTATCTACTGAAAATTAAAAAAACCTGGTACTATGTATGTGTGTTGTGGGGGGAGCATAACATATGAAATCATTAGTAGTGATATAACAACTTTAAACCTCCACTTACTATACCATTAAGTACTGTATTATTCAGTTCAAACTCTCATTTTTGTTAAAAAGATAAAATAAGTTATGCATGGTACCTCTTCATTAACAGTAGTGCAAACCACAGTGTTAAAAGGAAAACAAAAGGGAAAAGGGAGGGAGGGAGGGAGCGAGAGGAGGGAGAGATTGAATATATATAGAGGAAAAAAGAGTGAGAGTGAGAGAGAGAGAGAGAGAGAGAGAGAGAGAGAGAGAGAGAGAGAGAGAGAGAGAGAGAGAGAAAGGAGTAAAATGCCTGTACCAGAGATAGGCAGGTGGGAAGGTGGGAGGGGAATCGGGGACATTGGTGGTGGGAAATGTTCATGGGTGAAGGGTTGGGTTGTGTAAACTGCAAGACTGAAACTCAGTCTTGAACAACTTTGTAATCACAGTGTTTAAATAAAAGGAAAACCAAAACAAAACAAACATTAAATAAAACCATAAAACAAAACCATAGAAAGATGAAATAAGATAATGACTACAAAGTGCTTGATATAGGAAAGATAGACTCTAAACCTGGGGGTGGGGAGCAAACCATTAATAATACACTCATCATTATCAGTGAGTACACATTGATAAAGATCAGACAGGATGCACTAGTTTGCATCATCTCATTACTAGAGCCTGGATGTGGATTTGAATAGCTATTTGAAAATATATTTTAAAAACGAAAAAAAAATATTGAAAAGAAAAACATACAAAAGAGAATGAAACAAACAGAAAGAAATCGTCAAGCATGTCCCCGGTGGGCCACTAGAGCATAGCACTGCTATGAAACTTGGGATCATGGAGAAGCCCCAAATCTAGAGGTCTCTTACTGAAGGTACCAGAAAACTGAGAACATATATCTACCAAATCTGACTATCCTTGATATTTTGACATTTATTTTTTAGGTAGAATAGAGAGGCAGAAGAGAAAGTTTTCAGGGAAAGAGTTAAAGATTTAGCAAAGGCTCCCCACCTCTTCTCATTAATATATACCTAAGCTAACCTCTATACATTTATAGGTGGGCAAGAGCACAAAGAGATAGGAATCCTCCTGGAGACCCAAAACTAAATAACAAACAATCCATATTTATAGCCTATATAGCTCCTTCCATATACTATCTCTTCCCCCTCCCTTTAGAAATTCGACTACCCCTTCACCCCTCAATCCCACCCCCGATTTTCCACCTCATTAAAACTCTTCATCCTCAGATCTTAATCCACTAGGCATCAAGACCGACCTCCTACTCCAATGAACCAGTACCCAGCACCCAAGTGAAGAAATACCCGCCCAAACCCACATCTCATTCCCCGGCAAGAAAATTCAACCAACACCCCTACTGACTCATGCTATGTGGCCCTCCTCATCACCTTTCCCTAGCACCATCCCTGGCCTGATACCAGACTTAGGGCCAAAAGAATCCCAACTGCAAGAACTCCACCCAAGACCTTCCTGCAGCAAATCTTTAAATCTCAAGAAGCCCAGGTTGTGTGATAAAAAGGCCTCCTAGAGCCCACACCCCACAAGAAAATCTCAAAAGACAAAGGGGAAGCCTATATTTTCATAAGATCTATATACCACTACCTCTTAACCTGTTTTTTCCCAAATTTTAAGATATCCTCCTCCTCCACTTTGTTCTTTTTTTCTTTTTTATTTTTTTCATTATATTTATGTGTGCATGCATAATATTATTTTTTGTCCTGTTTTGGTTTTCCTCTCTGCACCAGCAATACAATATAGCATGACCTCCTTCTGCAAAGGCATACTAAAAAAGGGGAAATCTCAGGTACAATATCAAGCTCTTATCTACTAGGGATAAGAACTCTTTTTTACAACACAGGAACATCTCCCACCTTGAACACATGTCATGTGGACTTAACGTAGACCCTAGAGAATTAGACACCAACCGTCCATCCTTGACCCCTGAATCCCAGACATAGAAACAACACAGTTATCCACAACAGCCCCAGCAACCAAACCTCCTCTGGGGCAGCCTTAATATTGCTCTGATACCAACATGTGCCAGTTCGGAATGATATACTGACAATAAGGAAAGGGGAACAACTGGATCTAAGAGCAGGTTGTCCTACCTTACCAGCCAACGACAAGATAAAATCAGAAGACTAGTCAGACTTTGATCTGTGCAAAAGCCAAGATCGCTATCTACAGATGACTGGTGGATACAATCAGGATTGGACAGAACCCATCCTGGAACCACTAAAAAAGCTCTAACTTAGACTCTGGCCTACGATCTGAACAACAAACAAGATCTCTAATTCCAGAGATCCGACTGAGACAATCGCAACCAGAAAGAGTCTCATAGATACATAACGAAAGACTCTATCCCATACTCCATCCAAGGAGCAACGCAAAGACCATGACCACCAACTACAGAAAATGGAATAAAATGACACAGAAAGGAACAAAGCTCCTAGAGAAAGTCTTCACCATAAGCTTCATTTCTTGATCTGTGTAGCTACCAAGATCTCTAAGTACAGAGGGCTGATTTTATCACCCAAGATAAAGCAGAAGTCATTCATACACCACAATAGCACCGAGGGGAGAGTAAATGAACTGACAAGGACTCTACAGACAGTCCCATGACAGCATATTTCAAGGGGGGAGAAACCTTGTATAACTTAGGCTGAGGGAATTCCTTCTCTAATGCCCCCAACATTTACTATGCCTATGTTGGAGAAAAAAAAAATCCCCTTCCTTTTTTTTTCTTTTTTCTTTTTTTCCTTTTTTCTTCCTTTTTTATCTATTTATTTTTTATTTTTATTCTATCCTTTTTTTTTGATTTCTATGTTGCAGTGTAGATATGGAAGTTGATGTCCCCAATTTCATCTAATGTTATTTTATCTTTCCTTTTTTTTTTCTACTCTGACATGGTCTTATTGCAGGACCGAGACTATTATGTGGTGCTTAACTTTAGTGCTGTAGTGCTTACTGGATATTTTATTTGATATTTCTTCTTGTATAACTGTGGTACTTCAATTCCTTTTTTCCCCTCCTCTCTCAAACCGAGATTGAGAGCATCTAGAAGGACCACACCCATTTTCGGCTTACCCACATTTTTTTGTTGCTCTTTTCTTTAAACAAAACCATATAACTTGAACTATCTAGTTCTGCCTCTCAAATAGAGGGGGAAACAAAGGAGGATACCAGAACCAAACAGATATATGATCAACAAGTAGTAAACTGGACACAGAAGAGACCACCTGTTTTGGCAGCCTGGGGGGTGAGTGTGGGGGATATGGAAGTCAGGATGGGAACGGGGGAGGAGGGAGGGAAGACAAACTTGGTGATGGGAATTCTCCTGATTCAATGTTAATATGTATCTAAAATATTATTGTGAAAGTTATGTAAACCAATATGGTCAAAATAAAAAAAAAAGTAAAAAAAAAGTAAAAAAAAAGATTTAGCAAAGGTCAGTTGGCCTATTTGTTCATTTTCTATAACAATTTATTACAGATCTGGTGACCTAGAACAATGTATATTTTGCATCTCACAGTTGTGTATGTTAGAAGTCAATAGCTTCGTTTAATGGAATGCTTCGGTTAAGACTCTGCAGGGGTCTCAAACTCAATTTACCTGGGGGCAGCAGGAGGCAAAGTCAGGGTGATCCTTGAGTGCAAAGTCAGTAGTAAGCCTTGAACATTGGGGGGTGTGACCCAAACAACTAAAGCAAAACAAAACAAAAAACGATTCCTCTAGGGCAGGGCCACAAAACGTTGTACAGAGGGCCGTTTGCGGCCCACGGGCTGCGAGTTTGAAACCCCTAGCAGAGCCTCAAATAGCTGATATCACAGTGTTGCCTGCCTGGAGATTCCAGAAATAATTAAGTCTGTTCCCAAATTCCTTTAGCTCTTTGGCCAGATTCAGCTCCTTATAATGGAAGAACTGAGATTCTTCTTGTTCCTAGAGGTAACCTACATTACTTAAAAAGCTTTTTTGGTCTCTTCCTACCAGCCAAGGCTTGCTAAATCCTGCTGTCTGCTTTTGAATCACAATGACTGTACTTTTCACTTTCTCAGACTTCAGTTGGAGAAAGTTTCTCCACATTCTAGGGATTATGTGATTCCATTGATAACCCAAGATTATCTCCTTCTTTCAGCATCAAGATATTTAAAATGGCCTGAAAATTTTTATTTATTTATTTATTATTTATTTAGCCCTGTAACATAAATCAGACATAAATTCCACAGCTCAGGGTGTGAGAACCTTTGCCGTGTCTAGAAATGGCAAGGCCTGGGCATGTGTAAGGCCACTCACAGAATTCATTCGGACTCCCAAATATCACTCAACTATATCCATGCCTTAGTATTGATATATAGGGAAAACCCTAAATAATATTTTTATTAAAAAAATAAACAGTAGCAAGATCAGATGTCTGATGACCATACTTATCAAGAAATAGAAGAAATAGAAGAAAATAAACCAGAGCTGACTAGGCTATTTGACAAAAAGAAAGGGGTTTAAGAATCATAGAAACGTGTGTTTCACCATTCTTTGTGACCAATAGACCTCCACTGATGTAAAACATCTATATCTATAGCTATATATACAATAGAGCAGTAGAGAGAATTGATTTCACAATGTTTTCTTTGTGGAATTGGAGATATTAAGAAGCACCTTAGTGTATTGGATTTCTTTTTTGTTTCTTTTTTCTTTTTTTGGCTAGTCGACCTACAATAGAATTGCAACAAATGTTCTTTTCAGAAGAAAAAGAATTGATGCGCCTGTCCCTATTCCATTTATGTTGTGCTCGTGGAAGTTTGTCCTCTATGATCACTTGAGGACTTCTCATCCCAAGTCTTCAATAGCTGAGATAATACCCAAATACCTGCTCTTCCTGTGAGAGAAAATAGAGTACAGCTCTTCTGTTTGATCTCAGACTAGTAGTTGATGCTTCACACTCAAAGGCAGAGAGTGGAGAAAGCATCCTCTAACAGCAACAATGCTAGACTCCAAACACTACTAAGCTACAATTTCAAAATGGACCATGAACTTTAGAGTTCCAATAAATAGAAGCATCGTGTAATAAATAGCTTGTCCACTTAAACTGATTTTCCAATAGAACAAGCAAACTTTTGAAGAATGACAGCAGCCCTCCCCTGCTAGACTCCTTGACACTGGAGAGTCTATTCCTCACATCTGATGGCAACAAAATAGAACCCAAGTAAAATGTTGATTACGTTTTCAAGCTATAGTTTTTTTCTTCCATAGTACTGGTTAACATTTTTATACTTGTGAACTATAAGAAGGGAGCATTTTGTTTTATATCAAAGACTACCTATTATCAGTTCCAGTGACCTTCATTTGCTCTGAGGCCTGTACTAAGAAAGATGTCAATGGTTTCTAGCCAAGCTCTTCTGTGTGTTAACTCTTGGATAAAAACTTTCTCTTCCAATAAAGTGTTGTCTTGGTAGAGGCTCACTTGTCCTTATAAAACTCTCCGATGAACACTTACTAACAGCTTGTTTTGTTTGCTTGTTTCTGAGTATTCCTTATGGAAAAAAGAATATAGAGTGAACCGCTACTAAAGGAGTTAAGTACAAAGAGCAAACAAGAATGGGATTTCAAACCACAAAAACATTGCTAAGTTCCCAGTGAATTTTATCCCAGGGAATACAAAAACTTACCCTCAAAGTAAAATTAAACATAATGCTAGTACACTGATTTGGGGTTTGCTCAAAGATCTGATTATTTGTTCATGGGCTTTATTTCACATCTTTGGCAGGGTTATTAGTAAAAAGCTAGTGTCACTGGCAAACATCTGCTGTCCAGTGTGTTATCTTGGGTTTCTTCATTGCCTTTAACTGTACTTCCAAACAACGAAGTTCCTGATTCAAGATGCATATGGAATGAGCCTAGGCTAAGTGTTTTCTCCTTTCATTTTTTTTTTTTGCAATGTTATTGAGTTTTCAATTCAGGATGCATATTAAGTGAACCTAGATCTAGTTTTCTCTCTCTCTTTTTGCATTATTATAATTAGATGTGCCTGGGAAACAGGGGAATTGTTATCTACGATCATATTTTGTTTATATTATAAGAAACCTTTAGAGAAGTTAAACACAATTCGCATTGTAATTAACTAGGTTCTCTTCAGAAATTGAGCTTAATTGAAAAAACATGCAAACTGATTAGCAGGTGGCAAATCTAAATGGATCTAGACGAAAACATCACAGGTCTGCCCTGCTGGAATATGTGCTTTTTCTCTCTAGCAGACTTTTCCTGTATGACTATTTCTCTAGGCATTAACAGATAACCAATGAATGGTTTCTTGACCTTTTCTTACCATGGTCCTCTTTTGATCTTGTCTCCTTCCTTTGGCCCCTCTGTCCTACTATTTGGCCCCTAGTCTCATGACCTGACCCCCATTTATGCAATTTTTTATCTGTATCTTTCTTAGAATTTTCTGGGGCTCACAGTGGTGGGATATAGGCCGTAGTTGAAAAATGCTAGAACTCTGAATACACACTGTGACCCGATGAAGACAAATATCTCTGGATGTAAAACTGACACAAGTGAAGGGAAGAACCTGTCATGCTTTATCTTATTAGTATAAAGTCATGACTAGCCAACACTTATTATTTTTATAATTTGTAATTGTTTGGGGGCTATTACCAACCTTTTAATCATTCATGATACCTTAAAGGTAAAAGAACATGCTCAAGGGAAGTATGAACGTACAATAAAGCCCTAAACCTCTCTGACTCTCTATATATTCTTTTATAAAATTTTTGGTTGTTTTGAATTTATCTTGGCTGTGCTTAGGGTTTACTTTTCTGATCTCAGGGATTACTCCTTGCTGAGCTCAGGGGACCATAACGGATGCCAGAGTTTGAACCTGAGTTGAGTATTTGTAAGACAAGTACAGAGGAGTGCAGTGAGAGCAGAGAAGGGACCTCTATGACAATGAGAGTTGGCAATTGGGTGCTGAAAGGAAGTAAAGTGATATGCATGGTATTCTTTCAGTAGCAATTTTGCAAACCACAGTGCTTAAAGGGAATAAAGGAGGAATTAAAGACAGAAAGAGAAAAGAAAAATGCCTGCCATAGGGCAGGTGAGAGGATAGAGAAGAAATGGTGGCAGGAAATATAAGCTGGTGAAGGGGAGGTTTTTGGACATTGTATGACAAAAACTTAATCATCAACAACTTTGTAACTGTATATCTCATGGTGATTCAATGAAAGAAATTATTTTCGTAAAAATAACAAGTGTTTTATCCAATGTAGTATATCTTTGGCCCCTTAGCTATACATTTTTAAAGGTACTTTGAACTAAATTTCCTATTGATATGCTATCAAGTATCTCACAAGGCAAAATTGCAGGTGAAAATAAAGGTGAGAATAATGCACATAAGAGTTATGAAGAAGGACATTATTATAAATATCTGACAACTCTTTCAAGAACCCCAAGTCTGACTATTTAGTTAACCTCCTTAATCCAGTCTTTCTTCTTTGTTGCCTGGCCTGCCACTTACCCTAAGGACAATTTTAGGGACGATAGCTTGGTGATTGTAGAGGATTCACCGAAAATTTAGTAGACAATAGTTGTCTCTTTTGAAGAATAATCATGCTCCCAGATCATAAATATTAGCAAGTCTGTCAGTAAACTTTCAAATACCCAAATTATATTAGACTCAAATGGTCCATAATTAATCACGCCCAACTCTTCAGCATTTTTCTTTTCTTCTTTTACAGTGTGAGTGAAATTTTCCTTATGAAAAATGAAGGGGGAAGCTTAGAGAGATCTTTAGTGGTAAATATTTTAAGTAAATTTGAGGTGGAATGAAATAACATATCCATTATGTTTTTATATCAAGAGCAAATAATTGAAGGCCGCACACAAGAACTACACAAGGGAATCTACTTTACAAGAATAGCAATCCTGCCCAGCAACCTGCTGCTTTGGAAATTAAAATTTCAAGAAGAGCAACTATGATATTTCCTGGGGACCCAAATGTGAACCAATTTATTCAACCTTCCCTTTGCTCTGAAAGTAGGACAAAATTACCTGACCTTCCAATGGAGGCCACAGTGTCCTCTGAAGATGGTAACAAGCCAATGAAGGTAACAAAGCAGCTTTGACCCTTGCCCACCATACAGTTATTCGGGGTGTTAGTGTGAGTAGAAGAGATCTGGAATGTTTCTTCCCTCTTTTCTTTTCTCTTCAGTTAGTAGCTAGATTTGACCTCTGCGTACAAAAACATGTTCCGCCGCCCCTGGACCAAGATGGAAGTGCTGGTAGATTCACATCTTTGAAGGCAACATTTTATTTTATGTGTTTGGTGGTTCTGCAAGAGAAAACTACCATGAGAACAGCTGCGCTTGCAGCAGGGCCATTTCCTGCATGTGTTTGCTGCAGCCTTGTGATCACTGTGAGTTCCAAAAAGAAACGATCTCATATGACAACATTTACTTTGGTGCATCTCCAAGTTAACCATGAATCCGGGAGTCTGCATCCCGAGGCCCGCCATCATCAGATATTTTCCAAGTTAGGACTTCTCTTGGAATACTTGAAAATAATTTAATTCATATGATTGGTGAGCAGTTTAGTGAGCAGTGCCTCACAGATGGCTCTGCACACAGGGGATAGTGATGAGGTGAGAGCCTCATGTTTAAGGAGCAGGAACACGGTGACAGGGGGTTTCTATTACCCTTAGAGAAACAAATGTCAAGGTAGGGAGTTTGAACATTTTAATATAGGATTCATGATGTTGGCATTAGATTTCAGTTTGGGCATTCAGATTTCTGGTCAGAGGGAACCACAGAATATGTGGATCAATTGCCGAGAAAGTCTCCAGTGGTGAGAGAACATTCTAGCAAAGGATGAAAATGACAGGTTCTGTCTTAAAATGCTGCTAGTTCCTTAATCCATGCCTCCATTCCTGTCTTTGTGCTCTGGTTATGTAGGTGAGAACTTCTATAGGAGGCTGAGCCTGGCTTTAGTGCCTCTTTCCAGGCAATAACATTAGAGACACACTCAGGTCATTCCCTCTGTTTCCTGTGCTGAGCCAACCATGACATTGATAATTGCTACTGACAAGGATCCTGGAATAGCCATTCGGGTAATGAAACCTTAGAAACTGTCTATACGATCCACTCTTCTGCTTTTCTGCTACAGAGAGATGGAAATAAATAGAGCTGTGCTTTTACATAAAGTTATTCATCAAAGGCATTGCATTCAAATGACAAGGAACTGTCACAAACCATTAGATCCATATGTGAGCACACACATGCACATGTGTGTGTGTGTGTGTGTGTGTGTGTGTGTGGTTTTCTCTAGATTATTCCAAAATAAAATTAAATTGATTCAAGTTCTATCCTAGTTTTACTGGAGAAAACTCCACTTCCAGTGCATTATTCCAAGACTGAAAAGTTTGTTGGGGCTCAAGAGAGTTTATTTGTGCATATGGCTTCTCTTTATCACTCCCAGAACTGCCACTTGGATTTCCATTTTAAATTATCTGGGGTGTAGAAATCCCGTTATTTCTGCTCTTCCACTTCTTAAAGATGTGAAATTATTCTCATCACAGCTTCAAAAATAGAACACCCCAAACAGAACTAATGAAACCAGGGGAATTTTGAATTAGGGGGAAATACTAAATAGTTTATTTGTTCCTAAAATAATAAGTACTATTCAAAATGTTTCCTAGGAGACTGGGATCTGTTCATCCAGAAGAGGATTTACTCCTTTATTTATTGTTTTTCTGTGTATTTTTATAAATGAATGCAAAGGTTTTGTTCTCACTTCCATTTCCTCAGATCCTCATTATCTTGTATTTATGCAGGTTTTGGTGGAGGAAATCATGTTACTTTTCAACAATAAATGTTTGTCATATACCTCTCACAGAAGCAATCACCTCAAAGTTTTGATTCATAATATGTTGGGTAAAAGAAACAATAAATAGGTATTAGACTTTTAAAATAAATTGCGATGCCTTCTATGTTCTAAACATAACTTCAAAAGGAGAGAGTTATTAAAATGTATGAACACAAATGGTGTATATGTGTTCTTCTACTAAAAAAAAGCTCTTTTGTTGAAGTCAGGTCTAGGGAGCTAATGTTGGAAGTTTCCAAACTGTTCTCATTGCTCTCCAGGCTCTTCCATCAGTCCCTACAGATTAATTGAGAAGAGGATTAAAAAAAAAAAGAAGAGAAAGAAAGAACATTTACTTAAAGGTAGGCACTTGGGTTGAAACTTCTGTTGGAATATTGGAGCCAAGGTGATCAAAAATAAAAAAAAAAAGAAAAGTTAAAGAAATTTTTCTTGTCTAATTTCACTTCCTGCTTTCATTGAAAGGTTCACTGTATGAGAAAGGTTGTCATATTTACTTTGTGATCAAGTAAATTATTTGGGGGATAAAATAATGTTGGAAGAACTGGATAAATATGGCTAGGTTGCTCAGAAACATGATATCTGTTTTTTAAATCAATACAAATATTTGTTACTTAATAAGTCATAGTTTTTAAAGTATATAAGTTTTTACATAAATATATCTTTTTTAAAATTTTTTTTATTTTAATTATGACAACAAACATGCAAAGAAAGAGACAGGGTAAAGTTACAGTGGAAGCACAATCACCCATAAACAGAATTCTCGGTAGTCCCATCGATGATATCCCAGCCTTGAACTTTCAGCCAAAGAACATTAAGAAAAACAAAACTGAACCCATGTACAATACAATTACTCTGCCCCTCAAATCCCCAGTTGTAGTACATACTATTTCTAAGCAGCACACAATATAATCTAAAGACATTAGACTTATGTAACTCCTTAAACATTGAGGGCAAAGTACATTTATCTAGTTCCATGCACATGCTTACTAGTTTACATTAACCTCAAAAGTTTTAGTGGGTTGTTTTTCTTAAGGATTGGAGTCAAGGGAACATAGTAAAAAAACGGTGTTATGGCATTCGTTTGCATAGGCCCACCAAAATATAAGGGACATGGAAAGAAAAATTATGGCCTAAATACAAGGAGACCTTACCCCTGAAGTTTCCTGGCACAGGACCGACTCTGGGCTCCAGAGAAACTAGTTTGTCCAATCCAAGTCATCGTCTGTAGTGGCAATACATCTCCATTCCTCACATAGTCTCTGTTGTTGGTATCATGCTTCTGTACTAAAGATCCTGGAGTCTACATATCCCATATTGCAGTCAGGATGGTGCAGAGCATCCTCTCGTTTCACCTCACACTTAAGGGGCAATAGAGAGAACCATGTCCTGTAGAGCAGGTCATTGTTGTTGTCAAGTCTTCTCAGTGTAAACGGAAGTCTCTTTTTAGGAGGTCGATGTCATATCCTTGGTAGTGTTTTTCCTGGTAGAGGATTGCTTCCAGTTGTTGCTATAAAAGACCTGGGATGTTTCGTAGATAGCTTGCCTGGTTCCAGTGTGAATGGAGGATGCCCATTCTTCTGAGACCTGTGCCAGGTTATTACATCAATGTTCAGGGTGTAAGGTACATTGAACTGAGATTTCTGTGTTCCTACCTCTATTAGATAAGAACTTATCTGTATGTATAGTGTTTTCCCATTTTAATGCGTCTATGCAAACAAGGATCAATGCCATGTAGCGTTATCGGTGCATCTGGAGGCAATAGGAACAAGACCAGCAATTTCCATGACATAGTTCAATCATAGGCATTAAACTGAGGGAAAGTTCCACCAACAATCCTTACTGAACAGCTTACAAAGGAAAGACAAGATGAAAAGTGGATATAAACATCATGGTAGAAGAATATATAGAGAGAGTTATAGCTGTTAAAGAAAATACACATAAAATATTCAAAAGATATATGTGTTCAATTTATGTCCTTCTAAATAGCTCTGGGATTGTTAGATCCACTGTATGTCTTTGGTCTGAGATTAGAACTGTGTGTTTCTAAAGTTAAGAAGGGAAAATCTGGGGTACTGATGGTTGGGAGGAGTATATGTTCGTGCGGGGGCTAGTGCCCCCACGTGGTTTGCAACATGTAGACTGGTATGAAATTGCCAGTGACAGCCTGAGTATAGCTGAGCAGCTATCTGCCACCCCCCAGATCAAACTCCACCCCCTAAGCTAATCTCTGGAGCCGGCCTGGAAGTGGGGAAAACCCAGGGTGCCCCATCAGGTCCTCCCAGGAACCCACATGGAGATCAGGAGGAAAGAGGGAGAGGGGGGTCGGGTGACCCAGGTCCGGGCCCCCCTACCCTAGGCCGGGCCCAGAGGTCTCTGGCACATACAGAGGTCTGCCAGAGGCCAGCCCATGCCGGCTGAAAATCCTGCTCCAGGAAGGGAGGAAGACCCTCCCAGGCCCGAAGGACAGGAGTTCAAGCCCCACCCTAGGCCAATCTCCGAAGCCGGCCTGGAAGTGGGGAAAACCCAGGGTGCCCCATCAGGTCCTCCCAGGAACCCACCTGGAGATCAGGAGGAAAGAGGGAGAGGTGGGTCAGGTGACCCAGGTCCGGGCCCCCCTACCCCAGGCCGGGCCAAGAGGTCTCTGGCACATACGGAGGTCTGCCAGAGGCCAGCCCATGCTGGCTAAAAATCCATAAATATATCTTTTAAGTTTTATATGGAAATGGTCAGGAAAGATAAAACTATGTTTATCAGACATAGCTTTCCTGAAAATAAGTAAATGGAAAAACCTGGCACTGCTTTTTGATCTAAACTTTATTTTCTTATGAGTTATCTCTATTCAGATCTTCAAGTGGACATCTGACCCAAAATACCTGCAGGAAATTTCTGAGTGGCACTAGAGAAAGTCTTTCTTCCTTCCTTCATTTCTTCCTCCCTTTCTCCCTTCTTTCCTTCCTTCCTTCTTCTCTTCCTTTCTCCCTCCCTTCTTCTCTTCCTTCCTTCCTCCCTCCCTTCCTTTCTCCATTCCTTCTTTTCTTTCTCCCTTCTTTCCTTCCTTCCTTCCTCCCTCCCTCCCTTCCTTCCTTCTTTCTTCCTTCCATCCTTCCATCCTTTTTATTCTTCCTTCCTTTTCTTCTTCCATAAATCCTTCCTTTCTCCCTTCTTCTTGCTCTCCATTCCTACCTTCCTCTCTTCCTTCCTTTCTTCCCTTCCTTTCTTCCTCTCCTCCATTATTCCTTTTCCTCTTTCTCCTCATATTATTCCACTTCTTTCTCTTCCTCTTCTATGTCCTCTTCCTATTTCTCTTTCTTTTCCTTTCCACAAAAGGCCTTGTTCAGGGAGATTCTATGGGGTGCCAAGTATTTAATCTCGGTTAGTCACATGTAAGATAAGTGTTCTGTCCTTTGACTCTTTCCAGCCCAGCAAGACTTCTTATAAGACTATCTAGAAGCCAGACTACTAATAATGTTGTGTGTCTTGATGATTTTTAAATACTACATATTTAAAGAGTTAACATGCCTTTCCCCTTTTTCTAAGTATTTGATCATTAAGTAAAGTGGGTATATAGAAAGAAGGGGAGATAGTAGATGCCAAGGATCAGAAACATTGCCTTGAGAAGCAATTATTTGTTTCTAAAGCTTTTATGTTATATTTATTTTCATATAAATGAGAACCTACTATTAATACCACCAATTTAAACAGCTCCATACTTGATTGTATGAAGAAGAGTTTACTACAATTTGAATGGAGGAAATTATATACAAAAGATTAGAAATCTACCCAGTGCACTTTGAGAGTATGACCACCATTGAAAGCATCCTCCACAAATTCTTAGATGTTGTCTGCAAAAGATGACCTTTGAGCATTGGATTTTAAGTCTGTAAGTTTTGGAGATTTCATAGAAATACTAGTATCTATTGATATCCCTTTTTGATGGTTATGCATAATAAATACCTCATGTAACGAACCTCTCCTTCTGACTTAGATCAAACCTGAAATTAGAAAATTATGATGCTTGTCATTCTTTATTGTACTTCAGAGCTGATGGGAGCTATACATACATACTAAAATAGACACACACCACCATACCTTTATCTGTCTATCCACCCTCTTCTTGAAGAAACACGTTTTTTTGTAAACATATTAGAGTTCTGTGAATAATATTCAGAGCAAATTAGACTTTAATTGTGTCATGCTCTGCAAACAGCTCAAATAGTTTTTGACCTAATTGATTTTGTGCACATGATAGCAATAATTAAAGAACTTTGAATGATTTCTTCTGCTGCTGAAATTCACTGCTTGTTTTTGAAACTTAGACCATTTAATGTTTCCCCTCCCCTGGAAGGAAGCAATTTATCTTTATTAGGAAACGTTTATTTAAAATAATCTGTGTATATCTATTCTATAATATTATAGAGAAAATGAGGTCTACTCTCCAATATTCTCAAATTATATTAAAACTGGGTCGGAAATTTAACTGAAGTGATTCTTTCAAAATGAAATTTCTGACTCTTATAGAAAAAAAGGTCTATAAAAGAGAGGGGAAGACAGTTTTAATGAAAAAAATATGAGATTTTAGTTATTTATTTGGTTTGGGTGCCACACTAGCAGTGGTCAGGGCATACTCCTGGTTCTGTGCTCAGGGATCACTCCTTGCTGGCTTGAGGAATCATATGCATCTGGTGCTAGATCTACAGGTGTAAGAAAATTCATGCCAGCTGTTCTATTTGTCCTGTCTTAGATTCATGTTGTAACTGACACTAATTTTGTGCCCATAAACAAAAGGAAAGAGGTTTGGGGTCAGTTTCATTCTGGCAGATATCAATTTACATAGAAATGCCACAAAAACAAACAATTCATCTCAATTGGGAAAATATCACTTATAATTTCTCTAAGTAATATACTTCTAAGAAATACATTTTAGAGAAGATATTTATAAAGCCCAGTGTTATTGCTACACTATTATTCAAGATCCTCAGATAGATGTAGATCAACCATAAATATGTCTAAGAGTTAACTTTTTCTGATTCACCTCAATTTTGTGTTTTTTTTCTGGTTAAGGGTTAGGACAGCTATCATCAGCCCACACATCTAAAGCACGATCTTTACATAAACAGGCAAAGCCAGCATTCTATAGCTCTATTGTCTAGAGAGATTAGTCAAAGGGAGAAAACTTTAGCTATTCATGCACAAAAAAAATAAAAATATATTTTTAGATGGTATATTGTGCTCATATCTATGTGTGCTAATTCCTTTAAATTATACATTCCCAACCTTTATTCATTCTCGCTTTTCTTAATTTTGTTCTGTTTTTTATTTTTAACCATTGGCTTTCAGGGGTTCCTGGCTCTGCACTCAGGAATCACTCTTGGCAGGTTGGGGGCCATATGGTATGTCAGAGATCAAACCCAGATAGCTCCTGTGCAAGGCATTGCCATGCCCACTATAGTTCTGGCCCCCTATTTTCTTTTTCTTTTTTTCTTTTTAAATTATTTTGGGGCCATACCCTGGTGATACTCAGGGACTACTCCTGGCTCTGCATTCAGAAATCGCTCCTGGCAGGCTTCGGGGACAATATGGGATGCAGGGTATCAAACCTGGGACCACATACAAGGCAAAAATGCCTTACTGCTGTGCTATCACTCCAGCCCCCCCCCCCCTTAATTTCTTTTCTAAATGAATCACCATCTTTCCAGGTCTAGTTGCTGTCCCAAGAAAGGCTCTTCACAATGGGTCCTCTAGAGAAATCAAGATCCATGTAATCTGTGGCTGGAAACAATAAATATTGAAGAGATTCCAGTGCAGTATATTTCAGTGGAGAGTAAGGAAGAAGACTAGCACCTTAATGATGTTATTAAGCTCTATCATCAGATTTTCCATGATTCAAATCTGCTCTCAAGCACTTAAAGGTCAAGTGATCTTGGACAAAGAACTCAACTTTGTTGTAGTTAAGTCTTGAATGTAAAATGGGAGTAAATACATTTATTCATAGAACGAAAGGATTAAATTTTAATGTAAGAGTTTGGCATAGCATGTAGGAACATAGTAAGTGCTCGTTAAAGAGAACCAGTAGTCATTATTTAAAAGAGCATTTAGGTTGCTAGAAATGTCACATTGGAATTTAGTTAACTGTCTGCATAATGGTAAAGGAATATAAGCAGAGCACTAAAGAAAGACCTCAAATCCAAGTAAAAAGAGAAGGAAACCAAAGAGCAAAATAACAAAGTAGAAAGCAAATAGAATCACAACAAAAAGTACATATCTAGCAGTAATTACATTTTTTTTGCCACACTTCGTGGTATTCATGGGGTACTTTCAGTTCTGCATTCAGGATTCACTCTTTAAGTGCTCAGAGGACCATATGGGATGCTGGGGATAGAACCCAGGTAGCCACATGCAAGGCAAGCACTTTACTTACTGTACTACCTCTCCATTCCCAGCAGTATCTACTTTAAATATACATTGAATAATAATTTCCAATCAAGGAAGTGGTTAAATAGGTTAAAAAAACAAAGCTTATCAAGATGCACATTCTAAGAGAGACACTTCTCAAATATAGACTCATAAACACTGAAAGTGTGGGATGAAAAAATATGTTGAGTTGGTTTTATACCTTTGCAGGAAAACCAAAAGAAAGCTGAAAATAGACTTTAAACAAAGACTTGGGTGAGGAGATGACTCAAAAAGCTGGAGCACTTACTTTGCAAGTGAAAGGCTCTACCTAGGTCTTCATGGTGTTCCAAGCATTGCCAGGAGTGATTGATTCCAAGCACCAAGTAAAGAGAAACTCCTGAGCATCACAGGGTATGACCCCCAAACAAGTGAAAGACTACAAAATTCTATTCCAAGAGATAATTAAGACCCAATAAAGATATATAGCATTCCCACGTAAAGATCTTTATGCAAACATTTATAGAACATAACTTTTCATTGTTAAAAAAAAGTAGAAGAAATGCAAATCAATTGAATGGACAAATAAGTATCCGTTGGGTGTCCATGGACAATATCTATGGGAAACCTCAACAGTAACAAGGAACAAATAACTGATGCATACTACAGAATGAATAATCTGCAATATCATTGTGCTAAATTAAAGGAATTTGCTGCATAGAGTTACATAGAGAATTATGCATATAATTCCAGAAATATTTTGGAACTAAACCAATGGATCAGGTATAGGTAATAACAAAAATAACAAAAAGTGAAGACCAAACATAACCTCTAATCATTGGTCAAAGAAACAAGGTAAATATTAAACCCAACTAATGCCAGGGGGCTTATGAAAGCTAGAGCTATACCTACCATTAAAACTTTGAGATTCCCCATAGACATACAAGTAAGAAATATGTCCAACATAGGGAGTTGGACATAAGACTCTCAAGCTTTAAAATAAAAAGCATGCATATGTTTGTGTATTTGCACACATATGAATACTTATGTACATATAAATATATTAAAGTAATATTTTGAATAGATTCTTGAGAGAGATTACAAATGAGACGAGCGACTAAAATCAAATTTTTGGACCAAAGTAGCATGTAAAGTTCAGAAGAAGAGAAGAAGCCAACAGGTGAGTGAGAAGAAATAGGAAGGTATAGAAGGCATTTTAATGGAGAATTCAAGGAATGAGACTCTAAAGAGAGCATAATATCGCTACACTTATTTTCATTGATTAATGCATATTTAATCATTTCTTCCTGGTAAATATATCCTACTAATAAAGCTTTGAATTTTGACTTCTTTTCATTTAAACAGAAGCATATTCTCTGCATTCATTATGGTGATGTCATAAAGTTCCATCTTTCGAAAATTAATTAAATAGTAAGCTATGCTGGAGATGAGTCCATTTTCAGATGAATTGTCCCTATTTTAGAAATAAATTATCATGCCCAACAATTATTAATGCAAGTATTTGAAAAATTCCAACTGTCTGTATTCAAAAATTCACACCAGTCTAAAGCTCTTCAACAAATTATCAGTTCTCTCATTTACATAATATATTCAAGAAAATGTGTGAGTTTGACAATGAAGCAATTCCTGCAGAGAGGGCAAACAACAGGTAATACTTGTAAATGAATTGCGAAGTCTCTCATTAAAATATGTTTTAGTTTGAATTGTTCTTTAAGTTCCTTTTACAGGAAACTTTGTAGAGAGCAAAAGACAATCAGTGGAAATTTGCTTTTTGATACCTGGTTTCTAAACTAGAGACTGTCTAAACAGGTCATGCATGGGTCAGAAAGCTTAATAAGCAAATGTAGTCACAAAGAAGAGGTGCAGAAATATGCCCTTTGCATTCTCAGTGTCCTGTGTCTGGTGTCTCATGTATGTCTTTTTTATTTGAGTCCAAAAATTAAGTGACTCCAGGGATGAAGGAGACAGAGCCCAATGCTATGTCTGTGCCTTACATTTTACTCAGTTAAGCTACTGAAGAAAAGTGAACAAGAAATAACCATTAATTTATTATGATGAAACAGGATAAAAACCAACAAGTCAGTGGCCATTGAGCAGTATCAGGGAATAGAATAATGTTCACATCCAGAAACTCACTCCAAAGAAATCACACATATACACTCCTGTTAGGTATATTAAATTTTTGGAAATATTTGTTTAACTAGACTTCAGCTTCTTTAGAGAAATACTTGCTTCATGGGCGAGGGGTGATGATGTCATGGCATGGGAAAGCTAGGAAATAATGATGATCTTATAGACTTGAGTCACATCAGAAAGTAAGGAATTGGTACAGAAAAAGAACAGAAAGCTAAAGTGTCAATCTTAAAGAGCAGCCAATGACTGAAGCTGAGGAACTTGATTAATTACTCTATTGAATTGTGATCAATATTGATAGAAACAACTGAGAAAATAAATGTGAAAGAAGTTTGAACTTTCTGTAGAGAAGAATTCCAAATGATTCTTCTCATCCACGGGAAGTTACACCCCTTCTAGGAAAGGCAAGTTCCCTCCCACCGAGTATGGTCTGATTTTAATCACTAGCTTCCCAAGAATAGAAAATGAAAAGAAAAATTGAAACACTGCAGTGAAGAAAGCAATCTGGCATTGCTCAAGATCAATATCACCTCTGAAAAGTTAGGCGATAACACCCCCCTCCCTGAGAAATGCAATGAGATGATCACCTCATTTTTGTTATAGTCTCTCTCTAAATAACCTCAATTTAACTGAGATAAAATTTTGGAAAGTACTTTTTAGAAATGTTAAAGTCCGAAACACTAGAGAATCTGAAAATCAGGTGAGAATAAGGATAAAGAGTACAAATCTAATATAATATTCTGGATGCAATAATTTAACAGAAAATTCATTTTAAAAAAATGACAGAAATCAGGCTGGAGTCCTGTACAAGGTTTAATATGCTTGAGTTGTATGCTGCTCACCTTTGTTGGGTCCCAGATATTACGACCACCCCCACAAAACCTACTATTATTGCTGAGTGCAGAATTGGGAGTAAGCCGTAGCAGCCCTGAGTGTATTCCCTTCCAAATGAAAACTTAAAATGGCAAAATGAAAACAATGCCAGTGTTCTGATAGCACTGTACCAAAGTTAATTTTCTAGATTAAGAAAAAAAAAACAATAACAAGCTTGCTATGGTAATGAAAAAGTTGAGTTAAGGCTATATCGGAAACATTTAGTGCTAAATTTTCAACTTTTGTATAAATTTACATTTATTTCAGAATTATAAGTTTAGAATAATTATATGACTCTTGGCAAGAGAAGTCTTGGCAAGACTCAAAGATATAGCATATACAAATAATGAGTTCAATCTCTGGGACTACACACACATACACAAAAAGTATATGGCTCTTGCATGCAAGAGAACAAATTATCTAATAAGATCATAATCTTTTTCTTGGGTTTTCTAGAGATACAGGCTTCCATTGAGTAAAACAATAAACAGAATAAGGAGTAATAAAGAGCCAAGCAAGAACATAGTTTCAGATAAATGTTAGTCTGGTCTGATCACCTGGATGCAGAAAAGCAAAAGGTGGCAACCCCTTTTTGCCTTAGGTCCGCTCTTAAAACACAGTCCTTCTTCAGAACCAGCAGGTCAAAGCACTATCCCCAGATCTGGAGTATGCAAAATCTGGAGAAATCGATCATGTTGGTTGTAAAAAATGCAATATACAGCAATTTTCCTCAATTTTCCGGAGATGTGCTAGCAATTTCTTGAATCTCTGTGGCATTTATCTCCTGCTGTCAGGGTAGTGAGTGTATTTATTTCTTTTTGCTCAACAAATTCATATGAAGTCATCAATATAATGGATCAAGGTGATGTTATGCTGTATATTCAATGTGGCAAGACACTTCGACTATAATGTCATGAAGAAGGAGAGAATTAAATCTTCAAGAGAAACTGCAACATGAACTGAAGTGATTCTCAAAGAGGGGAATGATATGCATGAAGGGTAAGAGCCCAGAACCTGAAGAAGTTTAGGGATGGTTGCACTGGAAACTTGGAAGGCCACCAATTATACTTGTAATAAACACCATGAACATAAAGTAGCTAAAAAAAGAAACAAGGGAAAAAATGAATCACTCATGAATTAAAATAGAGAAGATATTTTAGGCAAATGACTGACAATTAATTTGTTATAATACCAAAAAAGAGAAAAGCCATTTACTTGTGGCTCAATGAGCCATGCTAAATTTCATGAGTTTTCATTTATATTTACACTTGTAGGATGTGAATTGCATATGACATCATTTTAAAGCCAATGACTGGAGTGAAAAATCAGAGGGAGTTGAGAGGAGACTTTAAAAATAGCTTCTATTTTTGATGGCAAATATTCATTCTTTCGAAAATCTTCTGCAAAGATAAACTCGTGTTGTCAAGCCATATTTTAAAGTGGCTAATGCCCAACACAGAATCTTTGTTCAAGTTTCTATCAAATACAATTTGGAAAAAAATTGTTTTTGCTGGATGCATTCCTCGAAGCATTGCTAACTCTCTGGATGCTAAGTATTCCTGACACCACTGAAGAAAAGGAAATTAAAACGTGAAAGTTGAAGTGTGCATGGGGCGGTCAGAGGATGAGAATTTGAGTGGCTAATGATTTTAGTGTTCATGACAATTTCTGGAGTGGGTGGCTGGCCATTTTAGTGAGCCTCATTCTAGAGTGTCAATATGGGCACCTTTGGGCAGCTGGAAATTGGGTTCATGAGGTAAAGAATATGGCAAATTTGTGTAACTGCTGGCCTACAGTTAAGGTCTTTTGTCTATGGCATATGGATAGAAAGGAGAGTCAAGCCTAGGTTTGGTAGGAAGCCTAGTATGTTTTCTGATCCTCTATGTATCAGCTTTTGCCAGGAGAGCAACAAACTCTAGATACCATTGTTAACATACCATTATCCAAGAAGAATGCAAAATGCATGGAGCAGATCCACTCAAGCTGCTCCAGCCAGACACACAGTCGCTTGGCTGAACTCAGCTTGGATCAGCCAAACCCCAAGTGAGCAGAGGGCCCATTAAAATAAAGACCATAGTGTGTGTGTGTGTGTGTGTGTGTGTGTGTGTGTGTGTGTGTGTGTGTTTCTAAGAGTTACCCTGTGATCCTTTTTTGCAGGTGAGCACTAAGTCAGTAGATTTTGCATAAGTTCATTTTCTACCCTGCGTTCTTACTATAGAACACTGTTCTCCATTTTCTTTCAATCCTGCAGAATCTTCCTGAAAGTACAGTAGCTTTGATGTTAGATGTTCTCCAGCTATACAATCTCCACTATTTTCCTGAGCTGCTTAACACTCAGTTCTGAACCAGATGTAAATTTTATCTGTGAATATTGAGGAATCAGCTATAAAGTGAGGAACTAAAGTAATTATTCAATTTATAGGCAAATGTTTCATTTTTCCTAATATTTCTGTGGCTAATATCTTATTCTTTACTATGCATGTCAAAAGGATATTTTAGTATGTTTAATTCTATTGAGGACTATTTGGAGGTGGGCACCAGGGTCATTCCTAGCAGGGAAAAGGAGGTCAGGGTAGTGCTCAGGACTGAACTCTGGACCTTGAACATGCCAGCCATGTGTTGGACTCCTTGTGTTCTCTCGAAAGCCTCTTGCTGTGGGATCAAGAACTCAGAATTATAGTCAATCCTAATACATAATGCTCACATGAGTTTTGACACCTTTCAAAGAGATTCACAGCTCAAAGATTTACATTATCAAATTAAAGTACCCTCTGAGAACTGATTGATTACACTAAAGAGCCAGGGTCTGATTAAAGTCCATCATTACCTTACCTTTTACCTTACCTTACCTTTTACCTTACCTTACCTTTTTTACCTTACCTTACCTTTTTTACCTTACCTTATCTTTTTTACCTTACCTTACCTTTTTTACCTTACCTTACCTTTTTTACCTTACCTTACACCTTACCTTACCTTACCTTACCTTACCTTACACCTTACCTTACCTTACACCTTACCTTACCTTACCTTACCTTTCCTTACCTTTCCTTACCTTACCTTACCTTACCTTACCTTACCTTACCTTACCTTTTACCTTACCTTTTACCTTACCTTGCCTTACCTTACTACCCCAAGGCTACTAACTCCACAAGATGCTGTAATTACTCCAGGCTACTAAATTATAGAGCCCACAAACTCATATAAATATTGTCACAAAAAGTAAGATCAAACAGAAAATTTCCTTGAAAATTAATGTTTTGGAGAGAGATAGCACAGCAGTTAAAGCTGTGCACAACGTATGGTCCTCTCAGATTTGTCAGAAGCTATCTCTGAGTACAGAGCAAAATAAGACCCAAACACTAGAGGGAGGGAGAAAGGGAGGGCGGGAGGGAGGGAGGGAGCGAGGGAGGGAGGGAGGGAGGGAGGGAGGGAGGGAGGAAGGAAGGAAGGAAGGAAGGAAGGAAGGAAGGAAGGAAAGGAAGGAAGGAAGGAAGGAAGGAAGGAAGGAAGGAAGGAAGGAAGGAAGGAAGGAAGGAAGGAAGGAAGGAAGGAAGGAAGGAAGGGAGGGAGGGAGGAAGGGAGAGAGGGAGGGAGGGAAGAAAGAATGAAGTACAGAAAGAAGGAAAAAAGAAAGAAGAAAGAAAATGAAGGAAATACAGAAAGAAGAAAAAAGAAAGAAGGAAGAAAGAAAATAAAGGATGTACAGAAGAAGAAAGAAAAGAAAGAGAAAGAAAGAAGGAGAAAATAAAGGAGAAACAGAAAGAAAAATAAGAAAGAAAAAGAAATAAGAAAGAAAAGAAAAATGAAAGAGAAAGAAAAGAGAAAAAGAAAGAAAGAAAAGAAAGAAAAAATAAGAAAGAAAAGTTAAAGAAAGAAGGAAAGAAAAGAAAGAAAAAGTAAAAAGAAAAGTTAAAGAAAGAAGGAAAGAAAGAAAAAGTAAAAGAAAGAAAGAAAAAGTAGAAAGAGAAAAAGGAAGGAAGGAAGGAAGGAAAGAAGGAAGGAAGGAAGGAAGGAAGGAAGGAAGGAAGGAAGGAAGGAAGGAAGGAAGGAAGGAAGGAAGGAAGGAAGGAAGGAAGAAAATCATAACATCTGAGAAAGAATATTTTGTTTCTAGATCAAGGATGTGTTTAATGTGGTGAGGCATTTGCCTGGCATGTGGCACATCCTGGGCTCTATCTTTAGTACCTCCTGTTTCCCCTGAGCACAATGAAATGATACCACCCCCACACACACACCACCACCACCACCATATACACACACCAGGGTTTTCCTAAGTCACTTAAGTGAGCATGGAGAAAGAAATAAATGCCCCTTAACATGTGATGCATAATCAAAATTTTTCTTTGGAACAAAGTGTTGTAGGTTTATAAAATATTTCACATGTCCTCAAGGGTAGAAGAAGAAAATCAAGAACTTAGATGTCCACAAAATTCAGTGAGTGAAAAGAAAATTTCAAAATATGGGAAGGGTACAGAGTCAGGTAATGATGTAGCACTGGCCATGTGCAAGGAAAATACCTGGGTGGTTTCTATATTAATTTACTGATGTTCCATATACCTTAGGCATTGGGAATACTTGCTTTTCCAAACTGGAAATACAGCCCCAAAGAGGTTAAAAAATTCTCATCACAGGTTCAAATGGTAGGAACCAATTTAAAAACCAGGAATTGTTTTCTAAGCATTAGACTGAGACTCCATCTTTTATCTAATATTTGGTGTTTTTCATCCTGAATGGGGCTGTTTTGCAATAATATTAAGTAAGTATAAAGAGGAAGAAAAAAAAGTTGGCATAGAAATGGACTCTCTATATTGGAAAAGAATTGAGGTCCTAAGTAAGATGAAAAATCATTAAGAAACACCTATGATTTAGTGAAATAAAGTGTGAAGATTAAAATAAGTGCCAATATCTAGTATAATGTGGGGTTCTTTGCCTATTTTATATAGTCTACATTAGGGTTCATCAACCTTAGCTGTGGGCTAGCCCCTGTCCTGCCTAACCATCCACAGTCTGTTATACGTGTACCAGTGTTTTTTAAATTATCTACACATCTGTACTTAAACTAATTCGTGAACCTGTGGTTGATGACTATTGGTCTACCTACATGATCTGGATTTGAAACCTTATTAAAGTCTACCATAAGCAATTGTGCTCTTTTTAAAAGGCATTCTGATGATTGTTGAAGATAACTAAGATGCTAACTATTCCCACAGCAGAAATAACATATGGAAATCGTTCTTCCCTCACTGCCATGCAACACCTCTATCATCTGGAAATTAATGAAATGTGGGGCAAGATTAAAAACACACGCACACACACAACCAAGTTAGAGGCATTTTGAATGAAAGGTATTTAAACAAAAAACATCTTGAAGCATTGCCTTTCGTCTCACTGGTAATAGATCCGTATTGAAATAATTTTCTCATATGAAACACAAACATGTCTTAGGAAGTAGTTATAATCTATTCTTTCAGAGATAGAATAGACAGCCACTTTAAGGGAATGAGAAAGAAATCTGGAGGAGAAAGGGAGCAAAAAAAAAGTGATAATAACATGAAATTCCTAAGAGACTAAATACAAACATCATTGGCAGCAGGATGAAACAAGACAAGACAGAAGCTTATTCCTCAGGATCTGTTTGATATTCTCTACCATATGTCCTCTTCTGCTCAAGGAAGAATTTCTATTAGCAAGGACTCAAAATAGTTCCTGCTTACATGAAGAACTTCAGTGGCAAAAACCATCCATTATTCTTCCCTGAAAATTTTAAAAAGGAGAAAAGTAATTATGCATCAAAGGTGTGAAATAGGAATGTCCTCTGGGAGAGAGCTCTTACCTGCCATCAAGATGCTCATAGTATTTTATAAAGAGAGGAACTTCAATTAGTGCTAAGGGATGGAGGTGGGAGAGGCAAAATCAATGTATTCTGTATTCTGATATGTACAGAATGGAGTAATCTCCATCAAACTTTATACTCATTTTTTAACCTAAGGACTAAATAGATAAACTCAAAGTGAAATTTCTATTTTCAGAATTCTTAAAGCTCAGGTATCCCATATTCCACCCTTATTGATAGCAATTAAAATATGTTTTCTTCTAGCTGTCAGCAAGTTAAATGAAATCAGTACAAGCAAATCCATCTGGTGACTGTTGCTAATCCGACTTTATACATTCTAATAATTAGATAATAAATAATCATCCACTCCTATGCACTCTCATCTGGAAAATAAAAGCTACATATAAAACCATTCACATTACTCTCACTTATAGATGTATTTTCAAATTAGTTTTTACTCATTCCATCCACAAGATTTATTTTTGAATTTAAAGTTTCTCTTAGAAAATCCTACTTTAAAATGTGAAGCCTATCAAATTCTCACCTATTATTGGTGGCGATGTAAATTGACACAGAACCATGTATAAAGGATTTTGAGAGATAAATCACCAATGTCACATTTAGGCCTTTATCTAAGGGACAATGATCCAAGTCAAGTCCATATGAAACCCTTACATAAAAGTTGGATGCACCTTTATTTGTAATTGTCAAAAAGCTGGCAACAATCCAAGCTATTTAATGGATGAATGGAAAAATTCAACTAGACCTACACAGAGACTAATTGCTTGGAGATATGGAAGAAATTCACTCTTGAGTCAAGCAACCCTTTTGTGGAAGTTCAGAGCATCATGATAAGTGAGAGACTACAAGATATAGCTTTTCATTAATTTGACATTCTTGGGGAAAAAGCTCTTGATCCAATCAGAAATCAGATTGGTGTCTGCCAAGGAAGTGGAGAAAGGGTATGGATTATAACTAATCGATTGTAACCATTATGCCAACTACTTCTTGAATGTGGTGATGCCAGGTGATTGCCTCAAAATTTGTAGAGCTCTACATGTGAAAATTAGTGATATTCATCCTAAGCAAATATACCACATACCACCATGAAAAACAATGCAATATCCATGTACTTACTACTCTATATACCCTTCTTAATTTTTCATATGTAAAAACAAAAACTCTATTTCATTTCTGAGAACCAAGAGAGATCTTTTCCCAATTTTGGTTTACTCCATCCTACACAGTAAAAAATAATACTAGAGCTATTTAATCTTAATTCCTCTGAAAAAGAATAGTCTCTCTGTAAAATTGAAGACATATATAAAATTTTTTAAATACTTTATTGATTGGTTTTGGGACCAAACCCAGCAGTGCTCAGGGGTTACTCCTGTCTCTGCACTCAGAAATCAGCCTGGCAGGCTGGGGGACCAAATGAGATGCTGGGAATTGAACTGGGTCCCCTCCTTGGGTCAGCTGCATGCAAGGCAAATGCCCTACCACTTTGCCACCCCTCTGGCCCTCATATATAAAATTTTATATTTAATGGTGGCTGGCTCATAACCATCCCCCCAAACCACATTGCTTGGATGTTTGTCTACATACTGTTGTGTAGTAATATAAATTCTACCCTCTATGGGAACAGTCCCCCACATTTTTATGGAACAGCTTCTCTACTTCACCCCACCTTTAATAATGTCATTTTGAGGGGGCTGGCCAAAGAAGAACATCTATAATGCTAATTTGAACTGAGGACAAAAGCCTCTTTCCTAATATTGGGAGATGTGTTTCAGAAATGACAAGAGACAAGGTTTGCCATCTCATAGAAAAGACTAGAAAAGAGGCAGACAACCTGCAGCCTGGTCACATGGTAAGGACATCTCCCCACCCCCCAGCCATAGTTCTTAATTAAGAAAAGGCAAAGGTAGCATTTTCACAGAAATGAAAGAAGAACTTGTGAAGAATGCTAGCACATGCACAAACATAGGTGAATTCTCAAATACATTCACACCTCATTTTTCTTTTGTGAAGAAAGTAAATCAAACATCATCTCCACAAAACTTCATGCTGATTGGCACACAACAGAGGAACAAAAGATAGAGGTATTTGTATCATTCCTTGAGAAACATCTATTTTCCATTTATATTTGTAGGCTTTGTTGTACCTCTTTATTTTTTTTCCTATATATGTTTAGGTCTCTACACACCTTAACAAAATCACCAGGGACACATTTTTTTTAAAAAAAATGAAACAAAAACAACTAAAATAATCTGTGCTGCCTAGTCCTTAACGCATTTCAGCTTTACAGAATATGTTAAAGAGAAAAGACCATATCCTTGAACTAGCATCCAGATCAGCATCTCTCTATCAATTGCTATATGCCACCCACACCATGGGTCTTTGGGATATTTCAGGAGGTCATAGGTGAAACTGCATCAATGAGCGCCTCAGCACAGATGAGGAGGTTAACTAGTAGGAGAAGGATGTATGTGTGGGGGCATATGAAGTAGGAAATCAAGGTTAGAAAGTGAACACCATTGGAAAAATGTTGAGAAATACTTATGATTTGTTGGAAAAGTCATGGCAGCTAAGTCTGAGCTCCTAATTACTGTTATCATTTTAAAACATTTTATAGAAATGCTAGGTTGTTTCTTTGTCAAACAGTGGTATTTCATAGTTCTATCCAGTTCTATCACAGAATTCTGACACTGGTAACAAACTTTTGCTTTTATTCCCCTTGGCTGAAATCAACTGAAAAAGTCACTCCATGATAAAGTGTATAGGTTATTTAATGAAAATGAAGAAATAAGTGCATATTAATCTTATTAGTTAATTCATTACCTTAGAGATTCAGATGTGAAAATTGAATTTTCCTGAATGATTTTAGGTATATCCCAGTCTTTCGAAACCCTGAATCGCTCTGTTGGCAAAATAAATTCTAACTTAGAGTTTTGAGGATCAACTTTTAAGTTCCTCTCTCCACAGAGATTAGCTAAGAGCCTCGCATACAGCACAATGGTCTCTATAATATTTGCTGTTGTTATTACTATAATTCTGTAGCATCAGAATATCACCATGGAATTAAGCACAATCTAGCATTCAATATTCTAAGACTCTAGCATTATTCTAGCAATATTCTAAGGCTCTGCCATTCAATATTCTATCCAATTTCTATCTTCAGAAAATCAACAAATCATTTCCTTTATTTTCATTTGGTGATAAGCAGCTTGAACTTAAAACTTGTGTCTTGGGGCCGGTGAGGTGGCGCTAGAGGTAAGGTGTCTGCCTCGCAAGTGCTAGCCAAGGAAGGACCGCAGTTCGATCCCCCGTCATCCCATATGGTCCCCCAAGCCAGGGGCAATTTCTGAGCGCTTAGCCAGGAGTAACCCCTGAGCATCAATTAGGTGTGGCCCCCAAAACAAACAAAACTTGCGTCTTGAGTTACATAGAAGATGTTACCCCCTAGAAGATTTTTGACTATACAAGTCTTGTCCAGGACAATACTTACACACAATAAGATTTACGGCTGAGTTATTCCAAGGGAAACAAAACCAAAATGAAACAAATGGGACTACATCAAACTAAAAAGTGACCATGCAGCAAAATAAACTGTCAAGATTTCATCAAAAAGACAACCCACTAAATGGAAAACCATATTTACACATCAGGTATTTTTCAAGGCATTTATTTCCAAGACATATAAAGAGTTCATAGGACTTAACTGTCTAAAAACAAATTACCCAATGGAAGAAAAGTGGGCCAATACCTATAGACACATCTCCAAAAAATGTTGGAATCGCTAATATAAATGAAAAAAACAGCTCATTATTACTTATTATTTACTATATGAAAAAGCAAATCAAAATCACAATGGGAAATCTATTCCCTCACACCTGTGAGAACTGAAATAGTGAGGACTGAAAACACATAATGAGGACTAAAAACAAATATCAGGGAGGGTGTGAAGGAAAAGGAGCCTTGTCTATTGTAGGTAAGATTGTAAACAGGGGTAGCTTCTGTGCAGGACACTCAAAAAAGGAAAAATAGAACTGGCCATATGTTATAATAATTCTACTTCAAGGGATCTCTCACACAAAATTGAAGAAAAAACAATATGTACCCATATGTCTGATCAGAATTGCACTATTTGTAATTCCCAAAACCAGAGTTTATGTAAATATACATATACATATATACACATGCTTATATTTATGTAATAGAATAAAAAAGTAAGAGTACTCATTTGTGACAAGGAAAGAGCTTGTGAGAATTATGCTCAGTGAAAAAAATTCAGAATTAAAACAAATGCTGGGTGATATCACTCAACTGAGAATTTGAAAGACCAAAGCTAAGAAACAAACTAAAGAGAAGCAAACCCTTGTATTTTCACACTAGAATTGAGGGTGTTTGACAGGAATATTGATACCAGGACATAGGAAACAGACATTTGAAAAAGTTTAAATCTGTGCTTCTAGCATGCACACAGTGTTGTAAAACAAATTTTAAACTTCACATATAGATATATTATATATGCTACATCCATACATACATATATAATCTCTGGAGAAAAGCCATTGTGATTAAATAAAATTAAAGAAACATTAAGAAATTGAGATTATGGCTGCATTTTTCCCTGAATGATTAATGGAGCAGTGGAAAAAATGATGTTATGGCTATAATGAATTTATGAATTTTCCTGATGAAATAGTTCCTGTCATGTAAGAAACGAAATCTCACAAGACAATTGGCCCCTTGTGTTCTCATAATAGACAAAACACAAGGTTTGGGGACCTCTGAAATGTGAAATTTTCCTCTCATTTGCCTCATCCTGTGTTCTGTAAGGAATTTAAAATGCAAGTAGGTTTGAAGAGAAAAATACTGCTGAAAACAAATTGCCATATAATCATACTTTTTTCTCATGGACATCTTTGACTAGGAGAGTGATTCCAAGTTGACGTATGTAACAACCAAGTGCTAATCAAAGGCTGGCAGTGTGATGTGCCAAGGGGATTTGTATTCATAACACAACTCATCAGCATTGCCATAGTTCATCGTAAATTGGATCTGGTTCATTTCTTGCCTTCGATTCAGTTTGCTGCCATGCTGTATTACTGTGTCTTTTAACTACATACATATGTCTGTATTGAAGTTTCAAGGCTGAAAAAAGGATGACTTTAATACTGCATATTTCTAGACCACAGAGCTATCATTGTGTTTGTTTGTTTTTTGGATCATATCTGACTGTGCTCAGAGTTTACTCCTAGCTCTGCACTCAGGGATCACTCCTGGTAGGCTTGAGAGGACCATAGAGGGTGTTAGGGCTTAAGCCCAACTTAGTTGCATACAAAGCAGGCACAGTATTTGCCGAATTGTCTGATTTCTCTGGTCATACAACAACAAAACTAGAAACCAAAGTTAAGCCAAAGAAATAACTATGTAAGAGCCATCTCTTGCTAGTGGTTTTTGTTTGTTTGTTTTTTTAAATCTCATCTATCTTTCTTGGCAAAGTGCAACAGTTCAGTCTGTGTGTGTGTTTAGTAAAACTAGAAAAAGGAACTTTAAGGAGCTGTGGATGGTGACTCAAGCCATAAAACCTTAAAAGTGGAAGGTCTTGTGTTAAATCTTAACTCCTAAACATTGCCAACTACAACTCTGATGCCCTGCTTCCAGAACTGGTAGGTGTGACATATATAATAGGAACAACTGGGCTCCTGGATGTGATGTGGTGCAGTAGTATACTTCTGCCTTCTAGCCATGAGACAAGGAACTGTGTCTTTGCCACCACTCACATGCCAAGTAGGATATACTGATCCTAACATTTGTGATCCCCAGTGCCACCCAACAAGTGTGATCTCCAGCCTATTACAACCGTGTGTGTGTGTGTGTGTGTGTGTGTGTATGAAAGCTTCACAATCAAGTATCTACAACCCTGGTCAATCACAACAACAGAAACAAAGGGAAGTTGAAAAAGAGGAGCTCATATTTATAACCTAGATTACTTTTGGATGAGTTGTGCTAATATTCATCCTACCTTTTCTGATGATAGAAAATATAGCTTTTACAGTCAAGAATTAACACATAGCTCATCATTTAACAAGTTGGATGCCCATAGCTCTGGACATTTTATAATTTGAGTCAGCTCTCTGTATGTAAAACACAAAATGAGTATGTTATCATTATACTCAATTGACTTACAGTTTGGTAACAATTCAGTTGCCACAATTAGTCTTCTATACATCTATAAAGTTGTAAGCCAAAGGGTCTAAGAATCTGAGCTTTCAATAGATCTAATAATCATAAATATGCATATTTTCATATTTCAAATGTAGCAGTAACTTCTTAACACTAGAAAGAAAAACATGTTGCTGCCTATGACTCAATGCCTGCAAAATCTGTTTCTGAATATGGAGATTCACAGCAGAAATCCTCCATCTCTCCATGTTTCTGATATATTCTTTCCAGGCATGAAATTGTTTCAAGAGTAACACTCATAGAGTTCCCCTTCCACAAGCCAATCAAACATGGACCAAGAAGTAAAAATGATTTTATGCCACTAATATTCAAGTTCACCATATTTGGCACAGGGTCTTACACTGAAATTTTTAAGACTGGCAGCAGGTGGCTGGAGCGGTGGTACAGCAGGTAGAGAATTTACTTTGCATGTGGCTGACCCAGGTTGGATTCCCTAGACTTGACCCCCAGCATCCATTATGGTCCTCCAAGTACTGCCAGGAGTAACCCCTGAGCACATCTGGGTGTACCCCCCAAAACAAAACAAAAAGGCTGGCAGCAAATCTCATGGGTGCTGATAGCTTATATTTAAAAGATTGTTGGCATAATTTTATTTCGTTAAACCAAAGATTTTTCTGAGGTAGTAAACTGCATCAACCAAGAAAAAGAAAGAGATGGAAGACGTTCCTTCCAAATAGCACAGCTATAAATAAAGGACCATAGAAAAACACTCTCCATGAAATTAGCAAAATATTAGCAATGTGGAAACTGCCATCAATGGTGGTTAAACCCATTAGAGGAAAGTTGGTTTCAAAACAAGATTATTATGTAATTTTAACATTTCTGACCACAAAGCACAGAAACCATGTTTTTCCAGTGAAGAAATTGTGTAGCTATCAAAGAATAAGAATGCACCCTGATACCATTCATGGAGAAAATGAAAATATCCTCTCCCATCTATAGAACTCTGTCAAACTACGCATTTAACTCGAATGGGGAGAGAGTCCATTCAACTGTACGAAATGAACTATAATATAATTAGTCTAGACACCTTTCAAATGTCAGTATGATCAAAACACCCCCACTCCTAACTCTAGAGAAAGACAGAGCAGCTAAATGCATGGTCGAGGTTGGAACTTGGATTAGAAACAAAGAAGTTGCTTTCCGACAATATTGGGAACTAGCAAAGTTTGGCTGTGGAGGAATATGAATAGCATTTGCATTTATGCAAAAGTTCCCAATCTGGATTGTTTTCACTATGGGTATAGGAGAAATGGATCCTGTTCATTAGAAAGTCTTGCTGACTTACCAATGGTGAACGGACATGATCTCACCACTTACTCTCAAATGTTCCACAATGTTGAGTAGAAAGAGCACTGAAGGCAAGTTAACAATGTTAATGATAGGTGATCCGGATGAAGGGGTGTGTGAGCCCTCAAAGCAATGCTGGCATTTTTGCAGGTCTGATTTCTCCTTCAAAAATTAAAAGGAGTTCATGACAACAAAACCCAATGGAAATTAAAAAGATCAAGTAATGATTTGAAATGTTCACTTCCAATTCTATAATCTACCCAGTTGGAAAACTCAAAAGGAATAGAAATTTCCCCAAGCTTTTAGGACAATAATATTAAATACATATCTGCTCTGCAGGCAGCTTGGAAATAAGTTTTTCGACCATCTTTTTTATTCTCTTTCTAGTTAAAAAGGACTGAAAGGACAGACAGACCACTGTACAGAAACAACTGGAAGCAGATGCCCCATGCTTTGGGCCCCTTGAGGAAGTCAATTTTTGTCCACAATCCAGAAACTTGGGCAGCCATTACTGACAAGTAGCTTTCCCTCATCAAAAATCCAGATATAATGGCCATTTATCAACGTGGCTATGTGGTGGGACAGTTACAGTCAGATCCATATCAGCCTCTGTACATCCTGGGATCTAGAGCAGTCTCAGAAGGACTTTGTCTCTGTGTGTTGCTGCAATTGTGGCTAAGTCAGGAGCCACTCAATCAGGAGCTATACCCACAACTGTTGGCCCTAGGACCCTTGTATATTTTCACCTTAAATTTGAATACTTATATATTATAATTATAGATTCATCCAAGAATTCAGACCAGAATCAATACCTTTAGCTACCTCAAGTGGAGTCTGTAAATGCTCAAATTCCCATTCGCAATGCCACCAATGGCCAATCTATTATATTAGCACTCTCAGAAGGATGGTGAAGATGTGATCATCTTAGTTTCATAGTCTAAACAAAAATTATGGATGTAACTGGAAAGGGTCATCCAATATTTTCCAAGTGGTGATACAGATAATAGGAGGGGGGATGTGGAAGGTCAAGGGATTTCAGCAATGATCTAGGAAGACTAGGGAAGTAGCCTAGGGTACTATTGGGAGTACATTCTATTTGTTACTAAAAACAGTGATGTAGGCACTGCAATTGGAGTTAATTAAACCACTTTCAAATGAGCCACAATGGTGCATGGAAGAATCAGCCTGTTAAAGAAGGCAGAGTTCCAGTGGGAAATGTTGAAGGTTTTTACTTTTGCCTAAAAAGGAGCAGTGTCAACCATTATCAATTCTGTAACTGTGTACTTTTTGGGTATTCAATTAAAAATTATAAAGGGTGGGGCAATGTGCTAAATAAGTATGGAAATCTTCTTGCCCACTAAAATAAACCAGGAGAAAGACAAACACAAGGTGATCACACTGGGAAAGAGAGAGAGAGAGAGAGAGAGAGAGAGAGAGAGAGAGAGAGAGAGAGAGAGAGAGAGAGAGAGAGAGAGAGAGAGAGAGAACAGAAAAATCCAGGTACAAACAAGTCCCTTGACTCAGACTCTGAGATCTGAGGCAAATATGAGGATCCCTAAGGGAAAGGGGGATCCAAAGGATGTGATGAGAGATTTGGTACTTTGGTGGAAAGTGTGAGTATGGGGACATTTATTCTGAAGTGCCTTGAAACAAGACCCCTAAAACACAGAGCTGGTTAAACCAGTTCTTCTTAACCAGGTACTATGTTGCCAACAGTATATTCCAATGGGGACACATGGATAATTGCATAGACAAGAGCCACAGCATGAGACTAAGAGACCAACCAGCTCTTTGCAGGTGAGACAGGAAGGAAACAAGGTCAGAAGGGAACCACAGTGAGAAAATGTTTAAGAAACACTGATGTCAACTAACCTAACTTTCAATGAAAATAAAACTCAGACTCAGAATTTTTAGCATTCAAATGACTATGTAAGGACATCTGGACTTAAACAATGTACTTTATGTCCTAAGCTATGCCCATTGCTAACCAATAATATCTGGAAAGTATTTTTATTCCTATGTGTTTCTCACTGAAATATGAATAATCATGCATGTAGATGGATTTCAAAAGGTAAGTCGGACACAGCAAATAAAGTCTATTCTACTCTTGGTTTTCCCTGTAGGCCATTTAGGTTTGGGGAACTGTCTATTAAGAAAACTCATACTGGGACATTGGAACATGAACCTCATTTACCTAGGTATCACTGTCTTTGCTGCAATTACATATTCATAGGATTGTCCTACTGTTTCTAAGCAAAATGCAGCATTGATAGTCTGATAGAGAATCTGGCTCTTTTCCCCTGCTAATAGTCAAACATTTGTTTTCATTTTAAGAAATAAGAATAAATATCTTTCAGCAGTAAACTCCTGTGAACCAGAAATGGGCCTGTGGTTATTCATAAAGATTATTTTGCATTTTCTTTTAGTGAATCATTTCCTTGCCACTTTGAATATTTGCTATATATATGAAGACTGCATCTTAATATCTGTTGGTAGTGAAGTCAGGATATAGTGTGAAGACCCTTCAACAGTATCTCATTGGAGCAGCACACCAGGAAATCATCCCCTTGAGACACAGAAAAAAAAATCGATGAAACGCAGTTTTCATCTCACACATTGCTATGACCTTTGATAACTCCAATCTCCTATCTGTTCAAAATTCCTTAAATCTGGGGCTAGAGTGATAGCACAGTGGTAGGGCATTTACCTTGCATGCAGCCAATCTAGGTTGATTCCTGGCATCCCATATAGTCCCCTGAGCCTGCTAAGGGCAATTTCTGAGTGCAGAGCCAGTAGTTACCCTGGAATGCTACAGGATGTGGCTCATTAAAAAAAGTCCTTAACTTGGGGCCAGACACAAAGCACAGTGTCTAGGGCAGTTTCCTTATACATAAGCAGACCCAGGTTTGATCCCTGGCATTCTCAAAGGGTCCCCAAGCCTTTCAGGAGAGAGAGGCAGGAGTAACCCCTAAATGACACCAGATGAGGTCCCAGAACAAACAAACAAAAATCCTTAACTCTCTTTTTATACAAATTTCTGTTGGTTACTAGACATTGGGATGGGGTGAGGACATAGATCCATAACTGGAGAGGTAACACATTTCAAGAACTGAAATAAGAGTTTAAGAAGACTATCTACAAATGTTCTCAGATCATTTATGCGCTGTGTGATACTAGATATTCTCTAGTGGCCCCATAAGTTCCAAATTCATATGAAAGCCAAAGAACACTCTCCTTATTCACGTAGAAAGATGCCTGAGCTTTATCCATAGTCAGTGAAAGTGGGGCCAAGAATAAGAAATGAATCGACATTCTTTCTGACCTTGAAATCAATGAAACCAATGGAAAGTTAATGCTTGATTCTTTGTATAAACATCTGTGACTTCCCACATGTCAGCTTGTTTTCATTCTTACATTGATTAAGTAGGATCACAGCATGATCTTCCCTCCTGTAGACATCTTGTTTGTATTGCAAATTGTTAATAATATCTCCAAGCCCAACAATATGATCGTCACAGGGGGCCCCCATAGCCTTCACCATCACATCCACATTGTGGAGCTAATATAGCTAATATGCAGGAGGATACAAGGCCAGCTGCAGGTTTGGAGGCTGAAGTCATCAGAGCTGACATTCCCAGTGGAAATTTCAAATGATTAAAGGACTAGAATAGATTGAGTGAAATCTGATAAGCAAAGGTTAAAAACAAAAGCACTTGTTTCATTTCTCCTTTGGAGAACTTCATATTTCTATTTATGTGGCGATTTCTATCCATCCTCTCTAATTTCTTATTTATAATGTGAGTTAAATTTATTAAGATGGCTTTTTTGCAAAAGCTGGCTCCCTGTGTGTGACACCAGGCGGTGAAAATCCGCAAAAGTACACCGGCCCAGTGGGGCTCAGCTGTGAAAGACTGTGAGTGTGACCTGTCTATGTCTGTCTACTGTCCTCTTGCGTGAAACTCTTGCGAGTGGGGCAAAAAGAGCCTCCAGAAACCTCGCTCGCCCAGACGCCATTTTCAGGGAGGGACTTCAGAGCATAAAAACCGGCTAACCTTTGCAAAAGCTGGCTCCCTGTGTGTGACACCAGGCGGGGAAAATCCGCGAAAGTACACCGGCCCAGTGGGGCTCAGCTGTGAAAGACTGTGAGTGTGACCTGTCTATGTCTGTCTACTGTCCTCTTGCGTGAAACTCTTGCGAGTGGGGCAAAAAGAGCCTCCAGAAACCTCGCTCGCCCAGACGCCATTTTCAGGGAGGGACTTCAGAGCATAAAAACCGGCTAACCTTTGCAAAAGCTGGCTCCCTGTGTGTGACACCAGGCGGGGAAAATCCGCGAAAGTACACCGGCCCAGTGGGGCTCAGCTGTGAAAGACTGTGAGTGTGACCTGTCTATGTCTGTCTACTGTCCTCTTGCATGAAACTCTTGCGAGTGGGGCAAAAAGAGGCTCAGAGGAGCACGGCCGCTCCGCTTCGCTACGCGGCCGTGCACTCTTTCTAAGGAAAGAACTCCATTGCAACAAGAAGGAAAAATCACACTAAGAATGGCGCTATATCACAGAAGCAAACATTTCTCTCTGGACTGTCTTCTCTGTTGCATGCTCGGGCCTAAGATTTGACCCAGTGTGAGGCTTCATCCACGGAGGACTCCCCTCCCATAGAGGCAAGTCAGCCCATCCAGAAAGGGAGGAGCCAGAGGAGTGTGCTGCCTACATCATATAGACAATGAATACCACTACAACACGTAGAAAAACCCACAATACAAGTGTGACAATGGGGAAACAACGCAGGCCAGCATCAGACATAGAGAATGAAGATGACAATTCTGAGGACCAGATAATGACTGAACAACTAATCAACCTCTCAGATAAGGACTTTAGACTAGCAATATGGAAGGTGCTCAACAGACTCCAAGAAACCATGGATCGAGTTGAACAGAACACTAATAAGAACCAAGAAAATATGAAGGCAGAAATGACAAAACTCCAAACTGAAATAACATGTCAACTAACAGGACTGAAAAAGTCAGTAAACGAAGTGAATGACAAAATGGATAAGCTCTGGGACAGGGTATCAGAAGCTGAGAATAGACTTGGTGCTGTGGAAGATGAGATACATAACAATTCCATACAGCAGGAGAGATTGGACAAAAAACTTAAAGCAAATGAGCAGACAATGGAAAAATTAGTCAAAGAATGGGAACAGACGAAAATAGAAGTCTATGATAAGATCAACAGAAACAACTTAAGAATCATTGGAGTCCCAGAGACCCAGGAAGAAAATTTCCAGGAAGAATCAATGGTCAAGAACATCATTAAAGAGAAACTTCCAGAGCTAAAGAATATATGTGATCAAATCCTGCATGCCCGAAGAGTACCAACCAAAAGAGACCCCAGAAAAACCACCCCAAGACACATCCTAGTCACAATGACAAATCCCACAGATAGAGACAGAATTCTGAAAACAGCAAGATCAAAAGGGGAAATCATGTTCAAGCAAGCTTCCCTGAGATTTACAGCAGACCTGTCACCAGAAACGCTCAATGCCAGAAAGCAGTGGTGGGATATTGTGACAAGACTGAATGAAATGAATGCTTCACCCAGAATACTATACCCAGCAAAACTCACTTTCTGGTTTGATGGAAGAATACATGGTTTCACAGACAAAAAACAGCTCAGAAACTTCACAGACACAAAACCAGTCTTAAGAGAAAAACTGAAAGACCTAATCTAAGACAAGACTACCCAAAAGACACACCAAATTTTGAAATAAAGATGGCGTTAAATCCCAGGACAATTCTTTCTCTCAACGTCAATGGACTAAATGCACCAGTTAAGAGACACAGAGTGGCTAAATGGATCAAAAAACTCAATCCAACCTTCTGCTGCCTACAAGAAACGCACCTGAATAGTCAGAACAAACATAGACTCAAAATAAAAGGCTGGAGAAAAGTTATCCAAGCAAACAACACCCATAAAAAAGCTGGAGTGGCCATACTAATATCAGATAATGCAAACTTTATACTCAGGAAGGTTGTAAGGGACAAAGACGGACATTTTATATTAATCAAGGGGTACGTAGAGCAGGAAGAATTCACTCTCCTAAACATATATGCACCGAATGAGGGGCCAGCAAAATATTTAATACAACTGTTGACAAATCTGAAAAATAATATCAACAACAACACAATAATTGTGGGGGACCTTAACACGGCTTTGTCAACACTGGACAGGTCAACCAGACTGAAACCCAACAAGAATATACTAGACCTGAGGAGAGAAATGGAAGAAAGAGGCCTAGTGGATATATATAGGACACTCCATCCCCAGAAACCTGGATACACATTCTTCTCCAATGTACATGGGACATTCTCCAGGATAGACTACATGCTGGCACATAAAACATACCTCCATAAGATCAAGAGGATAGAAATTTTGCAGACTACCTTCGCTGACCACAAGGCTCTGAAATTATTTGTGAACTCCAAAGGGACTCAGAAGAAACACTTTAACACCTGGAAGTTAAACAGCCTCATGCTCAATAACCAGTGGGTCCGAGATGAAATCAAGGAGGAAATAAAAAGGTTCCTGGAAACAAATGACAATAAAGACACAAACTCTCAGAACTTATGGGACACAGCAAAAGCAGTACTGAGAGGAAAATTTATAGCTTTGCAAGCACACATCAGGAAGGAAGAAGGAGCTTACCTGAGTAGCTTAATGACACAGCTAATAGAACTAGAAAATGCTCAACAAAAGGACCCAAGAATAGGAAGACAGAAGGAAATAACAAAGCTGAGAGCAGAAATCAACGAAGTGGAAACTCAAAAAACAATCCGAAAGATCAACGAAAGCAGAAGTTGGTTCTTTGAAAAAATAAACAAGATTGATAGACCACTGGCAAACCTAACAAAGAAAGAGAGAGAGAGAAACTTGATAACTCGTATCAGGAATGAAAAAGGAGAGATCACTACTGATATGACAGAGATTCAAAGGGTAATCAGAAACTACTTTGAAAAACTCTACGCCACTAAAAATGAGAACCTGGAAGAAATGGATAAATTCTTGGACTCTTATAATCTTCCACGGTTGAAGGAAGAGGATGTAGCATATCTAAACACCCCCATCACCATTGATGAAATTAAAACAGTAATCAAATGTCTGCCGAAAAACAAAAGCCCAGGTACAGATGGATTCACTAATGAATTCTATCAAACTTTCCAAGAGGAACTACTGCCAATCTTGGCAAGACTCTTTCATGAAATTGAACAAACAGAAACACTTCCAAATAGCTTTTATGAAGCCAACATCACCTTGATACCTAAACCAGACAGAGACGCTACCAAAAGAGAAAATTACAGACCAATATCACTGATGAATGCAGATGCAATGATCCTCAACAAAATCCTGGCAAATAGGATTCAATGCCTCGTTAAGAAGATCATCCACTACGATCAAGTAGGTTTCATCCCAGGAATGCAAGGCTGGTTTAACATCCGTAAATCTATCAACATAATACACAACATCAATAACAAGAAAAATAAAAACCACATGATCATATCAATAGATGCAGAGAAAGCATTTGATAAGGTCCAACACCCATTCTTGATCAAAACTCTCAGCAAGATGGGAATGGAGGGAACCTTCCTCAATATAGTGAAGGCCATCTACCACAAGCCAGTGGCAAATATTATCCTCAATGGAGAAAAACTGAAAGCCTTTCCTCTAAATTCTGGCACAAGACAAGGCAGTCCTCTCTCACCACTCCTTTTCAACATAGCACTGGAAGTACTTGCTATAGCAATTAGGCAAGAAAAGGATATCAAGGGAATCCAGATAGGAAAGGAAGAAGTCAAGCTCTCACTGTTTGCAGATGACATGATACTCTACTTAGAAAACCCTAAAGACTCTATCAAAAAGCTTCTAGAAACAATAGACTCATATAGCAAGGTGGCAGGCTACAAAATTAACACACAAAAATCAATGGCCTTTCTATATACCAATAGTAATAAGGATGAAATGGACATTAAGAAAACAACCCCATTCACAATAGTACCACACAAACTCAAATATCTTGGAATCAACTTGACTAAATATGTGAAGGACCTATACAAAGAAAACTATAAAACTCTGCTCCAAGAAATAAGAGAGGACACACGGAAATGGAAACACATACCCTGCTCATGGCTTGGCAGGATTAACATCATCAAAATGTCAATACTCCCCAAGGCATTATACAGATTTAATGCCATCCCTCTAAAGATACCCATGACATTCTTCAAAGAAGTGGATCAGACACTTTTGAAATTCATTTGGAACAATAAACACCCTCGAATAGCTAAAGCAATCATTGGGAAAAAGAATATGGGAGGAATTACTTTTCCCAACTTTAAACTGTACTACAAAGCAACAATTATCAAAACAGCATGGTATTGGAATAAGGATAGGTCCTCAGATCAGTGGAATAGGCTTGAATACTCAGAAAATGTTCCCCAGAGATACAACCATCTAATTTTTGATAAAGGAGCAGGAAATCCTAAATGGAGCAGGGAAAGCCTCTTCAACAAGTGGTGTTGGCACAATTGGATAGCCACTTGCAAAAAATTGAACTTAGACCCCCAGCTAACATCATGTACGAAGGTAAAATCCAAATGGATTAAAGACCTCGATATCAGCCCCAAAACCATAAGATATATAGAACAGCACATAGGCAAAACACTACAGGACATTACAGGCATCTTCAAGGAGGAAACTGCACTCTCCAAGCAAGTGAAAGCAGAGATTAACAGATGGGAATATATTAAGCTGAGAAGCTTCTGCACCTCAAAGGAAATAGTGCCCAGGATACAAGAGCCACCCACTGAGTGGGAGAAACTATTCACCCAATACCCATCAGATAAGGGGCTAATCTCCAAAATATACAAGGCACTGACAGAACTTTACAAGAAAAAAACATCTAACCCCATCAAAAAATGGGGAGAAGAAATGAACAGACACTTTGACAAAGAAGAAATACGCATGGCCAAAAGACACATGAAAAAATGTTCCACATCACTAATCATCAGGGAGATGCAAATCAAAACAACGATGAGATACCACCTCACACCCCAGAGAATGGCACACATCACAAAGAATGAGAATAAACAGTGTTGGCGGGGATGTGGAGAGAAAGGAACTCTTATCCACTGCTGGTGGGAATGCTGTCTAGTTCAACCTTTATGGAAAGCGATATGGAGATTCCTCCAAAAACTGGAAATCGAGCTCCCATACGATCCAGCTATACCACTCCTAGGAATATACCCTAGGAACACAAAAATACAATACAAAAACCCCTTCCTTACACCTATATTCATTGCAGCTCTATTTACCATAGCAAGACTCTGGAAACAACCAAGATGCCCTTCAACAGACGAATGGCTAAAGAAACTGTGGTACATATACACAATGGAATATTATGCAGCTGTCAGGAGAGATGAAGTCATGAAATTTTCCTATACATGGATGTACATGGAATCTATTATGCTGAGTGAAATAAGTCAGAGAGAGAGAGAAAAACGCAGAATGGTCTCACTCATCTATGGGTTTTAAGAAAAATGAAAGACACCCTTGTAATAATAATTTTCAGACACAAAAGAGAAAAGAGCTGGAAGTTCCAGCTCACCTCAGGAAGCTCACCACAAAGAGTGATGAGTTTAGTTAGAGAAATAACTACATTTTGAACTGTCCTAATATTGAGAATGTATGAGGGAAATGTAGAGCCTGTTTAGGGTACAGGCGGGGGTTGGGTGGGGAGGAGGGAGATTTGGGACTTGGGTGATGGGAATGTTGCACTGGTGATGGGTGGTGTTCCTTTTATGACTGAAACCCAAACACAATCATGTATGTAATCAAGGTGTTTAAATAAAAAAAAATTAAAAAAATTGTTTTTATTACCAAAATTACTTCATAAGCTTCCTATGGTGAACAGAGCTAAGAAATCAGTAATATTTTAAGGCTTGATTTTGTGGGCACCAGAAAACTAGTATGTAGCTGGTTTGGTTCTACCCAATCTTGGGAAATCTTTTGCTCTTTCTATTGGAATTATTTATTCGTTCCAAAACACTGAACAAAGATGGATTTCTTTTCTATATTACACTCAGCATTAAGTTGTGTTTAGCCTTCCACTGCTAATAAAACAACAACTTGTGCTTAATGTGGATTGATTCAAATAAGAGAATTCAGCAACTTTCCAAATCCACCAACTTCTTCCTGTGTGGTTAAGCATTTCTGTATTTGATGAAAATGGAAAAAGGAAATGACGAAGAATTTGGATATTCTCCCGAATTATTTGTTCACTTTCGAAATCTTAATAAAAAGATTTCTCTAATTTATTTTTTATAATTCATGGGAAGCAAGGATAATTTCAGTGAAAAAGCTGGTCTTCAGACCAAACCATTTAATCTCTATGTGCATTGTTTGTTAGTTGTAAGAATTACCTTGCATTGGTAATTTAAACTGTTTCAGGTTGAGAATACTTCAGAGATTCTCTTTACAACAATTGCAGGAACGCAAAATTGACTTATTTCAGTGGGGTGTTTATGAAAAGCATATGAGCTTTTTCATTCATCATCAGCCTCTCTGTTATGTTGTGAGAATGATATAAACCAAACCCAAACAAGAATGAATATTTCTTTGTATATGTCTATATTTAATGTTCAGGAAGCTGCATTTTATTTTCTTTTTAGAGATTTATTCTATTATATTTCTGTTCAATAAAGTAGAATTGATAAGTATAATTGCAAGATATTTAAATATATCATAGTGATTTGATGTAATTATATTACATAGAGCATCTAAAAAAATAATTTCTGGGCCCAGAGTGGTGGCGCAAGCAGTAGGGCATTTGCCTTGCATGTGCTAACCTAGGACAAACTGTGGTTCAAAACCCCGACATCCCATATGGTCCCCTAAGCCATGAGCGATTTCTGCATGCATAGCCAGAAGTAACCCCTGAGCTTCACCAGCTGTAACCCAAAAAGCAAAAAAAAAAGAAAAAAAAATTATTAAGATGGACACTGAATAGAATTTTGCCATACAGCATCAAATTTTCTTGGGTTAGAATTTTAGCTTCTCCAGATAACATGAAAGTTTCTGAACAAGTTTTTTTGAGCCAGTTCCTCTGTTCCCCTCTTTCCTTCTTTTTTCCTTTGGTTTTGGGGCCATACCCCACAGTGCTCAGGGGTAACTCTTGACTCAAAAATCGCTCCTGGTAGATTTGGAATAGATTTAGATATGAAATGTTTGGGGATTGAACCCGTGTCCATCTTAGGTCGGCAGCATGCAATTTAAATGCCCTACTGCAATGCTATTGCTTCAGTCCCTATTACCCTATTTCAAAATTATAAATAGCAGGAATTCTATTGTGTATTTAATAAGTTTTATTTAATGAAAACATGAATTGAAGTGTCTGTGCATAATAAATACCAACTATGGGTGTAACTAGTCAAGAAGGTGCATTTGGTGGCAAGAATATGCTATCTGTTAAAATTTTTTAAGTTCAGTAAATATACACTGGATTGGATTAAATATATACTAATGCTTTCCAAATGGCATCTTACCTACTGGAAATTTGAGGGGCCAAGTGAATGAAATTGTGAGTCATTTGAATGATCAAATGAGCAAATAATCTCATTTAAAATATGGCCATACATTTACTTAAATATTTTAGATGGATGGTAATTTTATTCCATCAATCATTCTCTTTCACGCTTAGGGCTTTATTTTTGGACTCAAGAGTGTGGTAATTGGAGATTTCTGCTTCTGGCTGTGATGGATTAGTTTGCAGCTGACCAAACTGTATGCCAAGAAAAGGTAGATGCAATAAAAAACACATTTTTTGCAGGTACCAGGGAGCTATCAAGGTAGTTAAAACTTGTGGAGCCAAAAATATGGAGAGAAGGAAAGTGCAAGAGAGGAGAGAGTACAACATTGGCCAATATATTCCTAGTCTAGGAATTGCAAATTGTTAAACAGCGTGGGGTGGGGACTGAGGGAGTTTAAAATCATTGAGCAGGAAGCAGCAACTAAGCAGCATTTCTGACAGAGAGAGCCCCAAATTGGGCATCACACCTGTGAAAGCATCCTGGACTTTAAAGGAACTTTGAGGAAACAAATCCGAGAGCAAAGGGGAGAAAGAGGTACAAAATCAGCAACTCATCTCTAAGTTCTGTCTACAGGTTTCTGTCACAGGGCAATAGGCTAAGTAGAGATTGACTCTGAAATGTCCAAGATGAGCATCAGTTTCCTAGGGTCACAGCACAAAAAAGGGAAGCACTGGAATCAGAGTGCCCGAGAAGGAAGGAATTCTGATAAACAACCTGTGAGAGCAGTAACCAGAAAATAGATCAGGGCTAGTAACAAAGCCAATCCCCTGTTGGAAACTGTGCAAAACCTGCTCACATCCTGATGCTGAACTTAACTCTTGGCAGGAACTTAAAATCGAATTCTCTGGAGGACCAAGTCCTTAACATCTTCTAGCACCTCTACATTTTTGCATGCAAAAGAAAACAACATCTACTTTTTCAATTAAGAATTGAACAAAGACCTCTAGGAAAATTTAAAAAATAGAAATAGCTAATAATCCTCTCTACTTTGAAATCAACTAAAAAGAAGTCTAAAGCAGTGGTTTATATCAAGAGAGCAGAGGGTATGCTAGAAAATTGTCACCAAGCCCTATAATATAGAAAAAAAAAAGTCCTTCAGAATTTTGGAAACAGTAAAATGTTCTTCAATTAGTTCCAAAGATCAATACTTAGAATATCTTCAGAATTCTCCCCTTTTATTGCAAATGGCAAGATATCCTTCTTTTTCGAATAATATTAATCACAACTAGCTATATAAATATCCAATTTCTTGACATATTCATCTATCTATTAAGGGATAGTTACGTGGCTCTGCTCTCTTGGCTTTTGTTTCTATCAGGCACATAGACACAAAGAGTAAAATGGTTGTTACCAGGGGCAGTGAGCTTGACTGTGATAATAATTTCATGGTGTATATGTATAGCAAAGCAGCATGCTGAATGCCTTAAATATATCAACGGGGAAAAGATGAGTCTATGATTTTTCTCCTATGTAGAAGATCAAAGAAGTAATGAACAAAGTAATCAAAACAAAAACAAATATAGTAATACCATAACTGTCAAGTCCATTATAAACTCACTAAACTATAATAATATTTTTAATGCTTAGATTCTGAGAACAGATTGCTTGTTACCAGAGGTTACCAGAGCATGAAAGGGCTGGAAAATGAAACTAGTAGAAATAAGGGGCAAATGTCATAGTGGAGAGCTGACTTTTGGTAGTGTTATTATATTACATACATGATTCATATATAATCAGATTAGCCATATTATTTCAATTTAACAAATATATATATGATTTTTGAGAAAAAGGTAATAATCATATAGAAAAAAATCAATAAATAGAATATCCCAGCCATTCAACTACTAAGAAGTTACTAAGATTAGAAAGGCAAGTCAGAGAGTAGAATTTACCTGCAATATGTAACAAAGGATTCATATCAAGAATAGATCAACAACCTTAATAAATCACACTTCACAAATTAGAGCAAAGAGTAAGCCAATTAGTAAATAAGATGATCTTCATCATTAATCATCCATAAATGCAAATTGCCTAACAACTAAAGCTGAGGAAATTGGCAAGATGGAGATTCACTGGAGAGAACATGGAAGAACATAATAGAACCTCTGAAAGGGGAAATATGGGGCCCGAGCGGTGGCACAAGCAGTAAGGCATCTGCCTTGCCCATGCTAGCCTAGGACAGACCACGGTTTGATCCCCTGGCATCCCATATGGTCCCCTAAGCCAGGAGTTATTTCTGAGCTCATAGCCAGGAGTAACTCCTGAGCATCACTGTGTGTGGCCCAAAAACAAATTAATAATAATAATAATAATTAATAAAAATAAAAGGGGAAATGTTTGATAGCATGCTGGACAATTATTTGGCCCTATACATTAAATATTAATTCTTTTGTTGTTTTTGGCAGGACTGTGCCTGTCAGTCTTCGGAGGTTATATCTGGGTCTGCACTTAGGAATCACTCCTAGTGGGCTAAGGATGCCTGGGGTTGAATCTGGGTTGGCCATATGCAAATGCCCTACCTGCTGTGCTATTACTCCAATCCCAAAATATTAATATTAAATTTTATTTGACTCAGCAAATAAACTACCAGGTGTTTCAACAAAAATGCACAAAATATCTAGACGAAAGATACAAGAGCATGTCTATTACAGAAAATAACTAAATACCAAATACTTGTTATTATAGATAAATGACATTGTATAGCCATACACTATAATAACATGCACAAATAGAAATAATTTCATTTATACTACAAGTAACATCTATAAATAAACCTCATACACATTGTACTAGTTATAGAAGATAGGCATAAAGGCACAAATATGAATATTTTGGCTAGTATACTAAAGCTAATCAATGAGATTAGACTTATAGATGATTATCTTTGTCTGGAGGTTATAATCAGGAGAAGCTAAGCAAGTATTTTTGAAGTCTTAGTAATGTTCAATATTTAATTTGTTTTGTTTTGGACACACAGCCAACGATGCTCAGAGGTTACTCTTGGCTCTATACTCAGGAATCACTCCTGGTGGTACTCAGGGTACCATATGGGATGCTGTGTTTCAAACCCGGGGTTGAAGTACCTTACCTTCTGTACTATTGCTCTGGTCCCCTAATGTTTGTTTCTTAACAAAGGAATTAATTACATGTGTGTGCTCATTTCAAGTTTATTCTCTTGTATTCTTATGAGATGTACATTCTACTAATATCTAGCAAAATTAACTGAGTCACTAAGAACCTCTAAAATTTAGCTTAATAAAGCTATTATTAATTTGTAATAAATAATATCAAATTATAGCTTTACTCTACACATAAATCACATAAATAGAATTTGTCTTTTCTCTCCCATTCCTTTTCTGTTCTTTTTATGGGCCACACCAGTTAAAATTTTGTCTTTTCCACCTTTAGGGAGCTGTGAAGCCAGGCTGGGCTAAGTATTTATCTCCTCCCCTGCCACTTCCAGAAGTCCCAGAAGCCTCGCCCATGATATGATACAGAGCCTTTTGTCATGTCAGGAGAAGCAACCAACGTCATAGACTCATGGAACTCTCCAAAGAGAAACCCAACTAGCAGGGAAAAGATCTAGTCCTACATTAAATATTATCCCCAACAATAGATCAGTACAGGTCAACCATAAAAGGGATCTGCCCTTTTAAGAAAGACCCTAATTGTGATTGGCTGGTTGAGTCTATAACCCACCCTCCAACCTCAGAAGAGTTGGGGTAAGAGATTTTGGCAGTTAGAAGAGATAGTTGAAGCAGCAATTGGACCTAACTGTTTCTACTCCTTGCTTCTACTTTTCTCCCTGATTTTGCCAGATTTTTTTGGGCTCTTTATTCCCTTTATATTGTATACCTAATCCTTCTACCTATTCCTGGCCCTCATTCAACCTTACCCTGATCCCCAACCCATCGCTCTCTCCTTTCTTTCTCTCCTGGCCTAGGGTTTGTCATAAACCCCTGTGATTCTCTATTAAAAGGGATTGAAATATTTTGGGGCACAGGTGGTAGGGCATTTGTCTTGCAAGCGCTGACCTAGGACGGATCTCGATTCGATCACCCGGAGTCCCATATGGTCCCCCAAGCTATGAGCGATTTCTGAGCTCATAGCCAGGAGTAACCCCTGAGCATCATTGGGTGTGTCCCCCGAAAAAAATGGATTGAAATATTTTGTCAGAGTCTGCAAGTCCCCCGTGACCACCAGCAGCATGGTCGATCTCCAGCAGCTCGGCTCTAACATAAACTAAAAAATTCATGGGCATAAGGGCCTCGCAGTTAATCACACTGTAGCCCTACAGGAGCCCTTCAGAGGCCCTTATAAACCACCACAGTGACCATGTAAGATTGTTGGCCCAGCACAGCAGATCCTCAGATTTGTGTTGCACAACACACCCATGATTTTAATTCTGATTTCCAATAAGAATACACAAAATATTATGTAAATTACTCCTACCTGCCAAAGGGGCAGGCTTCAGGGAGTTTGGGGCACTGATGACTAGAGTGTAAGGAATGTTACATTGATGGTGGAATATTAAATGTCAGAAATAACTGAATTATGAACGATTCTATAAACCGCAGTGTCTAAAATAAATTAAATTAAAAACTGTCTTTTCTTTTTCCGGGTCTTATTTCTATATCGGCTTCCTCAAAGTAAGGAATCGCTTATCATCTTAGTTTTATTTACTAAGCACATTGATTTATTGGTTGTTTGCCATTTCTTAGATGCTAACAACTTTTTATTGTTATATGAAATGACTAGTATATGATCTGTTATTCTGAATGAAAATAAGATGGAACCCAACATTAGTTCTGACTATGTGACTTAGGTCTGCCTTTTATTATTCATCTGCCTACAGAAAAAATCCAGATGTAAGAGTATGTATGTGTGTGCAGGGAATCATATCTACTGGACAAGTATAATTGTCTCAAGAGAATTATTTTTTTTATTTCTACTATTGCTCCATACAAGATACAAGATTCAACACCCTTTTTTCTCAACAGTCAAACTAAACTTCAACTTAACATTTGGATTGCACCTGTGTGGGTTCGTCTTGTTTTTGCTTTATTTTGTTTTATTATTGATCTGTTTATTTGGTAGGGTAGCATATTCTTGCTTCTATGTAATAACACTATTTCTCCCCCAAAGGCAAGTTAATATACTCTATGAAAATATGATAGCAATTACATTGGTTCATTTTTTTCATCTTCCAGCAATCTCCTCGTGCTTTATCTGATCTTCCACTCTGCAGTTTTACCAATTTTTAGTGTAAATTTTCCTATCTTTACTATCCACACTTTCTCTACCCTTTGGAAGCAAAATTACTTCCCAACCCTACCTCAGAAGCAAAATTATTTTACTCTAAACAAAGAACACCTTAATTGTCAGGAAACAACACTTGCAAAAATGGAAGCTATTATTAGTTTGTTGATCTCGGAATCAATATCCAGGCTGCAGTTTAGGCAGAATACTCAGATCAAATGGACTCTGCAGACTGGTCTTATATCTGGGGAAAGAAAGGAAGATTTAGGGAAACATGCAATACCAGCTACAGAGCAAGTCTCTTATTAAAGCTTTGTGTGCAAACACCATCAAATTTCTCTCAGCTTTTACCATTCAAGGAAGGGAGGTCCAGCTTAGATAATAGTAAATTAGTTTGAGAGAACTGTACTCACTCTCATGCAACTGGATAAAATGAAACAGAACTGTTTGAAGACATCAGATAGCTACATTTAAGGAGGTGGTTCTCAAACGGGGGAGGGGCACGAGGCTCCCCCAAAGGGGTGCTTTTGACCTCGGCAAACACTGTCATAACAAGCTAAGCTCCGTGTTCATGTCTCTGTATGTCTCTGGAGCTGAGAGTTGCTGTGCCCTGCTTCAAACCCCGCTTCAAAAAAGCTATGTATTGCTAAACGTGCTCATTGTAGTCATATATCCAGACATCACCTCTGATTAAAAAAATCAGCTCAAATTATTTTATATATTTTTGAAGGTTATATATTTTGCAGGTTAAAGTTTTTTTTTAAATAAAGATACTATTTACAGTCATGTGCGAGGCGTGAAAAATGTTTTCTTCTTCCTAGGGGGGCATGACAGAAAATAATTGAGAAGTACTGATCTAAGGCAATATATTTTTGTGAGAATAAGGGTAGGAAGAAGATGTGTGGAAAAGCAAATGAGATGGGCACCTAAAATTTAGCCTCATTCTCCATTGAGGTCATCTGAAATTAGGTACTCAAAGGCAGAGAGAAGTAGAAATCACCACAGATCTATCACAGGGCTGGGAAAAAGGTAGCAAAAATAATTTTGGTTTTCCTTGCCCAGATGGAAGTGTCCTAGCCAAACCAGAAAGATTACTTGCTTAAAGCTCCACTCATCAGCACATGATAGTGAACAAAATATCAGCACTCTCTGATGTTGAGATGCCATTTAAAACCTAACTGATTCTCAAGTAGATGAAGGTGTTCTTTCTCAATCTCCTTGGTTCCTCTTAAAGCCAATGAAAATCCTTTTTTATATTTTTACTAAAATTTAGAGATTTCAATAGAATATAATTTGGCATTGAATTAAAAAAGACAATAGAGGACCCAAGAAACCTTGCAAAATAAAAATATAGATTCCCAAAGTAATTCATGAAAATATTAATTATGTATTTTGAAGTCATGGTAATTAAACATTTCAGAGTATTAAAATCTAAGCAGAATTTGGCAAAGAACTAGAGATTCTAACAATTTGTAAAGTGAAAATTCTAGGAATAAAATATCAAATTGAAGCCAATACTGTGTGGGTGAATATAATGGCATTTTAGACATAGTTTGCAAGGGAGTTTAGGTAAATAGACAATAATGAAAGCGCTAAGAATGAAATAGAATGTGAAATATTATGAAAATATCACTCTAGTGATAGTGAAAATAGTATAAAGAAATTGGACATCATTAAAATGATGACATATGAGCAATTGTACTACCATATTTAAAAAGAAAAAGCTTATGGCAAAGAAGCAACATTTTTAAGTATAATGTTAGATAATTTCCCAAAACTAGGACAAGAAACCTCCAACTTAAGTATTAAAATTCCTAGCAGAACAGTTATTAGAAAATGACAACCAAACACTGCTAAAGAAAAAAAATATTAAAAGAAAAATCCAAAAATGCACCTAGAAAAAAATTGTTTTATCTTAATTTGGGGAACAGTAAGAATAGTTGACTTAGCAACATGAAATAGTAAAAGGCAAAATGCATTTTGCATTATTTCTCAAATGTTATAGAAGATCAGTCAATATTAGCATCAATACCCAATAAAAAATACCCTTCAGAAAATGGAGACAAAACAAGCTGAGTCTATCTGTCACCACAGTCTTTCTCAAAGGGCAATAATAACAAGCGGTCTCTGGCAGAGAGGAAGTATTAAAGGCAGATGTGTAGAAATTAAAACTGAGCAGATTTAGTGTGTGGGCAGAATGAAGCCATTATTTGGTACACAATTTTAGTATTATGAAATGAAAAGAGTTACAAAGGTGGGTGATGATAATGTTTGCAGGACAATATTAATGACTGAATACTACTAAACACAGTATGGCAAATCTTATGTTGCCATAAATTATTGGAGGTGGGGGAAGTGATATATGCACAGATAACAAGACTAACATAAATACTGAGTACCTGTCAACAGCTTCAAAAAATAGTGTTTTGATATGTGGAATATTGGTGATGAATGTCAACCCTCCTGGCTTACTGGCTCATTTATATGAACATGAGGCACACACCAACTCAGCTTAATATGCAGTGGAGCTTTACAAAAATCCTCCCCTTTCTTAATAAAGTTTTTCTTTAAAATGAATACCCCTGCTTATACAAAAACAATCTATCATAATGCCTCCTAGAATTTGAAATTCACAAAATAAAATATTCAACATTAACATTTTATAGGCCAGATAAAGGGAGACTTCTCTGAGGTCTTTATATTGGCCAGAATGTAGCAAAAGTACTAATTTAAATTAGACTTTAACGAGCAAGAATGCATGCTCCAATCTCTAGAGTAGCTAGTCAAAAGACAGTAATGAAACAATTAGACTGACTTACAAGCTGACAGAGAGGTAAAAGATGGAATGGATAATTAGTCAAGGGTTTTTTCTCTTTGGTTTTCCTCAAATAAAGCCTAAAGGTACAGACTTGTAAATCTAAAATCACCTAAAAACTGAAAGAAAAAGCTTGAGTTCATGATAGTTGCTAAACAGAATCAGACAGAAAATGAATATAGTTAACAGAAAAATTTAACATAACTCATGTAGGTACCATGATGGTTTACAACCTGTCTAACAAGTCACATTGACATATAATCTGGCAAGATTATACCCTACCATCATGGTCTGGGGAGACATAATAAAATCAAAATAGAAGCTGTCTACCTAAGAGACAATAAAGATGAGCAAAGGTCTATTCTCCAAACCACGACTGAAAGATAACCCATGAGCAATGGTTTAATGGTTTCTCTGCATTCCTATATTCTTTTTGGATATTCCAACCTATGGTTCCAGGAATATTTTCTTCTTAGTAAAAATAAAAATCTGGATGTAAAATAAAAAAAGCTAAAGACAAGGCACTTATCTGATGTCACCTGTAGAAAGTTGGTCAAGGACTTTTTGGAACTGATCTTTATAGCAGTGGTTGAACAAAGTAGGCCATTCAGATCATGAATAAATATACAGTTGGCTCTGTTGGAAGATTTGGGGCATTGTGTTTTTGGAAATATCTCAATTCTCAATCTTCAAACTCAAGGGAATCTGTGAGCTAGTTAGTTTTCTTTCCAGAAAGCTCTGTTTGGCTAAATAGTCCCAGAATGTGTGACTTTTCTGTGTTATTAAGAAGTCTTCTGACTGATAGGAAAGAGAATAGCATAAATATTCAGGCATCTTGACTTCAAAGAGCCAAATATTTTAAGGATGAGCACAAAGAAATAATTAAGATTCCCTAGTAGAGACATTACAATGGGTGTAGCTTTCTCTGTTATACTTAAGAATCTCACATAAAAAAAAAAAGAATCTTACATGAAACATCTGAAGAATACTAAATGTTTTGAGAACTGCAAGATAAGGTGATTCCATAAAATCAAGGTTTGGGAACAGTTGCTGTAGTTTAGCAATGAGAAGAGAATGGTATGGAAAGGGAGATAGATGATGATATAAAGAAGGGATCTCAAGCTATTGGAGGGAAATCATGGAAACACCCAGGTCTAAACATCTAAAAACAAAAAAAAAATATTTTAAAGTCATTTCATTTTTGAAAATTAAGCTGAACAATAATTTTTTTCACTTGGGCTTGAGTAATGTACTCTATAAAATAAAAAATAAAGGTATAATATAACAAAAGGGGCTCAGGGTGGAGGGAAGGGAAGCATGCTGGGAACAGACAGAGGGAGGTTGACACTGGTGGTAGGAATTGCCCTACTTCACTGTCACTACGAACCTTAAATATAACTGTGAAATATTTGTAATTCACATTGTTTCAATAAATTTTTAAAAAAAAATGGACAATAGATATCCTTAATTTTCTTCTTTTCCTTTGCATTAATTTTCACTTATCTTAGAAATGGAGAAAACATTTAAGTGAAAGTAGAAGCATGAGAATTATTTAAATGTCTAAATAATAAAATCACAATCCTCGTTGTCACACACATAAAAGTGAAAGTTAAAACCATACCCATGGTGATTTAGGGGAGAAAGAGTATTTTTAGAAGACAGGAGTTAAGTAGGTAGAGTCCCCCATAATAGCATTTCTAGAATTACATAAATAATATTTTAAAAATTATGTATTTTAAGGTATAGTTGGGATAGCTAGCAACTCTCAAGATGAAGAAATATGATCAAGATTCTCAGATTTATACAAGGTACCCATCATTTCATTTTTTTTTTATAATCTGAAGTTTTCTCTCTGCTCAATTTCAAATACGGTTACAGCATTGAATGACTTGAGAAACTAGATCAAAGAGTTTGGAAGAGCCTTTCTCCTATCCCCTCATCTTCTCTGATGTCTCTTTTACCTAATGGGTGCCTTTAATTTATCAAAAAGCAGCAATGCTATAATAGTCCAATGTTCTGAAGGCACTGAGGTTAGCAAGGAAAAGGATGTATAGCTGTGATCTAAGACAGTGCTTGAGGAAGAGAAATATTTATTTTCCCACACATTTTTTAGCTTTAAAACCCACTGAGCTGAGGAAGATAAATGTGCATCTTTAAGACATATTTAAAATAAGTACAATTAATGATACCCTCATCCCTTTGGATCATTTTCATCTTCCATCTTCATCAGCCCTCATATCAGAGATGCACTCAGCATATTAGTTCTGTTGCATCTTGGATGTGGAAACTGGTGGTCCTCAAGGAATGGTGTTTTCCAGAAGCACATAGATAGATCTTAATATCTTAAATGGAGCCCTTAATATTTTCTCAACTATCTTACCTGTGACACCAATACTCCATGTCATGATATGTCATTCTCAGAACCTGGCTTTCTGCCACTCATTTAACTACATGGAAAGTCTACTGCCAAAGTTTTTCAATGAGTTGGTAAATTTAATAGGTTAGATATAGAATAATAAATAATACAAGGAGCCATCCTACCCCTTAGTCATTGTCATTTGTACTGCTCATTGTTGGACTTATTTTTGGGTAAAATTGATAATCCTAAATAGCAGGTTTCTGAAATAGTTTGGCAACCTTTGTTCCAGAAAGAATTTAAAAGAGAAAGACATTTAAAAAGAAACTAGTAAGAATGATTTGCTCTCTTTTAAGAAAATTCTTTTAGCCATTACTTTATAAAGGTATTTACTGATACTATGCAAAACTTACATATGTATCATTGCTTTTTTCCATAAAAATGCTTTATTGGGGCTGGAGCAATAGCACAGCAGGTTGGACACTTACCTTGCATGTGGCTGACCTGAGTTTGATCCCTGGCATCTAACATGGTTCCCTGTGCCTGCGAGGAGTTATTTCTGAGTGCAGAGCCATGAGTAACCCTTGAGTGCTGCTGAGTGTAGCCCAAAAACAAATTTAAAAAATACTTTATTTAAATATAGAAGGCAGTCAAGTGTCTGGGTTTCTATGCTAAAATCAGTCTGCCTATGTCAGAAATTTGGCTTTGCTTATCAGCTGTGTGACTTGAGAAGATCTAGTGAATGATAGGTATCTTCATTACCTCATCTATAAAATGGGATAAAAGTATCTATATTTTATCCTTTGAGGTCACATCTTGCATCATTTAGGGCTTATTCCTGACTCTGTGCTCAGGTATCATTCCTGGTGGGGTCCTGGAACTTTATAGGATAACAAGAATCAAACCCAGGTTGTCCATATGCAAGGCATGTTCCTTACCTGTTGTACTATCATTCAGCCACGAAGTTTATCTTTTCCTTATAGTGAAGTAAAATTTATACATGTAAAATTCTTAGATTAAGCAAATAATTCTACTTCTGATTATGTGTCCAAAAAATGAAATTAGATGTTTTAATTAAAATGATTCAACTTTCATAGAAGGATGTATAGATAAGTAAAATATATACTTACAATGGATCATTATATAGCCGGAAAGAGGAAGGACATTCAAATATGTTACACCATGGTTCAATCTTGACACTTTGTGATAAGTCAACTAAACCAGTCACAAAAGCTAAACATAAATTTTATTTTATCAGGTACCTATAAGGAGTCCAATTCATAGATTCAGAAGGATCTGGGTGCCAGGGGTAAGAGGGGCTTGAGAAAGGTGATTATTGTTTGTTGGTTCAGTTTCCATTTCTGATAGTACAGCTTACTTTTGCACCCAAGTTTAATCTTAGCTTTCTATATGATTTCTGAGCATCCCAGGAATGATCCCTGAGCATGGAACAAGAAATAAGTCCTGAGCGGGGCCGGAGAGATAGCATGGAGGTAAAACGTTTGCCTTTCATGAAGAAGGTCATCAGTTCGAATCCCGGCGTCCCATATGGTCCCCCGTGCCTGCCAGGAGCAATTTCTGAGCATGGAGCCAGGAGTAACCCCTGAGCACTGCCGGGTGTGACCCAAAAACCACAAAAAAAAAAAAAAAAACAAAAAAAAACAACAACAACAAAAAAAAAAAAAAAAAAAGTCCTGAGCACTACCAGCTGTAGCCCACAAACAAAACAAAACAAAATTCTGTCTGTGGAGCCAAAGAGACAATAGATGGAGTATAGCACTTGCTTTGCACCCAGCCAACCTCAGTTCAATCCATTGTAATCTTTCCTCTGAGCATTTTCAGGAGTAATTCCCAAGCACTAACCAAGCACGGAACCAGGAGTAAGCCCCAAACACTTCCAGATATAACTGAAAAAGCCAAAAAATATTTCTGGGGCATGAGTGGTTGAGTGGCAGAAATGGTTACACAACCACTTGGATGACATTTATGCCATGGAACTAGATACCTCCAACAAGTAAAAAATGGTTCATATTCTATGATAGCTACTTGAGACACTACCTCTTAAATGCTTCAAAGGATGCTTAACCCATGTTTCTCTTCTTGGTATTCAGCTTTATTAGCCTAACCTTGGGACATACTATGTAAGCAAATTCTAGGGTCCAGCCTCAGATCTACACATTCAGTAGAGTATGAGGGAGACAAGAGCAGTGTGTTGTGTTGTAACAAGCCCCCAGGGTGACTTGGATGGTTGGAAAATCTCTACTCTGAGTCTTAACAGAGCAAGCAATTGAAAGTAGTTAATGAGTATGAGGTGCCATATCATACATTACTCTTTGCTACTCTTTAGGCTCCCTTGATTCACTTTCTAGGACACATTGGTGTTTTGTGTAATTCCTCCTTTGCCTTCTTTACCAGATCTACTCCCCTTTCTTGTAGCTGAACTGTATAAGAAAAGATGGAGATATTGAAGAATAAACAACACTGAAAATTAGTTGCAGGCAGGGGTAAATCCCCAAGGTCTCTCGCTCATGTCTGTGAGAAAGAGACCAACCAGAGGTTGTTTCCATAGTGACGCACACTCTGCGATCTATAAATCGCAAAACACAGAAGAAAATTATTGAAAATGCCTGTGGAAACTGTAAAGTTTTCTTTCAAAAGAATGTTTGCAATACCTTAAATTGGCATGTTCCCTCTCATGATAAACATAGAGGTTATGGGTTATTTAAATGGGTTGTAAGCATCTGGGGGGCCATTGTGATTCTCATTAAACTTCCACTAACCATAAAGACCTCTTTTATTCTTAAAATGAACATGCTGTGAAGAAAGTCATTGCAAAATACCCAGACTGTGACAGACATTAACCTCCAGCATCAATAGCTTCGACTTTTCCCGAACTCCAATAAAACCTTGGAATTCTCAATTGGAGCTACTTTCCTCCTGCAATAAAGTTTGCTTTTTGTAAACCCATAAATTAAAAGTACTTTCCCTTTGTGGAAAAATATCTAAACTTGATTCCTTGCTTTTGTTTTCATCAGACACCCATAAGAGCAAATTTCTTCTTGATTCTTGGTAAGTAATAGTTGTGTGTCCTCAGGAAATCAAATGCTCAGACAATAGGTCAAAACTAATGCTGGCCAAAATTCCTTTCTGTTATTTTTCTTTATTTTGTGTGTGTGTGTGTGTGTGTGTGTGTGTGTGTGTGTGTGTGTGTGTGCCCATACACACGCGCGAGAGCTAGCAATGTGTACTCAAGATTTTCCTGTAATTTCTCTATAATGAATGTCTATAAAAGGAATTCTGGATTCATTTAGTAAATCTGAAAGTCTGTCCCCATGCATGTATTTTTGAGAACACCTCTTATTACCTGCCTCTGAGACTGTGTCTCTAGGCTCTTAACTGAGCTAGGACTATTTTCAAGGTGCAACTACTGTTTATTCCATGGCCTCCCGAAGTTTTAAACATCATTTTGTGAGTATATGTGAAAAGCTTTTGGGGCCATACTCAGTTTGGCACAACGCTTAAATCTTACTCCTTTTACTTTACTCAAGAATTACTCCTGATGCTACACAGGGAACTATATGCAGTGCCAGGGATCAAATTAGGGCCACCCAAATGCAGGCAAATAGCTTATTCCTGTACTGTGTTTCAATTTTTATCTGATTCCAGACTAAGTTTTTCAAAGTTTCCTTCTAATTCTGAAGGTTCTAGCATTCTACCAACCTGTCTAAGGAAAATTTCTGCAAAGCAAGTTAGTCAATTCTGAGAAATGTATGATTAGGGGCTAAGAGAGAATATACAACATGAAAACAGCTTTTTAATTTCTGTTCAGCTCTCCCTGGGGGACTTGAAAGGAGACAAAAATCCCAAGTTCTCATAATTTTGTTTTAGATAAGATGCTGGATACTAGACTGCTGTGTCCAAAATCATTGTTGGAAATAACACACTGAGGAAATTGCTGTGATGCCCAGGCACTGAAAAGGACCTTCTGGGCAATGTACTAAGAGTAGGCCTTGAAAGTAGTGGTAAACGAATGCCTAGACAGGATGAGCTTTTCTTTTTTCTTTCTTTCTTTCTCTCTTTCTTTTTCTTTCTTTCTTTCTTTCTTTCTTTCTTTCTTTCTTTCTTTCTTTCTTTCTTTCTTTCTTTCTTTTCTTTCTTTCTTTCTTTCTTTCTTTCTTTCTTTCTTTCTTTCTTTCTTTCTTCTCTCTCTCTCTCTCTTTCTTCTTTCTTTCTTTCTTCTCTCTCTCTCTTCTTCTTTCTTTCTTTCTTTCTTTCTTCTTTCTTTCTTTCTTTCTTTCTTTCTTTCTTTCTTTCTTTCTTTCTTTCTTTCTTTCTTTCTTTTCTTTCTTTCTTTCTTTCTTCTTTCTTTCTTTCTTTCTTTCTTTCTCTCTTCTCTCTCTCTCTCTCTCTCTCTTTCTTCTTTCTTTCTTTTTTTCTTTCTTTCTTTCTTTTCTTTCTTTCTTTCTTTCTTTCTTTCTTTCTTTCTTTCTTTCTTTCTTTCTTTCTTTCGTCCTTTCTTTCTTTCTTTCTTTCTTACTTACTTACTTTCTTTCCTTCTTTTCTTTCTTTCTTTCTTTCCTTTTTTTTGTGGTTTTTGGGTCACACCAGGCAGTACTCAGGGGTTATTCCTGGCTCCAGGCTCAGAAATTGCTCCTGGCAGGCACGGGGGACCATATGGGGCGCCAGGATTCGAACCAATGACCTCCTGCATGAAAGGCAAATGCCCTACCTCCATGCTATCTCTCCAGCCCCCAGGATGAGATTTTCTACTTTTTATTTTTCTACTTTTTTACTGTTGGATATGGGAAAGTTAAACAAAAGGGGCCTTTTAATTAATTATTTTTTAATCTTCTGTAGCTTTCTCAGGATCTCAGCTCATAAAGGAATTACTGATGAAAGGGAGGTGGAAAATCCCCACAACGATTTTAATGAAAAAAAGTCAGGGTAACATATCTGGTTCAAGAAAATCTTTCATTGCATTCTAGAAGTAGGTAACAGCAAAGTTGGATTTCTTCTTCAGGGCTTTTTCACCACTAACTGTGGTTCCTTTCTCTTGCCTTATCTGTAAGGCAGGTCTCTATTGCTGGGAAAGAAGAGGCCTTTCAATCCACTTTGTCACTTCTGCTCATCAGTCTAAACAGAGGATCTAGAGATGTGCCTCACCAATTTTCAAAAACATCTACCTCAGACAAGTTTATTTTTTCTGCCATGAATTGGGAGTGGTGGAAAAGTCCAGTCTTGGGGCAAGTGAAGTAGTACAGATGTGTAGGTGGTTGTATCCCTGGTAAAACATATGGTTTTCTGAACACTGCCAGGTGTGATCCTTGAGCATAGAGCCAGGAGTAAGTCTTGAGCATGACTCAGTGTGGCCCAATAAGGCCCAGTCTCCTTTGTCTTGCTCTATGGTAAAATTGGTCACCTGATGAATTTATAGTTCATATGAAGGACATAGAATTCCCTGGGTATAGACCTCAACCTTAGGGCTCTGGTTCCATTTTTATCACTCATATCCCCCTGTTCTCCAGTAAATAGTTTTGGGGGACATGTGGCATAGGGGTGCATCTTCAGGTCAGGCCAGGATGCTGAGCCCATCTATGGCATTGTTCCTATTCTTTTGCCTTTTCTTTCAGTAGGAGAGACTGCATTCTTTCTAAATATGGAAGCTTCCTACACAAACTGTCCTTCATCTGGAACATTCTATTTCTTCTCAACTCTACTGATGAGACCAATTGACTCAGTTCTTGAAGTGTACGAGAATGGCTTTTAACTTACTCTGCCCATTATACTATCAATTATTACACATTTATATTCCTTTGTGACAAAACTCACAAAAAAAGATTTTTCTGTCTAAAGCTCTGCCATTACTATGGGCTCCAAAATCCTAGCTGAATGTCAAAACCAGGATATTGGTTCTGATATCTTTAACAACTCAAATCTTCTTTTATGTCATGGATACCTTTGGTCACATGTGAGCAATAAACCCTGAGTAGGAACTTCCTTGGTAGTTGGCTATGTCCATAAGTACTTAGTTAATTCTCTCAACCATAGGCATATTCCCTCCCTATGCCCAATTTTCAGGGGATATGAAGGCTTAAATGAGTTAGATATTTTACCACATCTAGAAGAGTTCAGAGCTAGTCTTTTGGGAATTATCCACCCAAGAGACAAAAACCTTCATTTTAAGTTTTTGGGGGCTTGGGGCCATTACCAGGTGGTTCTTAAAGATGAAGTCAGTGATCCTGGGTGAGTTCTTGACCATGCCCAGGAAAAACGGCTTACCATGGGGCAGGACAGCAGAAGATGAGTGCATTAGATCAAACCCTTCAGGAGAACCTTATGGGTGATAACTTAAGTATTTTAGGGAGTGGGAGTGGGATACTTATAATGTGCTCAGCCAATCGGGTTCAAAAGATTGCTCTGTGCATGAAGTTTAAAATGAAGGAAAGTGAAAGCCATGACCAGTCACAAAAACTTCAGTGGTTTAGTTTTGCATGCAGTGTTATAGTGGCTTAGGGGAAAGCAGGGTGTGGGTTCTGCTTTTAGGAGGCCACCTTGTGCAGTTCCAATCTCCCCCATGGGGGGTTGGCCTCTCCTACATGATTGCCTGTTGAGACTACATTGGGGGTCTGGTAAGAGTTGGCTTTAAAGGGGCTTTTGCTCGTCTCCCTTGGTGAGAATATTAATCTACTTTCCCAACTCCAACAGCCGGTTCTCAGAGCTCACTCCTAGCTCTTACTCCTAGCTCAGAGATCATTCCTGGAAGGCTCAGGGAACTAAATGGCTGCCAGGGATCACACCCAGTTCAGCTATATATAAGGGAAGTACACTACCCATTGTGCTATCTCTCTGGTCCCTAGACTTAATTTTTATTATATATATTTTATTATATAAAAATGTATGTGTATATATGTATATACACTTATACTATTTATGTGCTTTACACATTTCTTTTCTTTTTTTTTCTTTTCTTTTGATTTTTGGGTCACACCCAGCAGTGCTCAGTGTTACTCCTGGCTCTACACTCAGAAATTAATCCTGACATACTCGGGGGACCATATAGGATGCTGGGATTTGAACCACCGTCCTTCTGCATGTAAGGCAAATGCAGTACCTCCATGCTATCTCTCTGGTCCCCACATTTATTTTCTTTAGATAATTTTAAATTAAAAATTGTAAATAACAGGTGACTAGCCTTCCTCATGAACAAAGGATCAAAATAATTAGATTGGGGATGAGAAACTGATTTTAAATCCCACATATTTAAGCAAGTATTCTCTACACTCATATCACAACATATGCAATATAGTGTACAATGTTTTTGTATACTTTATAAAACAGTATGTACTAAAGAATTTAGTACTTAACTCATGGTTCTCTTCAATTTACTTACATGTTTTTATTTTGTGGATTTTTTTTGTTTTGGGAATCACAGTCACCAGTACTCAGGGCTTACTCCTGGCTCAGCATTCAGGGATCACTTCTGGCAGGGACTGGGGAACCATATGGAATGCCAAGATCAAACCCAGGTTGGCTGCATGCAAGGCAAGCACTCTGCTTGCTGTACTACAGCTCCAGCTCATGTTTACATATTTTAAAATCCAAATACTTGTTTGTATTAATGTCTTGGTTAATTATTTCAAAGAGGAGCATTTGAGGCTAAGGGGGCAAGAGAGAATTCTTGTCTCTGGGCCCAACTTAGCTTCCCAAGGCAGCACCCACACTGCAGAATCACTTGGAGCCTTTCTCCCCTGCAGGTGGCCACTGAGCACAGGAACATCTTTTAAAGTATAGTCAGAATGCCACGGCCAGATTGTGCTGGACTCAAATTAGGCTCTTAATGACGATGGGGCTAGCGGCTAACCCCAGAGTAGGTGCTGTGTGCTCTTACATGGTTGACTCACCACATTCCTCTTCTCTCCAGGCCTCCAAAGCAATATGCGCCAGATAGTAGCTGTTTCTCATGCTTATCTTGTTCAAAGTACATGCTGTGTTGGGTCGGGACACTGTGGTGTGCTGGAACCACACTTATTCTCTAAACCCTTCCTTGATTATTTTCTTGAAATGGCAGTATTTCTACAGGCAGCTGTGGCCCACTCACTTCCCCATAAGGCTGAAACCAGAATCAGGGGTTTCAATTCATAGATCCAGGCTTTGACCACAGGCTCTGTGGGCTCCTGACTCTGTGTTATTCACTAATACCCAGCACTTAGTACTCTACTTGGGACCTAATAAGCACTCACCGTGTGTTTTCTTAAATTATTAATTAACTAATGGCACTAGCTTGTGCTTTCATCAATTGATTTAAATGTCAATTCACTAATTATCCTGGAGAAGCAGATGTGGTTTTACATGCTTAATTTAGGAGAAGGAAGCCTTTTGATTATCATGGGTTTGCTTTAGAGATCTTAAAAAAAAATAGGAGAAGGATTTAGTGATTTGATGAACCATGGAATTGATTGCTCCCATTACCCAATTTTAATGACTCGCCCACCTTGTCCAGTCTACTAGAAAGATTTTGGTAGCTTGACACTTGGCCCTACATTTTAAATAACAGATGACTCGCCTTCCTCATGAACAAGGGATCAAAATCATTAGATTGGGGATGAGAAACTGATTTTGTAAGTATTCTCTACACTCATATCACAACATATAACTCTCTTAAGGCTTGAAGTACAAAATTTTCATTAATTATTTTAATCACACCTAATCATTATGATAGAAGTTTCTGAGTAAAGTGAAGTAATGGATCTGCTTTGAGTCATGGCAATTTTACTACATTACTTGTATGAGATTTAGAGGAAGATTTTCAAGGAGGCCAGAATATGGTACTTGCCTTCTATATGTGAGGTACTGGATTTGATTCCTAGCACCCAATTTGGGGAAAATCAGCCCATAAATCTGGGCCATGGAAATAGATTAAAGGGCAAAAGTTCCAAACTTATATTCCCTCTAGCTTTTAACACAGCATTCTTCTACTGGTCTATTAGTTCACACAAAGTAACTTGCTTTCATTTTCCTATTGATAAAATGATACCAGCAGCACTCAGTTTTCCAGTAACAGGTACCAGACACTACTATCACAATGAATTCAACTTCCCTCAAACAAGTGGGTCCATTGAGTAAAAGGCAAAAATCAAGATTCCAGTTCAGGTGGTAGAAATTTCATATCTACACTGCCTGCTCTCTAACAGGTGTTCCTGTTCCCAAAAGGGGTCACTTGGACATATAAATTATGTCCAGCTAAGAAGAACGGGGACTATGTAAGGTCAAGAAGAATTTGGACCCCTCCTTCCAAAACCTTCCATAATGGAAATTGGAGGTACTAAGCAAGTCCAGGAACCTTTCATAAGAGAAAGGTTACATGTAATTGGAGAGCATGTGAGTTTTTTTTTTTTTTTTTTTTTTTTTTGCTAAGTGACCCCCTTCTCCCATTGAATCCACAGAACACTATCTCATTCAAAACCCTGGATTTATATCAAAACAACTGGTCTATCGGTAGACCAGTTGGTTCTTTTCTTTTACTAATCTGCCTGATGTTCATTTGATGCTTGCCAAATCTGGGAAAAACCCAAAGGGGTGGGAAGAGGGCTTCTCTACTCCTACATCATCTTGTTTCTCTCTCTTTCTTTGTACACATTGTTAATTTACTGTTCATTTAATCATGGGCCAGGTAAATTGTGCATTAAACACTTTAAACACTGCACCAATTCACCATTTCACCACATGGCAGCTATAGTCAACCACATACATGCATTCTAAAAGAAGAAAAATAAATATATTCAGTGTACATCACTAATTCCTGATTATCTTCATTTCCCCCTGTTATTTAATTACTGCCCTTGGGAGAGACATGATCTTTATAAATACCATGAAATCAGAAGGCTTGCATTGTTCTTCAAAGCCAATTTTCACTAAGAAATAAGACTGACCCATAGAAATCTTTATTCCTGCTTTTAGTTATTGTAATCTCCTTTTTAAAAAGCTACAAATCCTGATTTGTGATTTTTAGTGTCCTTTAGAAAATACCACCAATTCAACTAAATGCTCTATTTAGAGATACTGGTTTTTAGTCCGAGGCTTTTAATAAGTAAATGATTCACCACAGTCAATAATTTATCTCCAACAACATATTGATAAGTAAATAAATAATATAATTGAGTATCAGTGTGGGACTGTGTATGTGAATGTGTGTGTGCTTCAATCTAAATGTTGATAAGTACTAAAGAGAAGGTAAAGGAACCCCGAATTCTAATTGCACCTTGCACAACTCAGAAAACAAGATCGCAGCTTTTAATGTTATGTTAACCACCCAGTTAACCACACAAAGACCCATGAGTTTTGTTTGATGATGGATTGACCCTTCCAGACAATTTATACTCATTTCTAGAGGAAAAACTATGACTGCCACATGTTCCATGATCGGTCACAACCTTATGCAGCCTCTTTATTGTGATTCATTCTGCAAAAAGTGTTATACAACTTGGAAGTTCTCTTGCTCTGTTGTTTTAAGATTGGACCTTAAATGTAACTTCCTTAAAGACCAGGAAGTTGAGTGTTTTCTCCTCTTGCAGTGCCATTGAGGTGGCCAACAAAGTGTCTCTGTGATCACTTAAGGATGGACTGTAATTAAACAAGCAGAATTTCAACTTCTGGGAAAAGATTAACATCCATGGACTCCCACCATGTAAGCTTCAATTATTATGTGTCTTTTACTCAGTTCACTCAGTGTTTTTCATATCTCACTGTGAGCTGTGAACCAAGGTGCAACATCAAATTGCCTTTATATTTTCTTACTCTTGAACATAATTCCATTGTGTACATGTACCACATGGTTTCTTTACTCAGTCATTTGTTCTTGGGAACTTGGATTGTTTAGAGATTTTTAGCTATTGCAAACAGTGCTGCAATGAACATAGGAGTGTAGATGTCTTTAAGAATGAAACACAATAACTGACAAGTGGAAGAAAGGAGAAGCAAATGGGACTACATTAAATTAAGAAGCTTCTGAACCTCAAAAGTAACCATGACCAGAATATAAAAATAGCCTACAGACTGGGAAAAACTTTTTGCCCACTATTCATCTGATAAAAGAGTTAATGTCCGGAATATAGAAGGCAGATGATAGAACTCTACAAGAACAAAACCCCCATCAAGCTCCATTGATAAATGGGGAGAAAACATGAACCAAAAACTTCCTCAAAGAAGAAATACAAATGGCCAAAAGGCACATGAAAAATGCATAATATCTCACCCAATTCCCATCAGATAAAATATACAAGATACTGACAGAACTTAATAAGAAAAAATCTAACCCCATCAAAAATGGGGAGAAGAAATGAACAGACACTTCCTCAAAGAAAAAATACAAAAGGCCAAATGACACATGAAAAAATGCTCTAAATCACTAATAATCAGGGAGATGCAAATTAAAACACCAATAAGGTACAATCTCACATCACAGACGCTGGCACACATCACAAAGAACAAGAGCAATCAGGGCTGGCTCAGATGTGGAGAGAAAGGAACTCTCATTCACTGCTGGTGGAAATGCCATCTAGAACAGCCTTTATGGAAAACAATATGGAGATTCCTCAAAAAAAAACTTGAAATTGAGCTAACGATGATCCAGCTATAACACACCTAGGGATATCCTAAAACACAAAATTACAATACAAAAATGCCTTCTGCACACCTATATTCATTGCAGCGCTATTTACAATAGCCAGAATCTGAAAACAACCCAGATACTCTTCAACAGATGAATGACTAAAGAAATTGTAGTACATATACATAATGGAATACTATGCAGCTATCAGGAAAAATAAAGTCATGAAATTTTCCTATACATAGATGGACATAAAAACTATTATACTGAGTGAGATAAGTCAGAGAATGAGAGATAGAGAATAGTCTCACTCGTCTATGGGATTTAAGAAAAATGAAAAACATTATTGTAATAATACCCAGAGATAATAGAGAGGAGAGCAGGAAGGACCAGGGCACAATATGAAGCTTACCACAAAGGTTGGTGAGTGCAGTTAGAGAAATAACTACACTAACCACTATAATAACAATGATAATGAGTGAGAGAAGTAGAGTGCCTGTCTCAAATACAAGCAGGGGTGGGGGAGGAGAGAGATGGGGGCATTGGTGGTAGGAATGTCAGACTACTGAAGAGAGGTGTTCTTTTCATAACTAAAGCCCAACTACAAATATGTTTGTAATAATGGTGCTTAAATAAAGATACTATTTTTTTAAGAAAATAAATAAACAGGACTTCGTCATCAGGGAAATGCAAACACCTTACCTCACAGAGACTAGCCTCATCACAAAGAACAATTGGTGTTGGGAAGACGTGGGATAAAAGGACCCTCATTCACTGTTTGTGGGAATGTCCTATCTGGAAATCAATATGGCCATTGCCCTAGGTCTTATCTAAATGATGTTACCGATCACTACAGGTAGTTAAAAACTAATGATTTTTTAGACTCCATGAAAATCCTTGGCTCCAGGCAATTATTTGGGGGAATATATGTGCATATGAGCACTCCTAGATTCTAATTACAAACTAGATGCTGGTAGCAGCTTTCCCCAGTCCTGAGAATCACAAACTTCTCTCAGTCTTACTAAATGTGTTCTCAATGATGAAAATTGCTTCCTCCAGAATTAGCAGAATTAGGTAATAGTTTCAGTCCTTTACCCCTCTTCCCTAAATTTGTACATTATCAACAGTAAAGTCATCCTTAAATAAACATTCCTATAATATTTTTTCTTGTCTAAATACTGGGTTGCAATATCCATGGCATCGGTAATCTGCACTGTAAATAATGGCAGTGTCAAAAGCTGGTCTGAGATAGTTGCCCTGTGCTGGCTCTGCTGTGACCTTCAGCAAGTACACCGACTTCCCTCAACTCCATTTTCCTCATTCTAAAAGCTGAGCTGAAGGATTTATAATATTTTCCTCACTCTAACACTCTCAGATTCTTCACATAATTCAGTTACCTAAGCAAATTAGCAAGCACTGTCTTTACAAGTGTTTAGTGCTGTGTGCTCTGACAGAACGGATGGTTAAAGATACTTAAATCATCAGATCTGTCTAGTGCAGAACACTTTCTAAGTGCCCAGAGTTTGACCTAAATATCCTTCTTCTAAAGTACCATGATATCCTCAGTAAACCTGGCACTTTATACTATTTTGAAAGTAAAGTTTCAAAAATAAAGGAAATTCTTTATGTAGTAGATTATTTTGTAGCTAATAATAATAATAATAAATAATAATAATAATAATAATAATAACTATGAGACATCTTTAGACACTTAGTATAGACCTGGGGGAGTGTTTTCACCTAATTTCTCAACTCGATTCCATCCCCCATCAATAAAGTATGAATTTAAATGGTAAGTTGTTTAAAGTAGGAATTCAAATAGTAAGGCTGTTTGAAATTGGACACTATCACCAGGTGCATAGTACATGCTCAATAAATTTCACTGCTATTAACTAATTCCAAGACTTTTTATAGCAAATATAAATGTGTCTTAATCAGCAACCTTTCATTTTAGTGTCATAGCCCAGTAATGTTCATGTAGCCATCAATGACATCATAAACTGGGAAAACATTAGTATTCTGAGCTATTTTGTGTGCATCCATCCATTACAAGGGTTTCCAGCATCCTACAGTTGAGAGTTTAACACCAGTGACTGAGTGCCCTAGTGCTGCTATCTATGCATGTTTCAGAAACATCTGGGCCCATGTTCTACTTAACAAGAAAATGTAGTTTTATTGACCTAGAATGGAAAGCAGCAAAAGCCACTTCTTGTTTATGAACTAGATGGTCAGAGTAAAAAATTGCATTAAAAATTTCCTCATTTGCATAGCATGTCCTTTACTCATAACATTTAATTAATATGGTAACTCATCAAAAGTGCTAAATAATAATATATGCCATTATTCGTTTTGACCAACCCCAAAGGAACATACATTTATTCGGATTTCCCAGAGTAGAGAGATTAAGGCCTGAATATGCTGCCTTAGAACCTACAGCTATCTTTATTTTTCCCCAAGCTGCTAATTATGTTCTCAAAATATGATTAGTTGAAGCAATTTTATGCAAAGCACATCCTATCATACAATGCCTTTACATCTTTGTCATGGCGTGGCTGAGCTTATATAACCTAAATTAATAACCCATTATCAGAAAAGATGATCTGCGCACACATGATAATGCAGAATGAAGGGTTGTTTCAAAATATGTCAGTGAATTCAGAAACAAAATGAAGTTGTTTTAAAAATATGAAATACAACTTAAAGTAGGATTCATAGATACCTAGTAATGGCTAGTTATAATTCTCGAGTTGGGATGAACAACTGGGATCAATCATTTGAGAATATAATGGGAGCCTCTACTTGTATCAATTAAATCAGAATATTGGAGGAAATATTTCCATATAGTGATTGCTGCTCAAAGCTGCCCACATGATGATAATATGGCATGTTAGAGAGGAGAAGAAATCTCCTGACTCCACTAGGTTGTTCATATAAGTCAAGTATCAAATTAACATCAGACAGATTAAAAGGAGAAAAAAAATCTCTGCAAATGTAATTAGATACATATGGGAAACCTACACAGAAGTGGGCCCCAAAGGCAATGAAGAGGGTGAGAAAATATCCTGAGCTAAGGAATAGAAAAGGGATCTGAGTTTGAAAGTAAAGATAAGGGAAATGTCACATGAACAAAAAGACACTTCCTAGTTTGCCTTGTTATGTAGGCAAGCTTCTCTGAAAGAAATGTTATTTCTGGTAAAAATTTTAATTCTAGGTTATGTATCCATTTTTTTATTCTTCTAGGTTTAAGAAAGGTTTTCAGAAAATTGCAGTGCCTTGATGGACTTTAGCTCAAAATACTCTACAGACACATCTTGGGAATGACAGTTCTAAACATTTGGGGGAGATCTATTCTTTGGTAGCTAGAGCTGAAAAATCCATGAGCTAAGTTAGAAGATATGATGCTTTAGGGGTACTGTAAAATTGCATTTCATATTTTATCTAGTCCATACAAAAAGTACTTATATCTGTACCTTACTGATGAAGAGCAAGTAGATCATGGATTCAATAGAATGAGGCAATGTAAATTTTAAAACTTTGACCAGCTATTAAAAAATAGGCTTTAAATTTTTTCCAAGAAAATAGTATAAAAGGATTGAGTGATAGCATAGAGGGTAGGGTATTAGTCTTGCATGCAGCTATTCCAGGATTGATCCCCAGTACCCCATATGTTATGGGACCATATGGCAAGAATTATTGAGTGCAAATCCATGAGTAACCCCTGAACATTCCCAGGTGTGGCCTCCAAAAAACAAACACTAAAGCAGTATAAACATATATGATCATCCTTTATATTTTTACATTCCCTTTTTAACACAAAGGCTAATAAATGTCACAAATTTATAGATACTTAAAATCAGACATTCTCTAACTTTCTAATTATTTTGTAATATGTTTCTTTGTGGGAAATCTATTGTCATTTAAAATAAAATAATAAAGCAAAAAGTAATATCTTTCTAAATTGTTATGATTTTAGTTCAAAAACTGCGAGTGGGCTTTCACAGAAGGAACCTAAAAAAGCAATATTTATGAACAACATAATACACAATATCAACAACAAGAAAAATAAAACCATATGATTATACCAATAAATGCAGAGAACGCATTTGATAAGGTCCAACACCCATTCTTGATTTAAAAAAACCCTCATCAATATGGGAATAAAAGAAACTTTTCTCAATATAGTCAAAGCCATCTACCATAAGCAAATGGCAAATATGGAGAAAATGGCAAATATGGAGAAAAACTAAAAGCCTTTTCTCTAAAATCTGGTACAAAAGAAGGCTGCCATATCTCACTACTCCTATTCAACATAGTACTGGAAGTACTTATTATAGCGATTAGGCAAGAAAAAGATATCAAAGGCACCAGATAGAAAAGGAAGAAGTCAAACTCTTACTCTTTGCAAATGACATGAAACTATATTTAGAAAACCCTAAAGATTATCAAAACCCTTCTAGAAACAACATATTAACACATAAAAATCAATGGCCTTCTTTTACACTAATAATGTTAGAGAAGTAATGGACATTAAAAAAATCCCATTCACATTAGTGACACACAAACTGAAATATCTTAGAATTAATAAAGAGGTGAAGGACCTATACAAATAAGCCCTACAAAATACTGCTTCAAGAAATAAAAGAGGACACAAGGAAATCGAAACACATACCCTGCTCATACATTGACTGAATTAATATAAATAAAATGGCAATACTCTCCAAAGCACTGTACAGATTTAATGCAATTCCTCTAAAGATAACCATGACATTCTTCAAAGAAGTAGATCAAACACTCCTGAAATTCATTTGGAATAATAAATGCCCACAAATAGCTGACACAATCCTTGGGAAAAGGAATATGGGAAGCATTACTTTCCCCAATTTTAAATCGTACTACAAAGCAATAGTTATAAAAACAGCATGGTATTGGAATAAACAGAGATCCTCAGATCAATGGAATAGACTTGAGTATTCAGAGAATTTCTCTAGACATACAATCAACTAATTTTTGATAAAGGGGTAAGATATCAAAGTAGAGCAAGGAAAGTCTTGTTAGCAAATGATATTGGCACAAGTGGTTATCCACTTGCACAAAAGTGAACTCAGACCTTTAGCCAACACCATGCACAAAGATCAAATCCGAATGGATTAAAGACCTTGATATCAGGTCTAAAACCACAAGATATATAGAACAATATGTAGGTAAAACACTCCATGACATTAAGACTAAGGCTATCTTCAAAGAGAAAACAGCACTCTCCAAACAAGTGGAAGCAGAGATAAACAGATGGGACTATATTAAGTTGATAAGCTTCTGCACCTCAAAGGAAATAGTACCTAAGATACAAAAGCCACTCACAGAATGGGAGAAACTATTCACCTAATATCCATCAGATAAGGAGCTAATATCCTAAATATACTGACAGAACTTTACAAGAAAAAAGACATCTAAACTTATCGATAAATAAGTAGAAGAAATAAACAGACATTTCCTTAAAGAAGAAATACAAATGGCCAAAAGATACATGAAAAAATGCTCCACATTACTAATCATCAGGGAGATGCAAATCAAAACAACTATGAGGTACCATCTCATGCTAGAGAGAGTGGCACACATCACAAGAACAATCAATGGTGGCAGGATGTGGAGAGAAAGGGACTCTTATTCACTGCTGGTGGGAATGCTGTCTAGTCTAGCCTTTATGATAAACAATATGGAGATTCCTCAAAATACTGGAAATTGAGCTCCCACATGATCCAGCTATTCCACTCCTAGGGATATACCCTAGGAACACAAAAATACAATTCAAAAGTCCCTTCTTCATACCTATATTCATTGAAGTGCTATTTACAATAGCCAGACTCTGGAAACAACCAAGATGCCCTTCAACAGATGAATGGCTAAAGAAATTGTGGCACATATGTGCAATGAAATATTATACAGCCATCAGTAGAGATGAAGTCATGAAATTTTCCTATACATGGATGTACGTGGTATCTATTATGCTGAGTGAAATAAATCAGAGGGAGAGAGACAGACACAGAATAGTCTCACTCATCTATGGCTTTTAAAAAATTAATGACATTATTGTAATAAGGCTAGAGACAATAGAGATAAGGGATGGAAGGACCAGCTCACAATATGAAGCTCACCATGCTCTTAGGGAAATAACTACACTAACAACTAGCATGACAATGTTAATGAGTGAGAGAAGTAGCATGCCTGTCTTGAATATATGCAGGGGTAGGGGAGGTGGAAGCGGGGCGTTGTAGGTGGGAAGGTTACACTGGTGAAGGAGGGGTGTTCTGTTTATGACTGAAACTCAACTACAACATGCTTGTAATTATGGTGCTTAAATAAAGATTTTATAAAATTAAAAAATTAAAATAAAAGAAACGATTTAAAATGTAAAATTATTCAGCTGTTATAAAGAACTAAAACTTGCTTTCTTTTTACTACAACATGATGAAAATAGAGAGATTTGTGCAAAATAAAATTAATCAGAGGATAAAGATGAAGAGAATAACAAGTCATGTCATTCAGAGGGGAAAAGTAAAGCAAGCACCAAATCAGCTCACTTGGTCAGAAGAGAAAGGTGAGGAGAACACCAGGTCACTGCACTAAATCAGAGGAGAAAGACAAAGAAAACACCAGGTCATCTCACCCAGAGGAGAAGGATGAAGAGAACAGCAGGTCCCTTCACTAAGTCAGAGTAGAAAGTAGAAGAGAACACCAGGTCATCTCACTCAGTCAGAGGAGGAAAACAAAGAGAGCATCAGGTCACTTCACTCATTTGTGGTATAGAAAAAAGTAAAACCCAAGAATTGACATGGCAGAGTCAAACACACCTTTATATACTTTGATGACAAACTGAGGTTATCAGTAGGTGAAATGGGTATGGTGGAGACAGAAAGGATCCTATGGAGAGATCAGAGCAATAGTATAGCCAGTGAAGCACTTGCCTTGCTATCACCTGGCCCAGGTTCAATCATCAGTATCCTATGGTCTCCTGAATCTTCCAAGAGTGATCCCTAAGTAGAGAGTAAGGGAAAAAACTTGAGTACCACTGGGTTTGACCCAAAATAACACAAACCAAAGGGGTCCTATGGTCTGTGGTGTCATGGGTATTAGCATTTTGGAAGAGCATATGGTATAGTAAATTTGTACCCCAAAAAACATGTAAACATTTACAATCTTGTACATTGATGCCCCTATACTAAATTAAAACAATAAAAAGATATAACAGGGGCTAGACCAAAGAACTATATTGAGGTGCCACATGGCTGAAGAAGCACACTTGGCTTTTATACCATCAAGAAATATGACATCTAGAAGTCACATTTTATTATATTTTAACAATAATGGGGAGGACGATTGCCATGGGAAACTCATGCTATGATTTTTCCAACAAGAGAGAATTCAAATAAGATGCATTCCTACTATATTTTATGAAGTGTCAAGGGCACAAATAAGAACAAAAGAATAGCAGTTTTTGAAGACATTCAAATTCCATCCTGGCCATTTTTTTATTTACCAAATTTGGTGAAAAAAATGAACAAATCATTGTGGATATCTGAAAGAGTCTTACTCTCTAGAGTTAAACTTGATACAGGCAGAAATCTCTATCCTTAGTAGTAATAAATACTCACAAATATAGTGACTTGAATCATTCAAATAGAGAAAGCATTCTCATTATGACACAGAGTCATGCTGGCTTTTAGTGGCACACATGTTCCTATGTTTTATACATTTATTTGCTCATCCTAAGCTCAGGAAATCTGGAGATACATTGATTTGACATCATTTCCTCCTCTATTATCTATTGTAATTCAGTCCTTTGTCCTTAAAAGAGTTATTTTCTCCATTGTTTGAATTTAGGTTGGTCTGAAGATTTGTGTTGGCCAATAGAAGTCAAAGGAAGCCACTGCACTCATTTTAAAACCAGGACTCTAGAAAGTGGACTTACCTATTTTCTTTCCAAGAAATCTTCTACTCACATGAGAAGAGCCAGAAGACAAGTGACTGTGTGAAGCAGAACTGTAACCTATAGTCAGACATTCCTAGAGAAAGAGATGTTTCTGATCACCAGAGATGAGAAAAGAGATCGTCTATAAAGAAATCAGAGGGTCCTGCTGATCCCTGAGCACTGCTTAAGTGACTCAGGGACTAATAAAGCAATAAAGAAGCTTTCTAATTTTAAATAATGAAGTTCGGGTGTTCTGCAGAAAAAGCAAGATGGTATAGAATAGATCCTCATGCCTAGAATAGAGATGTTGGGTTGTATCAAAACTCCAACAAAATCATTGGCACTGGGAAAAAAGAAAATAGCCAAAGCTGGTGGGGAAATGGCAAGGAACTTAGTTGGCAAAGGCTTGGGAAACAGTGAGAAATAAAAAAGACTAGATTGGAAGCAAATGGTGACCCGTGGTTTATAACAACAAAGAAACTGTCCAAACTGTCTCTTATGAATAAGAAAAAGACCCTCATAATCATGTGCAGTTTAGATCTTGGCAGAATACTTTCCAGGTGGAAAATGAACATGCCACTTGATATTGTTTTCCCTGGAAATGATAAGGTATGGCAAGATTGAGAGTCATTCAAGACTCATCAGGAATGGGTGACTAAAACCCCAGGAATAATTACAGATGCTGCTAGTGGTCATTCACAGCTGCCTTGCCTTGGGAGGGAATTCTACATGAATTCTACATGACCGACTTGACTGTATTGTTTTCATTTCAGCATCTCATCAGTTGAAGCTGCCAACTAGAGATTTAAGAAATCATTTCATTTTACTCTACGCTTAGACTTAAACTCGTTTTAACAGCTTTATCTGTTATTCAGAAGAGGTACGGTTTGCTTGTTTGTTTGATAAAGGATCGTATTGTGATTGTAGTGTGCTTGCTTATGTGTTTATAGTTTTGCCAAATTGCTGATTTAAGTGGTTAGGACCTCTGGATGCATCCCCCTTAAGTCATTCTTTATTTCCCCTGTGGAAAACTGTCCTTAAGTAGCCTCAGAATTACCCACAAAATGTATTTCATGCTGTAAAAAAATTAGAGAAAATATAATTTCATTTTTCTTTCATATAGCCACAGAAGTTTAACATAAGTAATAGAAAAGGCACATTAAAATCTCCCAGTGAGGGTGAAAGTATCAAATGAAGCTATGCACAGGGAATAGTATGCAATGCAAATCATCTACATCATCCTTTTTAGTATTTTTACTACTTTTCTCTCTACAATCCATATATGTTCTGTCTCTTGTACAATAATATATTAGAAAATGGATTTATTGGCACACTATCTCTATAATAGCTTTACAAAACTTAAAAATATCTACACTTACTTACAAAATATGCATGTATTTATGCAAATCATGCAAGATAATACTGTAAAATCTCACCCCCCCCAAATAATGATTTCTTTTTAGTTCTCTGACACCAAGTTTGAGCCTCTAAGGATGACAGATTAATTCTTGAGTGGATGAATTTTTGTCTGTAAACACTTACCATTAAGATGAAAATGTTTTGAATATTTTTAAGATGCAAAATGGTTTTGCCTGGATGTCTTCCATTTTAAAAATTGTTTCTTTGTGAAGGTATAACTTTAATTAATGGCATCTGCATTTAGTTTTTGTTTGTTGATAGAAACAGATAATCTGAACTGAGAAGGTATATTACAGTTGTGCCAGAGAAATCTTAAGGTTTTTGCTCTGTGCTCAGGAGTGACTCCAGGAGTTTAGGGGACCATATGTGGTGATGGGTTTTCAATCATGTTTGGCTACATCCAAGGCAAATACCTAATCTTTTCTACTATCTCTCTGGTCCCAAAGTCTGACATTATTTTCAGAAAATTATTTTGCAAAATATTTGTTTAAGAAGTTTATGATAAGGATCGCCTCATCATTCTTCAAGAGTATTTCTTGCTGACATAGCTTTCATTCAATAAATAGTTTCTGAATAAATGGCTAAAGCAGAGCACTCTCTATAGCAAATGAAAGAAAGATAAAGAACATATAACAATGGTAGCATTGTGACCATAGAGAACGTTGTTAAGCTGATGCCTCTCCTGAATGGCTAAATCCTGAATTATAGTCATGCTTTTTTCATACTCAGGCCTATAAACTAGACATATATTAGGAAGGTCAAGTTTTAACATACAAATAGTTTGTGATTAATGGTGTCATATTCCTCCCTACAAATATAATTCATTAAGATCTTTATGTTTAAGTACTCTTCATTGTCTAGTTTTTTTTTTTCATTTCTTTTTTAAAATAAAATCTTTATTTAAGCACCATGATTACAAACATGTTTGTAGTTGGGTTTCAGTTATAATAAAAAGAACATCCCCCTTCACTAGTGCAACCTTTCCACCACCAATGTCCCTCATCTCCCGTCTCCCCATCCCCTCCTATATTTGAGACAGGTGCTCTATTTCTATTTTTCTCATCTTTTAGGTTTTTTTTTTTTTTATAAATAATTTACTTCCCTAACTAGTGTGATATAAAGCTCTCCTATTTGAGAGAGATGCTCTAAAGCAATATTCAGTGAGTCCAGGGGCCACTTTCAGTGACACTCAAAATGGGTAGAAGATTCACTCTGAGCAGCAGAGAATACAAAGTTGCTCAGGTCCAGTAGTGCTGAAGACAAGTAAGCGAGGCCACACCTAAAGGTGCTCAAAATTTCTAGGAGCAATCTTACCAGAGTCCCAGGAAAGCAAAGTATGTGTCCCTCATACCTGTACCATCTTCTCTGTCCTCAGAGCTTTTCTTTTCCAAATATGTGGCCATAACTATAGTGTTTCTGTTGACGAATATTCATTTTGGAATGAAATTTGCAGACGACTCCCTCCTACTTATTTTCATGAGAACTGAACTGAAACTCAGACTTGTTACCTGTTTGTTTCCACACCCAGTTGTCAGTAAGGCCAAGATTCTTGACTTTCTGATTTTCCGCAAAGAGAAACCTGACAACTCCCCAAGTTATAACCAAGTTTATAATTTAGAATTTGGTTCATATTTTGCTGCTTCCTCCTATCACTTGCTTTCATTTTTCACTCCTTGAGCAGATAAAGTACCCTCCAAGCATCAATTAGCGGTTCTATCAGAAAAGGTTAAAAGCAGATATGAGGACTATAAACAGGTTTAAAATGACAAAATTGTGTTTTAAAAAATAATGCAACCATCCCCAAGACCAGATCCATACAGAAAAGGAAGGCAGCAGTTCTTAGGATCTGAACTTTAACTAGCATCCAAGTGACTTTGAAATATTTTAACAGAACCAAATATATTCCTAACTCTTCCATTAGAGGTACGCTACTCTGAGGGAATCAGATAAAAATCTCAACTTTTCTCTCCCATCTTCTCTCTTGAATCACATGAATTTCCCTGTGCTCTAATAATGTTGAGTTGGAATCCAGGAAGCACATCCGAGCCTTTTATTAATATCATTATATTGTGTGTATGTTTCTCTGGGACTGGAAGCAGACGGATGCTTCAACACTTAAAGATGTTTGCCAATGGCAGCTATTTTCATGCATTCAAACCTCAACACTACGGGGAATGTCGCCTTCTTCTTTAATGATGAGCTGAATCTGTCAAGGAAAGTGATGAGCAGCAGTGGGTAGCGAACATTTCTTCCCACACTTGGTAGGCACTCCTTTGTGTAACTCTCTGATTGCAAGTTGGGAGGTGCACAATGTTAGGGGCCAGACACAATCACTCACTCAAGCCGAATACCTAACTAAAACTCTGCTACTCTGGGAACTATTGAAAACACCCCCTTGTTTTTGCCCAGCTAGCAGTCAGAATACAGCTTGTTCATAAAGGACAGTTCAAATATTAGGAACTTTTCTCTTGAAAATAAGCTGGGCAGAAAGTCATATGGACACTCCAGAATTTAAGGAAACAAGTGGCTATTGGAAGTGGCTCTGATGATTAGCATTACTGTTGTCAAATGAAATCAAACATAAAGGTGATTACCAGGTCAGGCACATTTGACTTGGACTATAAATCCCAACTCTTAAGTGTTTTGCAGTCACTGGGAGTTTTCCATTCTCCATCTTTCATCATTTCCTCCCCTGTCGTTTCAGAGACCATCACTCTTTCTGTTCTCTGAACTCTTGTAGTAATTACACTCACTACTACTTAATTACACACCACACTGCCTTGAGAGAACAAATGCTAGTGCCTGAAAGACTCTTAAAAATCCTCTCCTATAGCCATCTTACAGTAGAAGGTGCACCTCCCAAAAGGTGTTTACATTTTTTCTACTATCTCTAGAAGGCGCCAAATATAGAATAGAATTGAAATACAACTCAAAATGTATGGTTCAGGAAATAGGCGTCTTTCAAAAATAATCCTTGTCCCCTGCTGCCAGCTGGTGAGGTCCCTGAATGCCAAACATTGAAGGAAATGGAAAGCAAACACCCACCAAGTAGATACAAATAAAAGCACTGCAGTCTGACTTTCAGAGACCCTGGAGAATGGAAAAGTTGGCAACAGCAGCTGGAAAAAGGCCACTTAGGTAAATGGTACACTTGTCAGAAAATTCTGTTGTGATAGACAAGACTTAAAAAATTAAAATGAAAACATCTAGAAACTGTGCTCATCTTTTTAAGGTTTACAGTGACTCATCACGGGGGTGACAAAGTAGTCACTTGATAGAGAGATTATCGGGATTACCCTGCTTTGCTCAACTATCATGGGAAGTCTTGTCACTATTTGCCAAAAAAGGGAGAAAATACAGCAAAGAATTTTTTTTTCTTCCAAGTATCCATTATTCTGATCTGAAGATTCAGGGATCTTTGGAGAAATACTCATTATAGGAGCAGGGCAGAAAATATCCAAGGTGAATCTAATATATCTTTGCAGTGCCAAAAAAATGTCAGGAAGAGCTAAAACCAAAAATTTCTGTGAGAGGATATGTGAGAGTAATACAAGAACCTATGGAATCAGTTTTCTGTTGGCTTTGATTTGAGCACAAAAATATTGGATCATGAGCGCAATATTGGATTATGCCTGATGTATAAGATAAATATTCCCAAAGTTCATTGTGATATTAAGTAAAGAGAAGCTACAATTCACCCAGCAGAAAAATTCCAAACCTTTTAGAAACCATTTTCTTAAGTGTGTCTGCATGAATAACAAATTTCTTCCCAAGGACATAGTCTATAGAGAGGGAAAATATGAAAGTAACATTATGACAAAAAAATCAATAAACTCTACCTCCACCTGGAGGTCAAGGTTAATGCCAGTGATCCTTCACATGGGTTTATGTATCCTTGTACATAAAGGTTAAAATGGATAGCATTGGGGTGAAGATAAATATTTTGTGGACACAAAGATGATGATCATATATTTTGATAGGGTTGTTATCATTTATTTCTCTATGTGTGTTCACAAAGCAATCTAATTTATTTTGGGTAGGAAGTAGTGATGGGCTGCACCTGGATGTGCTCCAAGATTACTATACCTGGTGCTTGGAGACCATATGTAGAGCAAGAATTGAATCTACGTTGGCCATATGCAAGGCAAGTACTTTACTCACTGTACTTTCTCTGCAGCCCAAACCAATCCATTTTAAAATAAATTCTTCTTCTAGATATATATGCCAGTTCTAATTATCCAGCCATGCCTGACATCTTCCAAATCACAAAAAAGGAGAAAGATGCATTTTCAAAGTGCTTTATAGCTCTAGGTAGCTGAAGTCAGATTCACTTCAAAGGAAGCTGAATGTGATTTTCCTGGTCTGTGAAACACGTGTCTAACTCTATGTCAGAAGCTACATTCCACCACTAGAAAATGCCTGAATACAAGCTAAACTTGTTTATTGCTTTTATTTGCCTCCTCCTGCATTAAATATTGCCTTTTATCTTTTTCCATTTTATCCTTTGAATGAAAATTCAAAATTAATGGATTGCATTTACTTTTTTAACAATGACATAATATTTATAAATGGGATTATTTTTATAGAGGAGCAGCCATTTCTATAAACAGAACATACACCATAATTATTCAAATTTTTTATTCCATTAAATGAAAACATTTAAGTAATAATTAAGTGTTTCATAATTCAAACCCAAATTGTTACCCTAAAGTCAGATGCTTTCATACTATTTGAGTAAAATAGAATTATTATTTCTAACCCACTTACTATCTATTTTTAATTTAATAAAATGTTCTGTTGAGTTTATTTCTCTCATTTCTTTAAAAACACTCTGATAGCCTCTACTGAAATTAAATGATGACTCATTCCTATTCTCCTACTGACACTAATATTTCAATGGCTGATATTTTTGCCTCTGATTTAAGATTCTGGTTATTGGCAATGAAGATAATCCATGATCCCTGCTTTTTATAAAGAACTGTTGCTAGAAAATGTATTACTGTATTATTCTGATATTACTTATTGCATATTTCAAACTTTAAATATTAAAAAATAAGACTTACTTGAAAATTATATATATATTTCACAATGAGCAGCTTTTGTACTCACACCCTGCATCATTTGGGGGTACAGTGAAACAGTCCCCCCAAACAGTTTAACAGCCTATGATGGTCAATGCCAAAGCAAAAGAGGAATACAAACACACGAATTTGCCCTCCCAAATCAGGGAAGAATGTTGTTTGCCATCCATCTAAGATGTAATTTTGGTAACCTCCTAATTACTTACAGTCTAGTAAGCCACAAGACAGGCCAGTATCACCTAGCTCTAGGAAACTCCCTATAGATAACAGACTAAAATCAGTCTGTTCATTGTATCACTCTCTACCTCTTAGGACAGTCATTGTCTCTGAATTCTCAGCAGTAAATGCCTATTGTCTCCATCCAATGAAAACCTCCTGAAGACCTGATCTACCAATGCAGAACCTTCTACCTGGGATAAAGACTCTGGATAAGGCCTGTGCAGACTCTGATTCTCATCACAGGTTTACTCTTCTTTCCTGCATGCTATGATTACTTGGCAGTTCCTTTTCCACTGTTGGCCCAAGACTTTTTGCGCAAGCTGATCCTGGGTCCCCCTATTCATTTGTCACTCAATGAATATTGTTCCTTTCCCCTCACTTTTTTTGGGGGGGGAGGTTTGGGCCACACCCATTTGGTGCTCAAGGGTTACTCCTGGCTAAGCACTCAGAAATCGCCCCTGGCTTGGGGGGACCATATGGGATGCCAGGGGATCGAACCTCGGTCCTTTCTTGGCTAGCGCTTGCAAGGCAGACACCTTACCTCTAGCACCACCTCTCCAGCCCCTTCCCCTCACTTCTGTACAGACATCAGGTCTTCAGAGAAAGAGTCTTCATTCCCTAAGGCCCTTGAAAGTATCTATTTACATACTCTTTCTCTATCCTCTCAATGTACCATTTTTTTATTGCTGTGGGCTTTAATAATGTGTGGAACACAGGACTCACCATTTTATTCCAACACTCAATATAATGAAACAAATATTTTGTGACAAATGAACAAATATTGATAAAGCCCCTACTTAAGTTCCTGGCAGTGATCTGGCTTCTTTAGAAATAATAGCAAGTTCTCGGGGAAACAGATCGTTACGAGATAATAAACAAACAAATACATGCCAGGGAGTCTGTAAAAACACTAGATATGTTTTGAGGATAAAATAAAGCCTCTTACAGCAGAATAAGGAAGAGTGTGATGGGGGGCAATGAGGTAGTATTTTATAACCCCTGGGCTTCCTTAGACTGTCCTTGTGAGGACCCATCCTTGGAGAAAGAGGAAAATAACTTGAGGTACATGACATCTGGCTTTCTGGCCACATCATGCAGTGAAGGTGCAGGCATGTTGCTTAAGATCTTTGAATTTTATTCTCAGAGAGATGAGAAGTCAGAGAGAGTTATGAGCAGGGCGTGATGTGGTCTGATTCCGTAAATAAAGTGATGTGCTCTGAATAAGTGATAAAGGCTCTCTCTGGCTGCTCTGTGGAGTACAGGCTTGATGATGGAGAAGGCAGGAAGCAAGTACTTCAGTCAGCGGGCAGCTACAAAGGTGCAGGGAAGAGATATTTGGATTCCACTGTGTTTAAAGGGAGTGTGTTGAGGATTTACTGCTAGAAGTATGCATGGGAGTTGCAAAAGGGGTATAGAGGATAATGCCAAGATTTTAGGCTACCCGAGAGGAGCTTCCAATCACAGGGAAAAGAAGTGTGTGTGTGTGTGGGGTCTGTGTGTGTGCACGCGTGTGTGGGTGTGTTCATATGAATAGATGTAGAAGGGAAGGGGTGGTTGCAGGAAGACATAAGAATTAATAATCAGTCTAAGACAAGCCCATTTTCTTCCTGGATGAAATAATCTCCAACAAAAGCTATTCCTGAGAGCATTAGAAACTCACGAGTCAGAAATTGTGCTCAGGGGAGTCTACATTGAAATATTGACATGAGGCACTGAAGAAATGATCAAATATTTATAGAGTGGTAATTAATTTTTTAAGTTTTCCTTCCTCTAAGAGTTGGTTTATAAGAACAATACCAGGCCTGGTCACAATTCCTCTAGAAGTTTTCAAGGCTATGATTTTAAATGAAGACAGAAAACTATGTTTAATTCACTAACACTTGACAATGTTGAGTTATTGTGACCGGATGATATTAGTGGAAGTTCTTAGCATATTTTACTTTTAAATTCTTACCATAATTACATAGACCTCTATTCTTATCATTCAGTGGGTTATCTATTCTATTAAATGTGAAATGTGAAATAACTAAATTCCTTAAACTTGCATATCTTATTTTGTTTACATAAACTATTCTGATATTTATAAGCCTAGGTTTGTCTTCAGATACTTTGGCTTTTATTTTATTATTATGTTTCTGTTGTTGTTGTTTTGAGCAACGCCCATTTGATGCTCAGGAGTTACTCCTGGCTAGACACTCAGAAATCGCCCCTGGCTTGGGGGGACCATATGGGACACCGGGGGATCGAACCGCAGTCCGTCCTAGGCTAGCGCTTGCAAGGCAAATGCCTTACCTCTGGCACCACCTCTCCGAGCCCACTTTTGGCTTTTAATTCACAATATTACTATAATTGAAAAGCTCCCAGGCCAAAGAATAAAGCTAGAGTAGTCCATAGTTAGTAGCTTGATTTTCCCAAATCAACCCTAACAAGGCTACATTCTTTTTTTTTTTAAGGCTGCATTCTTGATTCAAAATTACATGAAGGGGCAGAGTAAAAGTTATCTGGAAAATATATATAGTCAGAACCCAAGAACAAAGACTACAGACTTGAAAAGCAAGTCAAAACAGGAGAAAGAAATAATACTATTAATTTAAAACAATTTATTGAGTTCATTGTAAATTACAAGTCCTTCATAGTTATATTTCAGGCATATGGTGACAGTGGATTAGGGCCATTCCCACCATCAGTGTTGACCTCCTCAACCAGAAGGAACAAAACTAATATTGATTTATTTTTGGTTTTGGGGGGCCACTCTTGGTGACTTCCAGGTTATGCGCTCAGAAATCGCTCCTGGTTTGGAGGACCCTATGGGAAGCCAGGGATCAAACCCAGCTCCATCCTGGGCTAGGGCAGGCCAGGCAGATGCCTTAACCCTTGCGCCACCACTCCGACCCCCTGGAAACAAAACTAACATTAAAAATATAAAGTGGGGGAGCTGATTTCTGCTGTGTGAACAGAAGGAGGGAAGACAGCTTGGGCCTTCTCTCTGTTGTTCTGTGGCCTGGGATTTTGATCCTCTGTGTCATTCTTCCCTGAGGGCTTCTCTTCTTCAGAAGTAAGCCATTCCACCCCACAGAGAGTGGAGCTGATTTCTGCTGTGTAAATAGAAGCACGGTAGACATCTTGGACCTTCTCTCTGCTGTCCTGCGGCCTGTGATTTCGATCCTCCTGCACCATTCTTTCCTGAGGGCTCCTCTTCTTCAGAGGTGAGCCATCCCCACCTAAAGGTTGGAGCCAGAGGAGCATGGCTCAATGACACCGCTTATAAAATTAGAAAAAGACCAACAAATGAAACAAAAAAGGTAGGCAATAGGAAATAACAAAGCTTAGAGCAAAAATCAATGAAGTGGAATTTCAAAAAACAATCGAAAGATCAACAAAAGCAAAAGTTGGTTCTTTGAAAAAAAAATAAACAATATTGATAAACAACTGGCAAAACTCATAAAGAAAGGGAGAGCAAGAAACTTGATAAACAAAATTAGAAATGAAAAGGGGGAGATCACTACAGATATTGCAGAGATTCAAAGGGTAATCAGAAGCTACTTTGAAAAACTTTGTACCACAAAACATGAGAACCTGGAATAAATGGAAAAATTCTTGGACTCATAACCTTTCACAGTTGAATAAGGATGAGGTAGCATATCTAAACAGTCCCATCACTATAGAGGAAATTAATATGGTGACCAAAAAATTTCCCAAAAACAAATACCCAGTCCCAAATGGGTTCACTAATGAATTCTTTTAAACCTTTCAAGAGGAACTTCTCCCAATTCTTTTGAGGCTCTTTTGTAAAATTGAAGAAATAGGGACACTTCCAAATAGTTTCTATGAAGCTAACATTCCCTTAATACTAAAACAAGATAGATGCTGCCAAAAAAAGAAAATTACAGACCAATATTCCCTATAAATATAGATGTAAAGATCCTCAACAGAATTCTGGCAAATAGAATTCATCAAGAAGATCATTCACTATAATCAAGTACATTTCATCCCAGAAATGCAAGAATGATTTAACATCCACAAATCAATCAACATAATACATCATATCAACAAAAAAATAAAAATCATGATCATATCAATAGATGCAGATAAAGCATTCGATAAGATCCAACACCCATTCTTGTTAAAAAAAAACCTTCATCAAGACGGGAATTAAAGGAACTTATCTCAATATAGTAAAGGCCATCTACCACAGAAAATGGCAAATATTATTCTCAATGGAGATGAACTAAAATCCTTTCCTCTAAAATCTGGTACAAGACAAGGCTACCTTCTGTCACCACTCATGTTCAATAGTACTGGAATTACTTGCTATAGCGATTAGGCAAGAAAAAGATATCAAGGGCATTCAGATAGGTAAGGAAGAAGTTAAGCTCTCACTGTTTGCAGATGGCATGATACTATATTTAGAAAACCCTAAGGACTCTGCCAAAAAGCTTCTGCCAAAAAACAATGGATTCATATAGCAAATAGGCAGGTTAAAAAATTAACATTCAAAAGTTAATGGCCTTCTTGTACAGTAATAATGATAAAGAATATATGGACATTAAAAAAACAATCCCATTCACATTAGTGCCCCCAAACTCAAATATCTTGGAGTCAACTTAACTAAAGAGGTGAAGAACCTATACAAAGAAAACTACAAACACTGCTTCAGAAATAAAAGAGGACACAAGGAAATGGAGACACATACCCTGCTCATGGATTGGCAGGATTAACAACATTAAAATGGCGATACTCCCCAAAGCATTGTACATATTTAATACAGTGCCTCTAAAGATAACCATGACATTCTTCAAAGAAGTGGATCAAACATTCCTGAAATTTATTTGGAACAATAAACATCCACGAATAGCTAAAGTACTCCTTGGGAAAAAGAATATGGGAAGCATTACTTTCCCAGTTTTAAACTGTATTACAAAGAAAATATAAATATATTTATTTATAAAATAAAATATAATAAAAATATAATAAATATCAAAAAATAGTTATCAAAACAGCATGGCATTGGAATAATGACAGATCCTCAGATCAGTGGAATAGGCTTAAGTATTCAGAGAATGTTCCCCAGACATACAATCAACTAATCTTTGATAAAGGAGCAAGAAATCCAAAATGGAGCAAGAAAAACCTCTTCAACAAGTGGTGTTGGCACAACTGGTTAGCCACTTGCAAAAGAGCTTACTCAGACCCCCAGCTAACACCATGCACAAAGGTAAAGTCCAAATGGATTAAAGACTTGATATTAGGCATAAAACCATAAGTTATATAGAACAACATGTAGGTAAAACACTCCATGTCATTGAGACAAAAGGCATCTTTAAGGAGGAAACAGCACACTCCAAACAAGTGCAAGCAGAGATAAACAGATGGGACTATATTAAGCTGAGAAGATTCTGCACCTCAGAGGAAATAGTGCCTAGGATACAAAAGCTACCCAGCAGAATGGGAGAAACTATTCACTTAATACCCATTTGACAAGGGGCTAATATTGAAAATATACAAGGTACTGACATAACTTAATAAGAAAAAAACATATAACCCAATCAAAAATTTGAAGAAATAAACAGACACATCCTAAAAGAAGAAATACAAATGGCCAAAAGACACATGAAAAAATGCTCCACATCACTAACCATAAGGGAGATGCAAATCAAAACTACAATGAGGTACCATCTCACACCACAGAGACTGGCACACATCACAAAGAACAAGATAACCAATTCTGGAGGGGATGTGAAGAGAAAGAAACTCTCATTCACTGCTGGTGGTAATGCCATCTAGTCCAGCCTTTATGGAAAAAAATATGGAGATTCCTCAAAAAACTGGAAATTGATCTTCCATATGATCCAGCTATACCACTCCTAGGGATATACCCTAGAAACACAAAAATACAATTCAAATATCCCTTTCTCACACCTATATTCATGCAGCACTATTTACAATAGCCAGACTCTGGAAACAACCAAGATGCTCTTCAGCAGATGAATGGCTAAAGAAACTAGTACATATACACAATGGAATATTATGCAGCCGTCAGGAGAGATGAAGTCATGACATTTTCCTATACATGGATGTACATGTGATCTATTATGCTAAGTGAAATAAGAATTTTAAGAATAATTAAAGACATTATTGTAATAATGCCTAGATACAATAGAGCTAAGGTCTGGAAGAGCCGGAAGGACCAGCTTACAATTTGAAGCTCACCACAAAGAGTGCTGAATGCTGTTAGGGAAATACCTACACTACCAACTAGCATGACAATGTTAGAGAATGAGAGAAGCAGAATACCTGTCTCAAATACAGGCAGGGGTGGAGGATGAAGGGGGGCATTGCTGGTGGGAATGTTGCACTGGTGAAGGGGGGTATTCTGTTTATGACTGAAACCCTATTACAATCATGTTTGCAATAATGGTGCTTAAATAAAGATCTTACATATCTAAAAAAGAATATAAAGCTGATTTGAAGTAAGATAAATATAATATAAAAGGAGCTTAGAGATATTAATTTCTTTACTTACAAAAAGAAAAAAACCTCCTAAAACAAACAAAGCATGAGCAAATTGAAATTCCGGATAAACAGCCTTCAGCCTATGCCTCCAAAGTATGAGGTCAGGCAAATATAGATAGAATAGCAAGATAAGATAATCAGGGGATGAGCCTTAGGACTTATAGATGAGGCCTTCGTAGAAGAAAACAGGCAATATCCCTTTATAGTTTTATTTTAAATGACAACAGATGAGTAATGAATTCAAAGCAAATAGAAAGGAATTGAAAGGAAAAAATTATTTAAGAAAATACTAGGAAAATTTAAGAGAAAAGAAGAATTTCTTCCAAGAGCTCATCAGACTATTTTATATGGCCAAGTAAAGAATCTATGAACTCGAACATGTGTTGTTAGGACCTTCCTAAACTATGGGATCTAGAGAGACAGTATAGTGGGAAGGGAGTTTGCCTTGCTCACAGCTGACCTGACTCCATCTCCAGTATTTCATAAGGTATTCTGTGCATTGGCAGGAGTGATCCCTGAGTGCAAAGCTGGAAGTAAGCCCACAATCAGTTGTAGCCCCCAAAACAAAACAAAATAAAACAAAAAAGCTTCTTAAACTGCGAATAGTTTAGGGGAGGGATTCTCAACAGGGTATTCAAAAATTGGGGGATAAAATTTAAAATAATGATATATGATTAATTGCAATCTCCAAAGGAGGAAAGAGAATGAGACAAAGATATTAAATTTAATAATAGCCAAAGCATTTCCAAAATTAGAGGGATATGGATAGGGAAGATGACAATGTCACAGGGAATAGGATGGAGAATTTTGGAATGATATAACATACTTACACTACTTCTGGAACAGTATAATGTTATTTGTAAATGCACATAGTAATTATAAGCTATGAAATAATTAAAAAATTATAAATGCATTTTAGAAATTCAAGGGTAACTGCTACATACTGGTTAGAAGATAAAGCACATTTGGGATGAAATAAACTTTTGAGAAGAAAGATTCAAGAGTTGGAAAATATAAAGGGGCTGAAGGATAGTCCAGGAGGTAAAGTGCTTGCTCTTCATGTAGCCAACCTTGATTCAATCCTCAACAACTCATATAATTCCTCAGACTAAAGCTGGAAGCAAGCCATGAGCATCACTGGATAATGAAGAATAAACATCCAACCTGTTTAGATGTGATGGTAATTAAGACCTAGAAGATGGTACAGAAGTGCCTAGAATCCTCTTGCCAACAACACAAGGCAAAAGATTGGGCCAAGACCTTATATTTCGAGTCCTGGATTCAATTCTTCTATGTGTACAGTGTGTTATGTGTGTTTCTGTGTGTGTGTGTGTGTGCAAGAGAGAGAGAGAGAGGCAGAGAGAGAGAGAGAGAGAGAGAGAGAGAGAGAGAGAGAGAGATGGGTCTCCCAAACTAAGAAGCAATACTTAGACGCCAGCACAGCGTGTGAGAATTCAACTTAAATCTGACTCTATGGATCTATAGATTTAGCAGCACATTCTTGGGCTCAGTGCTACAACACTGTCTACCAACACTACTTCAATCACCAACCTAAAACTGTTTATGCTGGTAACTGAGAGGGTTTAAATCTGAGCTTGCCAAGATCCCTTTCTTGAGTATGTGACTAATGTATTCAGAGCGCTCACATAACTCAGAGAAATAATTTACTTACTAAATTTCCTCTTAATTAACAAGATATACAAATGAGAAATAACTGGGTAGAGCATGTAGTGTAGAGCATTTTCTATGTAGTATAGGTAATAGCTACATTCTTTAGACATACCATCACTTCCAAAGTTTCTTGTGTTTACCCACATAGAAGTTTTATACAGCTCATCCTTTTGGGTTTTATGGAGGCATGATAGATGAGCCCATTGATGGCTGGTACTTGATTCAATCTTCAGTTTAAGAGGCAGGAGAGTGGGAACTAGAATCCCAATTCTCCAATCACATGGTGATCTCCATCATTAAATGATTTCCAAAGTCATCTCATTAGTCTAACAAGAACTACTTCATCACTGTCCTGACTTAGGGAATTTTGAGGGCTTCAGTACCTCTATGCCAGAAAAAAATTGGACCAGGATCATAGAAATATTTTGTATTATAAATCACAACATCACACCAGGAAGAAGGATCATTAGCAGAGACTGGTACATTTTGATGATGCCTCAATGACAAGATATGTCATTGGAAAATAACTGTTAAATCTTGGTAGACATGATAAAGCATAAAGACTTCAGAAAACAGCTAATTTTCATTATGGTCTAACTTGGGAAATTCACATCTATATTATTATATAATTACTTTATTATTATTAACTGATAATGCTCAGGTCTTATTCCTGGTTCTGTGTTCAGAGATAACTCCTAATAGTACTCTCGGGATGACATGTGGTGCTATAGAGCAAACCAGGGTTGTCCAGGTGCAAAGCAAGTGTCTTGACCTTTGTACAATCTCTCTGGCCATGAAGAACTTTATGATTTATTTTTGGGTTTTGTGCACACCTGGCTGTGCTCAAAGCTTAATCTTGAATGTGTTTAGAAGTCACACCTGGCAGGCTCAAGAAACCTTATAGTGTACCAGAAATCAAAACCAAGCCAGCTGCTTACAAGGCAAACAAACACTCTAGCCACTGTATTATATTTCTCATCTTTACCATTTATATTAGAACTCTGTCAGGGTAACAATTCTATTATAACTGAAGGTTTTCAATTCTCTTTTTCTCTGATCAGGAACTTGGGATTATTTAACTGAACCATTCTTCACGGAGATGAATTCATACTGGAAGAGTTTTCTGATGGGATTTTATTATCTAAATGATCACAAAGAACAAAGCAGATAAAGGGAATATGTCAATAGGAATGTGGGCTTTTTTTAATACTTCAAAATGAAGTATTTTAAAGTACTTTTCAATGATTTGAATTTGTGTAGGAACATTATTAGTGCATCAAGTAATATGAAAGAGAAAAGAAATACATCATAATTTGAACATTTTTGTAGATAGTGTCTCTTGTTCTTCCAGGGGATAAAAAAAATTAAGATCAACTTATCGATTGAACCTTTGGCTATGATATGCTTCTGCAGGAAGATGTTCACAGACTTTGTTTTATTATTGTTCATGTCTAATTATATCTGAGTAATTGCTCACTTCTAATCTAATCATGTCTTTCTACCTTGAAAATAAAAGTCTGTTAAGCAATACTAGGGGGTTGAAATGCATAACCTCAGGCTAATTTTTAATTCGACATTTCATCATTTCTATCTTGGATAGCATATGGCTGACAACAGAAAAATTAGCATTCTCTTTGTACTTGATTATTAAGGTGTGTATGCAATGTGTATGCAATAAATAAAAAGTAAGAATAATGGTTGATTTCAAATATTTTTAATGTGGCACATTTTCAAAGATATTTTCAATATCTCCAGTTACCAAATATTTGCTTATTTATTTGATTTTGGGGCCTCAACTGCCAGTACTAATGGCTTACTCCTGACTCTATCCTCAGGGATCACTCCTGGCAGTGCTCAAGGGACAGTCGAATTGATTATGCTCAGGATAAGTGACTTACCCTCTATACAATCTCTCTAGCCCAAACTGACTATGTTTAATGTGACCTTGTTCTACTATCAAATTTCTTGAGACATAAACGGAGAAGAAAATATTAAAAAAATATTCTATTGAACATTTGTCAATATAGTCTACTATGTAGGTATTTGATAGCTACTACTGTACTTTATTGGTTGGTTTATTATATTTAATCAGTCTAAGAGTCATAAGGATAATATTCATTAAATAATGCACAAGAAATTCTGGGATGTATCATCTATTATAATCCGTTCCTAAAATTATGAGAATACCTTGCTTTGAGGATATATTTTTAGTCATTTTTCAAAATTTTTGTTTATATACAAAATTAAAATATCGAAGCCTAGGATATAGTTCAAGGGCTGAAGCACATACCTTGCTTGGTAGTTTTCATTTCTGGCATTGAATACCCCTACATGCTATCAGGAGCTAGCACAGAGTCAGATTAGACCCTGAGCACCACCAGAAATGGTCCTAAAAAGCAAATAAAAAAAAAAACAGATAAAGAACGAAGGACAGTAAGATAGTAAAATAATTATTGCTAGATAGAGTTTGAATTTGAGTCAAAGTTTCATGTTTCTTCATTACAATTTATTTAAATCTGCTTAAGCCTACTGGAATTATTTCTGTCATTTAACAAATTCACACTGTGAAGACCCCCTGGTGGCCCACACTTAACGTGGTTTAATTAATATAATTTTAATTATTATAAATTACAACACCGGCATCAATGTATTATATTATCATTTAAACCTGAAATCAAAAGATATAGCAAAATATATCAAAAGATATATATTTAATTCCATGCTCAATTATATAGTAGATGAACATTAAGAACAAAAATGACAAACCAAAACAACAGCAAGAACTAGATTTTATCCAGTGGACAAGTTATTTCAGTGGAAATAGTGTAACCAATAAGTCAATAACTAAAAAACAAGGAACAGAGAGATATCACAGAGATGTAGGCACTTGCTTTCCACGTGAGAGATAGACAATAGCAGCTTCTGAATATGGGAAGGCATCCCCCCCAAACAAACAAAATAAAAATTAAAAATAAAAGCTAGTCTTGTTAATGGATATAACTAAAGAAATGAATGAATAAAATGTGTTTTAAAAAGCTCAAAATGGAGTCTATCACATCAAATCCCACCAAAATTATTTAGTACCACCTCTAGTACATTAAGTTAGAGTATATGCCTACCATAAAGGACCAGGGCACTATCCTTGCCACTGCATGGCAACTTAGTACTGCCCAAGGTAAACTAGATGACCCCAAGGCTACTGGTTCAGAGTCAACCTGAGTTGAGAATTGGTACAATAGTTCTACATAGCCAGGCCAAGTATTCCTGGACGTGACCTTGGGCCCCTTTGTGCTGCTTGGGAAGGGTTCCCCACAAAAATGTAAATTTAACTAAAACTTAGCCAAGCTATAGTTGCAGTGTCTCACCAAAGAGAAAATCAAAATTAATCTATCTGGGCTTTCTTGGTCAGCAAGGAGGGAATAACCAAATTAGTCAAACCCAAGCAACAGTGACCACTGAAGACAGACCTGAATCAACAGCAGCCAGGACCAACAATGCAGGAATTTTAAGGGTCCACATGTCATCAATTTTACTAGCTCCTCTATCTTCCTCCAAGGCCATTTCTATTTTAGAAACGTCAACCATTGACAGAACCAGTAGCTAAAATGCTAATACTGAGTGGGTCACAAACTTTGGCTGTTTTTTTAACCTGTTCACTAAGCTTGTCAACCCTAAAGAACAATTTGTAAAGCTTTCAATGGCATGGTAAGATAAAACTAACAACCCTGTCATGAATTGGAAATCAATAAAGCATTAAAAATGCAAATACATTCTTGTTAATATGATATAATTGTGAAGAACTTTTAGGCATTCAATTATCATTTAACACAAAAGCCTGTAACGATTTAATTAGGAATCCTTCACCTAATTGAGGTCAAGATTGTTAGCAGTAGATGTCTAATTAACTTGCTTACAGCAGAGATCTTTTTTAAAACCTCCCTAGATAAAATCCTTCCTTACAAAGTCTCTACCCCATTTCCCCATCCACAAACACACTTGGAATGCATAAAAAAGCTGTAAGAATCCAAATAAAGTCTATACCTGAGTAGACAGTAATTAGATTCTTGATTCTATTAATATATATATATATATATATATAATGTTTATGTATTATCTATGTGGGGAGAAGACAAAAGGGAATGTCCAAGGTCCATATTATTGTTGCAATTTATTTTGAGTATTATACAACCCAAAATGCATCTATATATTTACAAAATGGAAAGTATTTGAATAGTTTTATATCTCTTGAGAGATGGTGGTGATTATTTTGAGCAATACTTGGCTCCATGAAATGATAAAGCTAAATTAAATTGTAATCTGATATAAGAATGTAAACATCTAGTTGTTCTAGTTCAGATTAAGAATACCTCAGACACAGTAGCACTTTTAAAAGCTGTTTAAGAATATTCTGAATATTAGCCTCTTTGGGTCAAATTATGTACTTTTAAATTCTAGTTATCAAATCTCTCCTCAACCCCAAAATAAAATATAAGATAAAGTCATCAAATTAATCTTCTTTGTCTAAGAGAATAAATAGCCCATTTTATTTCTTTAAGTTTAAGAGTTGGATAATTATTTCAGCAGGAAACACATACTAGAATAGAACTTTATAATGAGTTTATAAGAACCATGAAAGATGGATTGTTCTAGGACCATCTGCCTGATGCATTGACCAAGTCCAGATTTTATCTCCTAAAGCTTTCATCCACCAAGGTTGCACAGGAAAAAATTTTTAAAGGGCAGAATCCACATCAATTGAATAATTATTCATTAATTATATGTGCTTTTATGGTTAAAGATTTTCTTTTATTTGTTTATACTTAGCATATACCAAGTAAATTCTGTCCTTGGTTTTTTTTCTCCAAATTTTACATTTAACAACTTTAAAAATTAGAGTTCAACAGAATAGATGTTGAGAATGATTTGCATATAGAGTAAATGCATGTTTCCTCATTAAGATTAGCATCAACAACCCAAATTAGAAATGTGTATTACACATCACTGGAGCGGCCATTGTAAAAACTTGGAATTAATTACTTTAATGACTCAAAGACTTTGTGATTTTTATTAGGAATACTTGCCCACTTCACATTTCTCTTTAAATTTTTCAAATTTGCTTCTTAAAATCAGCAGATGAGACATTTCTTTTCCACTGGGCTATACATCAGGAACCTGAGAGTCCATCAGAAAGTAGGCCTTTCTGTTCAGTGTTCTCCAGCTTTCCCCATTGCCTTCAGTTCTTTGAACAAAACCAGCTCTCCCATGCCTTCAGCCACCATCACACACTGGTTTCTCCACATGGAAAGCATGTCCTCTAATCTATACCTTGCTGTCTTTGTGCGCCTCCATTCATTCATCATTGAAATTTCACTTCAAATGACTGTGAAAGATCTCAGATATGATGATAACAGTGACTTTCAATAGAAAACTTCTATGATGGTCAATGGACATTTTTCAAAGTCTGGAGGGAATAATCTCAATGAAGTCTTCCAAGTCTGGATTTACAAAGTGTCCTAGAAATACCCTGTATATATTAAGACAGCAGTGAAAATTATGTATGCCACTCATCCCAGGGAAATGGGCCATGAAAAAAGAATTTTTCTGAGTGTAAACCTGGTGTAGGGTTCAGTGAGAAGACATAGAAAGTAGAATCCTAAATACTATAGTATTTAAGCATCCTAATTTAAATAATAATTTATGTAATCTGTGGATTTAAATTTAAATGCAATTGCTTTTATATTCTATCCATTTCACAATCCAACTTGCAGCATTTGGTTGCTTGTCTTACAAATTAATGAGAATATACCTAACCTATAACTCTGGATGCAATCACTTCCTTTTATTTTGTTCTTTGTATCTTTTGGTGGTTGTTTGTTTATTTGGGGGCCAATCTAGCACTGCTCATGGCTTATTCCTGGTTGTAAGATCAGAGATATTTCCTGGTGGGATTCAGGAGACCAATGTGGTACTGGAGATCGAACCCTGAGTGGACTGTCTGCAAAGCAAGTGCTCTACCTGCTATACTATTTTCCAGCCCCTATATGCTATTTCTGAAATTTTTCTTTACTAAGACAATAGTTTATCTTATACTTTCCTTCATGTTTAGACTACAAAGTTGGAAGAAAAGTGGACATGATTTTAAAAAGAAAGAAAAATATCTATTAAGAAGCAAACAAAATTCTGCACTCTCTAGAAGCTAGACAAGCAATCATTTGGCAAGACTGATAAGGGGGGAAGTAGCAACATATTAATAATATTGTCGACCTTCTGCAGGAACCGAACAAACTGAATAATGTACAAAGTGGTCTTAGACCCTATCTTTAAACAGCACAACTTACAAAGGACTCCAGGAAGCAGGAAGGTAAGTTCAGATGTTTTCTGGAGAGGTAAGTAAAACAATTTTAGCACTGCCTAATCCATTGATTAGAGTCCCCCCTAAGGAGAGATGTTTACATGTAAATATTCTCTTCCTTTGAAATTATCCTTCTGTCAAAGGGAGTCTCATACACAATCATGTGAATGTTTTATGTGATTAATTCACTAAAAAACTTATTACTGATGATCCCTACTGAATGAAGATATGCTAGGAGCTATGCTAGAAACTTCCATTTGTAAATGTGCATATTTGGTTTTGCTATCTTTGGGTAGAGAACTTGATAAATCACCAGTCACACTTCTTGGCTTCTCCTGTTTTTGAACTCTTAGTCAGCAGCTATTACATGGACTATGTATTTCTTAGTTATAAAGAGAGAAAGAGGCAGCACTGTATAATGTGTTAAAATTATATTTATCCAAAGACTTTGCTGTTTTTCATAAATATGCTCAAAATTTGGTTCTCCTCTTTAGCTTCTAGGTGGATTCAAAATAGATACTCACAGAAAAAGAAAGGTTGAATAAGACTGGAGAAATGTGACAATAGTCAAAATACAGTAGCATATTTATAATAAAAATTAAAATGTAGTCATTGAACATCTACTCAAACAACCCTTACAGTTGTCTGAATGTGTTACTTACAAGTAATAAAAATTTTTGAGAGAATGTCTAAGACATAGCAATAAAAGAAGTGCTTCCTGTATATCAGAGATTATCTCTTACAGATCAACAATCTGCACCCAACAATTATTGTACTAGATATGCTCATTCAGATTTTATTAAGTTTTATCCCATCAAGTTAGTAGGTATAATATGAAGAATGTGAATAGTGAACTAGTGTTAGAAATTAGGGAAGTAAACATCCTTTTTTGCCATTAAGCAAAAAGACATTTAGTTTCCTGCTAAAATCATGCTCATGAATGTGGCCTAAAACAGTCAATACTCTTGATATTGTAATTCTAGATGCTTCTGCCAGGAGAAAGAAAACGGGGGAAAAATACAAAGCAAACCAAGAGTTAGTTGATGCAGGAGTGGTGACAATGGATCTCTGTAGTTGTTCAAGGTTCCCAGGCTCATTAATATTTTTAGGAGAAATATTGAGTAGTAATGATGAAACTATAAAAAATAATATTGAATATTAATGATGCTCAGACTCAGAGTTAGGAATGTTGAAAAGTTCTTGGAAAATAAAGAAGAAAATGAAACTCCTTAGGTGAGAAGGAACTTAGTATAGGATTAATTTAAATGTGGCTGGTTTTGTAGTTTTTTTTTTTTTATTGTGGGATTTTTGTGGGAATTTTATAGGAAAAACCAAGTCTTTATGCAAGACTCAAAACACTCTTTGACTTTCTTATCAATTGATAAAAATTTTACAAAGAAATTGCTAAAAATGTTAAAAAGAATTCAAGGATCCTACAAAGATCCTGGCTGGTCTGAGCCCTTTGGATTCGGCCATTTGTCTTAGGCATGTTCATTATCTTATCCTCCTTGGGGACGCAAAATTCTAAGGATCTGAGCCAGACCCCTATTAGGTCAATAGGAACAGATGGAACTTCTAGCAAGGGGAGGCTGACTGAGGCTTCTTCTTCAACTACTAACACTGTGAGTAGTCTCAAGATACAACTACTGTGCTAAAATTCTGTACGCAGTCAATATTAAGTAATTCAATAGCCTATCTACAATAAATGGATTGATATCTTAGCAGATACTTATTTCTTTGTGTTAAAGAAATATTTGATCATACTTTAAAAGAGAATTAGTGATTTTTATAATTGACTTGTATATCTTATTGAAATAATTTCAATATTTATACATGCTTTCCTGATAAAAAAAAACCCCAAAAAAAGACATCTTATTTTTTATTACAAACTAGCCTTGTAAGCCATAAAATACCCATAAATTATATAGTTTTTGGAGATACTAGCTTTTACATCTTTACTTTTTAATTTAAATGCAATAATTGTTGTTTAAGTTTTATTTTGTGCTAAGAACTCTTTATGAATGATGCTATCTCTTTTACAACTCATTTTCTTAATGTTTTAATAAGAGTGAAACTTATGGCTTATCTATGTAGTAAAATTTCATAGGTCGTCCTTTTTTAAAAAATTGAAACTCTTCTCACTGTATCTTACCTTGACAAGAGACCATCAACTATTCATGTTTAGGAAAAAATGAGGTTGTTCAGCAAATCTCGACATTCTCTTTGAATCTCTTAATCAAAGACATTTTCAAGAGAGTACTGAGGCTAAAAGGGCATTAGATCACCTGGGAAAAGACATGGAAAATTACCCATCTGCTTGATAGCTGGGGGGTATGGGGCATTGAATTATATCCGGAAAGAAGAGAAAATGTTCTGTGGTAGTTCTACTTTTTCAGATCCCAAATGATCATCTTTGTAGAGGGAGAAATTTTAGGGACTTTCATAAGAAACTGTCTCCCTATGCCTGCCTAATTATTGACTTCCTGTTCAGTTCTGTGGTATGAAACTGTTGTTACTTGTCCAAATCAAGCCTTACTCTTCATCTTAGAATGACCTACATAATTCTTCCATCTTGAAGCATAAGTTTTTTTTCTAACTTACTTGATATTGTTCTTTTACATAAACACACATGAGCATGTATCTACCTGACATTTATCTTTTTCTTTAGTGAGCATGTATCTACCTGACATTTATCTTTTTCTTTAGTGGGATAAAAAATTTGCTCAAATACATTTTGAAGGGCAGGGTATTATATCTCTTCTTATTTTTGTGTTCCCTTTATTTATGTTTTTTGGGCCATACCTAGTGGTGCTCTGTGATTCTTCCTGGCTCTGCACTCAGGAATCACTCCTGGCAGACTCAGGTTGTTGGGTGAGGAGGTCAGAACCAACTATATAGAATACCAGTGTTGAACCCAGGTTGGTTGCATGCGAGGAGAATGCCCTATGTGCTCATTATCCTAACTCTCTACCCATTTTTTTATTCTTTTCTTGAATGGTGATCACTTTTCCTTACTACATGTCTAGCTATGTATCTGGCACCTTCCCTGTATTCAGCTGGAGAAGAAAGAACAAAGAATGAATGGGGAGAGGTATAAAATTTCAGAGAGGTGGAATATGCTATCAAGAATACTTCAGCTTGGGGCTGGAGAGATGGGACAGTGGTAGGGTATTTGCCTTGCATATGGCCGGCGAGGATGGAAGGGAACCTGGTTAAATTCCTGGCATCTCATATGGTCTCCCAGCCTGCCAGGGGCAACTCTGAGTGCAGAGTCAGAAGTAAATCTTGAGCACTGCTGTTTTGGGGTGTGGCCCCAAAACAATCAATCAATAAAATAAAGTTAAAACAAAAAAGAATACCTCAGCGTAGGGCCAGAGCATTAACACAGTTGGTAGGGCATTTGCCTTGCATGTTGTTGACTGGGTTTGATCCCTGACATCCCATATAGCCCCTGAGTCTACCAGGAAAAATTTCTGAGCATAGAGCCATGACTGCCACTATGTGTGACCCCCCCCCCCCAACAAAAAGAGCTCCTCAGCAGAAAAATGAGGGCAACTCTTAAATATATCAAGAGTGCCTTATTAAATATCATCTACTGTATATGTGATAGTGCCATTTATAGTGTGCATCTATTTATTAAAATTTTTATTGCCTCTCTCTACAGACTTAATTTTTAGCTTCACCAGCTCAGGTAAAACAAGCCTGCATCTCTAAGATTTTTAAAGGGAACAATACATAAAAGAATTGTAAAAGGGCTACAAAAAGTTATAAGGTCATCCTAGGCTTCCACTGTCATATAGTTCCCTGACTACAGTTATTGTTGTCAAATCTGTCAAAAGTTATTCTGTATCTTAAGTCAGTAGTGGCTCCCAAACACAGCTCTGAGGTCATAAAAAATGTCTTTGTGGGGGACATTCTTCTTAAAGGGAAAAGATCCTGTTTTCTTCCACAGTGTTCTCTGCCTGCGTCTATACCACTTTGTAGCAGTTCAGCTCCAGTGTTTGGCTAATAGAAAATGACAGCTCTTAAGCTACTGCAAATAATCTTAAAATATTAGGGTCAGTTAGGAGGTGAGAAGAAGTAACAAGAGATAAATGAATTGAGAGAAGTCACCAGATGCCTAACAGCTGAGAAACCAGCCGGGAGTGAAATTGTCAGGAAAATATCCTAGTAACAGGAGCCAAAAATTATTTGAAGACTGAGGGGACCTGGTGCTCAATGTGAAGTTGTGTTTATCTTTAATACACCCCAGTGGGTATCCCCATATTCCAAATCTTCATCAAAGACCACAAAATACACACTTGCAATTTCTGAGGGAGTGGCTGGGTTTTAGGGTTGGTATAGAAACAAAGACATTTGGGAGACAGAGTGATAGTACAGCATGAAGGGCACTGGACTTGGAAGTAGTAGATCTGGGCTTAATCCCTGGCATCCCTTACGTTTTCCCAAACTCCTCCTGGTATAATTCTTGAGCACCAGAGCCAGAAGTAACCCAGGAGATTCACCAGGAATAGCCAAATCACCTCCTCTTTCTGCAAAATAATAATAATAAAAAAGAACTAGAGACATTTTTCTGAATTGATACCATGGAGAGCAAAAACTAGTCCACACAGGGTGGGGAGATGATCAAACCTATAAAAGGAGACTGATGGCCCATCAAAGAGAGCCATTGCTGCTCAGGAAGTAGGACACATTTGGGGAAGCAATTTGGAAATACACAAAGATTGGATTTTGGGGTTTGAAGCCTATTTCTCTGGCAGTAATGTACCAGCTGACACACAGCCTGTGGAGGAAGTGACTGATAAAAGAACGGTTTACATAATAAAATGGAACCATTCAAACTAAGATAAGATAGAGATGACAGGCAGCCCAGATTCAAGACAAGACTGGAACATGTTGCAGTAGAGCCAGAGCTAGGGGGATGATTGCCAAGATATAATGAACAACTCAGTGCCTCCTGAAGACATTAATGAGTCTGTTGAAGCTTTGGCAGAAGGAAACAGGAGATGGAGGGGTGCAAGAGCTGACATGAGGATAGGGCAGGGGAAAGTTGCTAAGGGTCACCACCTTCACAGTCTTCTTTCACACTTAGAACTTTATATCTTTGCCAATCTTCTGCTCACTTGCTGCCTAGCTCTGGTCTTTCCTATCCTTGGAAAGATCATAGATTATGCAATGGGAACAGATTCTTGGCACTAGCTCACCGATATACCTTCTCTGTCCTAGAGCTGTCTCTGTTTGCTCTTGGAGGTGTGGAGGGAGTGTTATTCCTGTCTCCTTTTTCTAGAAGATATCAAGTAAACAAGAGCTGAGAACATTCTAAGTGACCTCTGGACTCAAATGATGATGAAACTTCTGAATCTGCCCTCCTTCTTCCAGGATGAATCTTTTCTCCCTCAGACACAACATTTTTAACTGTTCTCCTCTGTGTGAACTAAGACTGGCTCATCTCCTACTAAAAGGTAATGATTGAGAGCTATCCAGAGTGTGCAGTAAGTCTCAGAGGTCCTGAGACAAACAGAAGAAGTCTATTGGAGATGCTGGCTGCAAGAGGTAAGTCTTCCTATATCTCTCCTTCTCACACTTCTATTTGGGCTGTGAACTAGATTCTCCTCTCCAGATTGCAGTTACAAAAAATGTCAGTGAGCCCCTTTGAAATGTGTGGACAGATAAAATATGGGATGTTCTCTTCCTTGAAATGTTCAGAGTTGTTAAATGTATTGATATGAATGTGATACTTCATCAGGGCAGTTTGGATTTTAGCCAATCTGGCTCATAGAAATAGCTACCTTATCCCTATCTAATGTCTATCATAAAACCCGTATAGCCACAATTAGTTGAACATTTAATAAGAATAATGGTATTCTAATTATTCCTACTGGGAATTGTGCTCTACACCTAGAAAAACATTTTTACTATGCAGCATTTTCTTAACTGGAAAACTTCATTTCTTCTTGTAGGTATCCTTGGGGCTATAGAATATTCTTGTCTGTCTAATTCTTACCTATCAATCTTGGGAAATTTTTGTTCTCTACTCTTTCTAGAGAAATTCTTTGGTGTAATGGAAAGAAACAGTGCTGCATTTCTGTTTAGTAATTCGTATGCATAAATTAATTTGGAAGTCACTTTTACTTATATTAAAAACAACAAATAAATGAGCTTGATATATTCCCTAAAAGAGAATTTGGAGTGGCCAAAGAGATAGTATGGAAGTAAAGCATTTGCATTGCATGCAGAAGGATGGTAGTTTGAATCCTGGTGTCCCATATGGTCCCCCGAGCCTGCCAGGAGTGATTTCTGAGCGTAGAGCCAGGAATAACCCCTGTGCACTGCCGGGTGTGACCCTCCCAAAAAACAGACAAAAACAAACAAAAAAGAGAATTTGGGGGCACAATGTCTAGGGTTACTCCTGGTAGTACTTTGGGACTATGTGAGATTCCCAGGATTGAACCTGGGTTAGCCATGTATAAGACAGGTGCTGTGCCTACAATATTATCTCTCCTTCCTCAGGATGTAAATATTATAATTTCTAAGCGAATTCAAACTTGGATAAAAACCTTATGTTTAGGTCACCCCATAATATCCTATTCAACTTACTTACTGATTAATAAATGAAAAATTTGCCAATAAAGATGATAAAATTCCAGAGTTCTTCAGATTTTGTACTTCAATAATAGTCATTGCCTGCCCATTTTTAAGTCAAATTTACTTTTAATACTTTAAAAAAATTGTGAGGATAGTATAGTTTTCATATATCCCCATATTCAGCTTCCCTTCTTTCTTATTAACATCTAATAATTAGTATGGTATATCTGTTAAATTGATAAATATTTATATAATTTTAGTAAAATCCATACTTTTACTTAATTGACTTATTTTTTTCTTTCTTTTTTTTTTTTTTGAGGCCACACTTATAGGTACTCAGAGGTTACTCTGGCTTTGTACTCAAGAGTTACTCCTGTATTAGTAAGAATTTTGTAAAAAAATACTTAAAAACCTAAAAAAAAAAAGAAGAGTTACTCCCGGCAATGCTCAGAAGACCATATTGGATAGTGGGTCAGATGTATACAAGGTAAATCTACTTTCTGTATCACTCTAGCCTCCAGTAGACTTATTTTTGCTATAGCAGGATACCCTTCAAAATTCTATATCACATGTCAAGTCTTCTTAAAATATTCTTGACTGTCACTATTTCTCAAATTTTCCTGTTTGGAGTGACATTGACAGTTTTAGGAATATTTGTCAAGTATTTTGTAGAATGTCCATTAACTGCGATTTATGTATTGTGTTTCTTATGATTAGTTGAAGGTTATAGGCTTGGAGGGAGAGACTACGTAGGTAAGGTGGCATTTTATCACAACATATCAAGGGTAGATGCCAGCAATATGATTTGTCATTGTGGGTATTGATATTCTTGGCTGGCAAAATATTTAAATGTTTCCATCACTTAACGTTGTTCTTCCCAGGCTTTTTTTCATACTATTATCTTTAGGAATAAGAATGTATTCCTCTTACTTTTTCCTTTAAAAGGTAAAATAAGTCTTTGGAGAAAACTATTCGAGTAATAATATAATAAAAATATAAAAGAGCCTGGGGGATCTTGTAGTACCAGAAACTAAGAAAGTATTAAAGAAATGAAAGGACAACTGCAATTGTTATTGTGAAAGATTTGTAAGTCACGTTGATCACAATAAAAATTATTTAAAAAAAAAGAAATGAAAGGACAGAGTTATGTCCAGTGGATATAGAAACTATTCTGAAATATTTCCTAGTGGTCAAAATTAGAACAGTTCAAACAACAAGATAAAGAAATATGTAGGGCTATAATCCAACATGAAACATAAACATGCAGGTTTCATACTAATATCACTCATAACTGAATTAAAAATGGGCAAGAAGACCCATGAACTGAAATACTCTTATAATAGGTATAAATAATTCCCCCTAGTAGGGGTAGATCTTGTTTCTTCATATCCAATTATTGGATAGTTGTTGAATTTAGCAACTTATTCCTAATGATGGAGTATAGAGTTCAAAATGTTACTTTACATTAGAGAAGACTAGTCAATCCTTTCAATGGGTTAAAGCCAACATCCAAAATTCTGTAGCTCCTTAATGGAAGCTGATGATAGGGTACTTGATTCTGTAGAAGTTCTCCACCAAGCTAGTCATCAGCAAATATAATACTATCCAACAAGAGAATGAAAGGACATTGTACAAGATGCACATTGAATGAATGGTACAAAAAAGTTCTGAGAAGCCATCACAGTTCAGAGAAAACTGTGGAAACATGGTAACCAAATCTAATGTGATTTCTTAGGTTTGCTCTGGAACAGAAAATGATTGCTAATGGAAAATTTGGTCTAATCTGAAGTCAAAACTGTAGTGAATAGCAGTGCTTTAATAAGAGTTTCTTTATTCTAATATTTGTATAAGAATTGCTTGACTTAACTTTGCAACTTCTCGTATATGTATGAGTTTCCCAAGAAAAATCATTAGTAAAAAATAAAAGACAGGGCTATATAGATAGTAAGGGGGAGATAAGGCATTTTCCTTGCATTCAACTGACTCTAAATTGATCACTACTACCTCATAGGGTCTTTTAAGTATCAAAGGCAAGATTAAGTAATAAACACTGCTAGGGTAAACCCCCTAACTAAAAATTAATTAATTGATTACACTAAAAATAAATAAATTACAGATCCTAAAGTAAGCATGAGAAACAAACTACAACAATCAACCTTTAAAATATATGTTTCAAGGAGGTGGGCTGAGGGATTGGAGGGAAATTAGAGATACAAGTGGAGGCAAATCGGCACTGGTGATGGAACAGGTTTTGGAATATTGTATGCCTGAAAATCAACTATGCATAACTTTGCAAAAAATAATTCCTTAATTGAAAAATTAAATAAATTCTAAATTTAAAATAAAACATCTTTTAAAAAAATGTGTTAAGTATATGATAATTAAACATAGAGACTAACTTAAATGACTCATCTTTCTATTAATAAATAAAGTTAGGAGAGTAAATTCATTTTCTGATTTTTGAACCTAAGAAAACCATAGACTGCTTTGATTTCATTATTTACACGCAAACATCTTTATAAGCAGAATATTTATATTTTTAATTTTGAGTAAGTGGCACTTCAAACATTTTTGCTCAAATTCTTAATTTTTTAATATCTTTATTTAAACACCTTGATTACAAACATGATTGTAGTTGGGTTTCAGATATGTAAGGAACACCCCTCCTTCACAAGTGCAGCATTCCCATCACCAATATCCCAAAACTCCCTCCTCACCACCCCACCCCTGCCTATACTCTAGACAGGCATTCTACTTCCCTCATTCATTCACATGATATGATAGTTCTTAATGTAGTTATTTCTCTAACTGCACTCATCACTCTTTGTGGTCAGTTTTATGTCTGAGCTGGACCTTCCAGCCCTCCTCTCTTTTGTCTCTGAGAATTATTGCAAGAATATCTTTTATTTTTCTTAAAACCCATAGAAGAGTGAGACAATTGTCCTTCTATCTTTCTTTCTGACTCATCCATGTATAGGAAAATGTAATAACTTCATCTCTCCTGATGGCTGAATAATATTCCACTGTGTATATATACCACAGTTTCTTTAGCTATTCTTCTGTCGAAAGGCATCTTGGTTGTTTCAAGAGTCTGGCTATTGTAAATAGCGCTGCAATGAATTTAAGTGTGAGGAAGGGATTTTTTTTATTGTATTTTTGTGTTCCTAGGGTATATCCCTAGGAGTGGTATAGCTGGATCGTATGGGAGCTCAATTTCCAGTTTTTGGAGAAATCTCCATATGGCTTTCCATAAAGGTTGGACTAGATGGCATTCCCACTAGCAGTGAATAAGAGTTCCTTTCTCTCCACACCCCCACCAGCACTGCTTGTTCTCATTCTTTGTGACGTGTGCCAATCTCTGTAGTGTGAGATGGTACCTCATAGTTGTTTTGATTTGCATCTCCCTGATGGTTAGTGATGTGGAGCATTTTTATGTGCCTTTTGGCTATTTGTATTCCTTTTTTTACAAAGTGTCTGTTCATTTCTTCTTCCCATTTTTTGATGGGATTAGATGTTGTTGTTGTTTTTTCTTGTAAAGTACTGTCAGTGCCTTGTAAATTTTGGATATTAGCCTCTTATCTGATGGGTATTGGGTGAATAGTTTCTGCCACTTAGTGGGTGGCTCTTGTATCCTGGGCACTATTTCCTTTGAGGTGCAGAAGCTTCTCAGCTTACTATATTCCCAGTTGTTTATCTCTGCTTTCACTTGTTTGGAGAGTGCTGTTTCCTCCTTAAAGATGCCTTTAGTCTCAATATCATGGAGTGTTTTACCTACGTGTTGTTCTATATACCTTATGGTTTCAGGTCTGATATCAAGGTCTTTAATACATTTGGATTTTACCTTCATACATGGTGTTAGCTGGTGGTCTGAGTTTGCTTTTTTGCAAGTGGTTAACCAGTTCTGCCAACTTGTTGAAGAGGCTTTCCTTCGTCCATTTAGGCTTTCTTGCTTCTTTATCAAGAATTAGGTGACTGAATGTCTGGGGAACATTCTCTGAGTATTCAAGCCTATTCCAATGATCTGTGGGCCTGTTTTTATTCCAAACCATGCTGTTTTGATAACTAGTGTTTTGTATACAGTTTAAAATTGGGGAAAGTAATGCCTCTTATATTCCTTTTCCCCAGGATTGCTTTAGCTATTCAAGGGTGTTTATTGTTTCAAATTAATTTCAGAAGTGTTTGATCCACTTGTTTGAAGAATGCCCTGGGTATCTTTAGAGGGATCACATTAAATCTGTATAATGCTTTGGGGAGTATTGCCATTTTAATGATGTTGATCCTACCAATCCATGAGAAGGGTATGTCTTTTCATTTCCACGTGTCTTCTCTTATTTCTTGGAGCAGGGTTTTATAGTTTTCTTTGTACAGGTCCTTCACCTAACACAGTCAAGTTGACTCCAAGAAATTTGAGTTTGTAATGTAAATTTACTAATGTAAAAGGGGTTGTTTTCTTTCTTTCTATTTTTTTTTTTTGGTTATTCGGGGCACACCCATTTGATGCTCAGGGGTTACACCTGGCTAAGTGCTCAGAAATTGCCCCTGGATTGGGGGGACCATATGGGACGCCGGGGGATCGAACCGTGTTCCTTCCTTGGCTAGTGCTTGCAAGGCAGACACCTTACCTCTAGTGCCATCTTACCGGCCCCAGGTTGTTTCTTAATGTACATTTCTTCCCTATCATTTTTGGTATATACAAAGGCCATTAACTTTTTGTATGTTAATTTTGTAGTCTGCCACATTGCTGTATGAATATATTGTTTCTAGTAGCTTTTTGGTAGAGTCTTTAGGGTTTTCTAAGTAGAGTATCATGTCATCTGCAAACAGTGAGAGTTTGACTTCTTCCTTTCTCTATCTGGATTCCCCTGATATCTTTTTCTTGCATAATTGCTATAGCAAGTAATTCCAGTACTATGTTGAATAGGAGTGGTGAAGAGAAGACAGCCTTGTCTTGTACCAGAATTTAGAGGAAAGGCTTTTATTTTTCTCCATTGAGGATAATATTTGCCATTAGCTTATGGTAGATTGACTTAACTATATTGAGAAAGGTCCCTTTCATTCCCATCTTTTTAAGAGTTTTTTTTTTTATCAAGAATGGGTGTTGGACTGTATCAAATGCTTTCTCTGTGTTTATTGATATGATCATGTGATTTTTATTTTTCTTGTTGTTGATGCTGTGTTGTATGTTATTAGATTTATGAATGTTGAATCATCCTTGCATTCCTGGGATGAAACCTACTTGTCCTTTGCAACTTTTCTGCGTCTAAAGTTTGTGTTGTCTGATATTAACATGGACACCCAGCTTTTTTAAGGGTGTTGTTTGCTTGGATAATTTTCCTCCAGCCTTTGAATTTGAGTCTATGTTTGTTCTGATTATTCAGGTGTTTTTCTTGTAGGCAGCAGAATATTGGATTGATCTTTTTTTATCCATTTCGCCACTCTTTGTCTCTTAATTGGTGCATTTAGTCTATTGACATTGAGGGAATATGATTGCCTTGGGATTTAATGCCATCTTTGTTTATAAGTTTGGCATGTCTATTGGTCTGTCTTGTCTTAAAGTAGACCTTTTACTTTTTCCTTTAAGGCTGGTTTTGCATCTGTAAAGTTTCTGGCCTGTTGCTTATCTGTGAAGCTATGTATCCTTTATTCAAACCTGAACATGAGTCTGGCTGGGTGCAGTATTCTAGGTGATGCCTCCATTTTATTCAGTCTTGTCAAAATATCCCATCACTGTCTACTGGCCTTGACAATTATTTGTGACATGTCTGCTGTATATCTTAAGGATGCTCCTTTAAATTTAATTTCCCTTTTTAATCTTGATGCTTTCAGTATTCTATCTCTATCTGTAGAATTTGTCATTGTGACTAGGATGTGTCTTGGGGTGTTTTTTCTTTGGGTCTCTTTTGGCTGGTACTCTTTGGGCATGCAGGATTGATTTCATGCAGTCTTTAGCTCTGGGAGTTTCTCTGTAATGATGTCTTTGACTGTTGATTCTTCCTGGGGATCTCCTTCTTTGGCCTCTGGGACTCCAATGATTCTTAAGTTGTTTCTGTTGAGTTTATCAAAGACTTCTATTTTCATCTGTTCACATTTCTTGAGTACTTTTTCCATTGCCTGATCGTTTGCCTTAAGGTTCTTTTCCAATCTCTTCAGCTGTATGGAGTTGTTATGCATTTCATCTTCCAGTTCACTGATTCTGTCCTTGGCTGCTGTTATCCTGTTGGAGAGGCTTTCCATTGAGGTTTTCAGTTCAGCTACCATGTGTTTTCAGATCTGTTATTTCAGTTTGGAGTTTTCTGATTTCTATCTTTGTGCTCTGATCAACTAGAGCTGTTTTCTTAGATTTCCATGAGGATCTTTTATATTTCAATTTTAACCTCCTTATCTGAGTGATTAATCAGATGTTTGGTATTTTTTGGGTCATCAGAGCTATCATCTTCTCTGTACATGGTGTTTGCCTATGAGGTTTCCCCATTGTCACATTTGTAGTTTGATTTTTTTTCTACATGTTATGATAGGATTCATTAGTTAGAAAGAGCATTCAGCAGTGAAGCGAAGCGGAACCCTGTTTGGGTGGGCCCCAGAAGCCTCAGTCTCTAAGATTCCCATGGGGGGGGCACTCTCTAGGTGGGCATGCTTAGGTACCCCTCAATGAGGAAGGTAGTGGGGGCCTGCACTCACCCTGGTCAGGTGGATCCAAGACTCCTTAGTCTCTGAGCTTCTCATGGAGGACACTCTCCAGGCAGGAACACCTATACCCCTCAATTATGGGAGCAGTGGAGGCCTGCACTAGCCCTGGTCAGGCAGGTCCAAGACCCCTCAGTCTCTGAGCTTCTCACAGAGAGCACTCTCCAGCTCATCCAAATCTTAAGAGGTGTTTTCTCACAGCAGTTTTCAGGGATTACTCCTACTTTTGTTCTCAGAGATCACTCATGATAGTGCTCAGAGAACTATATGCAGTGCCAAGTAATAAACTGGACTCAGATTCCAGGAGTGAATGGAGCACAAAGTCAGGTGTAATTTCTGGTTTGCCTCCCTCCCTGAGGTGAAAGCAATGTACCAGCTTCACTACTACCACCGTAAGCATTTTTCTCAGGTTAAAAGCAGAGAATGCCATAAAATTCTTAATTTTTTAAAAAAGGCTGTTCTTGACCTTCACCAAAAATCCTTCACATACATACACTATTTTCATTAAATTTTGTTTGTAACCCATTTGTACTACATTGTATAGAATAATAGTTATTTTTAACATGTTATCTAAAATTACTTTTTAGACAGACATATGGCTTACTCTGATTCTGATGTTAGAACTAGAAATAAATACAGTCCACACTAGTTACAGTCATGTTACCATTTCAGAATCACTCACAGATAATACTCACACATCCTCAACTTCCCACTTCATAATCAGATGCATATTAAACATTAATATCAAACAAGTATATTTAGTGTTATGTGTTATGTAAATGTAGATACAAAGAAACCACAGTAAAACACACTGAGCTACATAAACCTGTAATTTCTACTATAAGGAAAATAACTTATATTTTTGTATCTTACAAGTAGATTATAGAATGTGTGACTTCAATCTTACAATTAGGATTTAGCAGAATCTGTGATGAAACTGGATAGTACCATGACATTTTTTAATAAAAATTACTATAGAATTCTATTTAAAAATACTAATTTATTTGTTTTTCCTGTTTTAGCAATACTCTAGTATTTGGCATAAACGATTTTATTAACAATAGCAAGTAGAATAACTAGAATGTTTAATCAAGAAACCTCTATAATGGGGCTTGAGCACAGTGGGTAGAGCATTTGCTTTGCACATGGCCAACCCATATTTGATACTTGGCATCTCATTTGGTCCCCCAAGCACTGCCATGATTAAATTTCTGAGTGCAGAGCCAGGAGTAAATTCTGAGCACTGACAGATTTGTAACCCCTCAAGAAAAAGAAAACTTTATAACAAAAATAAGTGTTAAAGGGGCCAGAGCGGTGGCACAGAGGTTTGAAGTTTGCCTTGCATGCGGCTAACCTATGACGAACTGCGGTTTGATCCCCCCACGTCCCATATGGTCCCCCAAGCCAGGAGTGATTTCTGAGTGCATAGCCAGGAGTAATCTCTAGGCATCACCTAGTGTGGCCCCAAACCCCAAAAAATAAAATAAAATAAAAAATAAGTGTTATAATTAAGTATTTAGTAAAATCTACTAACTATTAAATAAACTCCTTAATTATTAATAGTACAAACTATATTTCATTTCATCACCTATATCACTTAAATGAAAATAGAGGGATAAATATAGTGGTATATACTCATTTATTTTATTTTTTTAAGTTTCTTTCAGTTAATAGAAGAATGTGGAAAAGAATAGTTGAGGGTATTTGGGAATTAAGAGAGCATCAATACCAGTTCTCTTACATATAATCTATTCTACTAAAGGGTAAATTTGACATGTTTCCAGCCACCACTAAAACTGTCAGAAAACCCTTGAAAGTGGCATTTGAAAAAAATCAATAGTGACCCTTCAAATCTTTTCAGTTGGTCAACTTTGATTGCCTGGGTCCTTGTAACAGGAGAGAGAGAGAGAGAGAGAGAGAGAGAGAGAGAGAGAGAGAGAGAGAGAGAGAGAGAGAGAGAGAGAGAGAGAGAGAGAGAGACCCATTTAGAGATACAATATTATAGAAACATTGAAATGCATCCTTGGGTCCTACTTAGAAAAAATATCATGATTTCTTAAATGCATTCATCTCCTGGGGGATAAAAAGGAATAAAAAAGAGTTTAGTGGATTAACTCTTAACATGTAACTTTGGAAAGAAATGTCAGGAAAGTTTTCCCATTAGCAAAGATGCTAAATTTGCTATGGATGCTGCTTTTTGAGAAAATCTTTTTTCAAGTATTTTATTACCAAGTAATTTGACGTTTGAAGTTGAGTTCAGTGAAATGACTGGATAAAGAAACTATGGTTCAGATACACAATGGAATACTACTTGGTTTTAGGAAAAGATCAAATCATACAAATTGCTACTATATAGATGGATCTAGAGAAAATCATGGTGGGGAAAGTTAGTCAGAAAGAAAGGGACAGACATAGAATGATCATTGTCATACATGGGGCATAAAAAAACATAGCAGAGGAATAACAATGCCTAAAGATAATAGAAAGCTTACTAGCAGAGATGGCAGATGTGAAAAAATGGTGGATAGAAGTATAGTTTTTGTATACCACTGTATACACACTGGTATACATTCTGGTATACACTAAGAACTATATACATATGGAAGAGATGGAGCTGGGATGTTTTACTTATAAAGTCCTACCAATAACCAGTAACAGTTTTGTCAAACATAGTGCCTCAAATAAATTATTTTAAAAGATAAGTGCAGCTATTACTTTTGTTTGTATTTGGGGCCACGTCTGGCAGTGCTCAGGGTTTACTCCTTGCTGGCAGGCCTGGGGGAACATATAAGACGCTGGGGATCAAATATTTTTTTCTTTTCTTTTTCTTTTTTTTTTGGGGGGGGGGGGGTTTTGGGCCACACCCGTTTGATGCTCAGGGGTTACTCCTGGCTATGTGCTCAGAAATCGCCCCTGGCTTGGGGGGACCATATGGGACGCGGGGGGATCGAACCGCGGTCCGTTCCTTGGCTAGCGCTTGTAAGGCAGACACCTTACCTCTAGCGCCACCTTCCCAGCCCCCAAATATTTTTTTCTAACATTTTACTTATGTGAAAGCTGTTGGTCATATACATGGACTATCAGAAGAAACACATTTTTTGTTATATACTTAAACATAACTTTAAATATTGTCAAGATGAAATTTCTGGGGGTAATAAAAACATTCCAGACAGAGTAGGAACATGATTTTACAACTATTTTCATTGTCAGTTTGTCACTTACTTGACAAATATAAAGGTTCCCCCTAATAATATGATCCCAGCAGTAATTTTTTTGTTTGTACTTCAATGATAAATGTGCTATTCATCTTATAGGTTACATGGACTCTAATTAAATTTCCCTAAACATGTGAATTGAGTTACTCATTCAAGTGTCACACTCATTTTCTCCCTGTCTCTATTTAATTTTTTTCTTTCAGAACTTTATTTTCCTCACGCAGTCAAATTGTCTGCAGGAGAGCCAATGCTGGGCTTGGTGCTGGTCTCAAAGGAGTGATTTTTTTAAAAATCCATTTTTATTGAGGTGTACTTATACATACAGATTTTCATTGTGCTACTCAATATATCTTAAGAAATATTACCATCACCAAGTCCAAGAAACTAAATATTTATATTTATTATTCTCAGAACATTCCTAATATCCCTTTGACATAAATCCATGCCCCCAAGAGAAGGTAAAAAATGAATTGCTTTCTTTCCACCACTGGGAGTTAGTCTGTCCTGTCCCAGAATTTCCAAGAAACTGCATTATTCTCCCATGTGTCTATCATCCCTTCTTCTATTCCACAAGATGTTTTTGGAGACTTGGCCACACTGTCATATCTATCAAGGGTTTATGTTGTGGTAAGCAGAGATTAGATTTTTTGACTCACATTCTTTGTTAGCACTAGTCTTTACCTCCGACACCCAGAAAAATGAGAAAGGGAACTTTTATTCTTCAGCATTCTATTGATCTATTGTAGAACCTTAACAAAATTCCACTAGACCTACATTTCCATTTGTTAGATAAGGTGGGTGATAAGCCATGGTCACTTTGTAAATTCAAAGAGTTTTAACATAAGAGATATGGAATGCTGAGGGCCTGGGATGCTCCTCACAATTTAAAGGTGTCAAAACGACCAGAAAGGATTATGATTTTCCTCACAAACTTGTATAATAATGTCTGATCATGATTCCAAAGACTACTGTAATTGGTTTCTATCATTATCGACAGCATTAGTATCTCCAACACACATTGCTATGAAAAGCAACTATTTATTTTACATACAGTAAATTGCATTTTCAAATGGCAAGTGAGCAGGAGGAACAGAAGGCTTCTTAGGGAAACTAATTCTTGTTTCTAAAGAACTAGTCTCCTATTTATGGAAGGTGTGCATTCCTGATAAATAGAAAAATAATACTTGGAAGAATTGCATAAATATAGATACACTTTTCCAAATTGTTCTGTTTACCCCCCCAATATCTTAATTATCCCAGCAGTAAAGTGGTCTTTGCAAATTCCTTCACTTCTTTGCTATCCCCCTACTTTTGCTTCCCTCTGGGAAGACCCACATTCACGTTAGAATTGGTTCCCTTTTCTTTACCTTCTGTCATATTTCCTCTGCTGATTTCTTAGCAATACTCCATGTCGTCTTGCAAAACATCCTTTTGTGTGAGAACAGAAATGTGCCTAGACAATCTGAGTGGTTATCAGAACTTTATGGTCCTTGGCAGGCAGGAGAACCTTTGGGGCTTTGCGAATTTTAATCTCCCCAAGGCTCTGCTAGTGAGTGAAACTGTGTGATCCAAGCAGGAAGGTGGTGGTAGCCTCCACAGTAGCTACTTCCTTGCTTGATATGCTAAGTAATGCCAGCAAAAACAACATGTATAGTCCATGGTTATGAAAGACTATCGAAATAAGCAAAAGATCTGCGTTGTTCCCTCCTCATCACAGAGTTAAATTACTATATAGGAAAATTCACTAGCAAAATTTTGAAAACTAAGGCTTATAATGACGTTGGTTGGTGGCTCTTAATGTCAGTGGACAAAGGTATGAAAGAAAATGATGAACTCAGGGGTTTGAAGTCCCAGCTCTAACACCACTCAATGACCTCAGTTTTTTCAAGTGTGCCCTGGTGGAGACATAACTTCTATAGCCTCGGGGTTGAAATGATTGAAAATCAAACACGGAAGCTCATCCTGCAATGGATGCATTAAAAGCTGACTCACAGCCTTTCCAGGTTTCTTCTCATTGATGCAGAGGAATGAGAAGCTGATCATTGAAATGGATATAACAGAAGATACTGTTGGCTCTGGGGACGTTGAAACTCATTCTCATGAGAGTTTGTCCATGGAACAACCCACCTCCAACTCACTGAGTGACCTTGCCACCTGCATCTCTAGGAATATTGCAGTGAGATATAGCTACTGTTCTTATTTTCAGTTTTCTTGATTCTTAATCCTATCCCCTGTATTAATCATTTATTCCATATCCAGAGTTTGTGAAAAATTTGGTTTTTGTCAATTCTTGTCAGGGTTCTTGTCCTTTCAGGAGCAGAAAGTTCTTAAAATTGCTTGCATAGCTGTTCTCCAACATCACGTAGGGTCATAAGAAAAATGTCATTAAAAACATCCTAGAGTTGATTTTATTTTAATTTTCAAATGGTAGCATGTTGTTTGACCAGAGTAACAACTATCTACATGATTCAGTTTTACTGAATCGATTGGCAGATGGTTCTGTGAAAAAAAAAAAACACTAAAATATATATTCAGTGTTTCATTTTTAACTGTAGCATGTGGTAATTACCAGCTGTTCAATATTTGTCACTTTCATGAAGAATCTATAACAATGGAAGATGATTTATCTTTAGGAATTTTAAGTGGACATATCTCAATTTTTATTAGCTTCTCCCCTTTTCTGACATAATCTATAAGATTTTTTTTTATAAACAAATCTAAGTGGAATTTTTTTGCTGGCTTTTTCATTAACTGCTGATGCAATAGTGAATACATTCTGCAATTAGTTGTAGGATTTTTATGACATTTCTATTTTATTAAGCATGCCTCTTGTCACAATGACCTCTGAAGGGGAAAAATCTTTCTCTGAGAGCTGAGTGACTACAGTGACTGAAATTAATCTTTTAGCATCTCAAAATAATGCTGAATATTTCCTTGTCTTTATTTCAAAACATAGGTTCAACCTATGCACGTTTACTTATTTATGGGCAAGTCAAGTTTACCTAGTCTCTTTTAGTCTGTGGAATCTTCATGAATTCTGAGTGTTCTCATCATATGCGTCCAGTCTTAGGACCCAAATTGAGTTATTTTTGTATTTTTGAAAAACAGTTTAAAAACTAAATATTATTTGAACGAGGTAGTTGTGAAATAGGCTATTCAGAAGCTCATACAAGTGTGACATTTTACAAACATTTTCTGTAAAATATCTCAGAAATATTTTTTATTCATTGCCTATTTTCTCTGCTAGTCTATATTATTAGAGACATGATTATAGAAATAATTAATTCAATAGTATTAGATCAATTGTATTTTTCTTTATGGCTTACCCTTATAGTCCTTTTTGAATTTCACTTGATTAATAAAGTTGGAAAAATATCAATAGTCATCTGGAACTTAAGAATAGCTTAGAAGCACTATAGACTCTTCAAAGTCTGCTGATAGGAAGATAAGCATGACTGGAGAAATTGAACTGGAGAGAGAAACCGATCTTAAATAATTGTAGTTGAAATGCCTTCCTTTTATAAATTTTAAAGAAATATATGATCATCTTGGATCATTGCCAAAGACTTAAAAGCTGCCTGTACAACTCAGGCATGCAAAATATTAGGTATATTTGAATCTTGATCAAAGAATTTTCTTCTCACTTTTAAATAATAAAAACCCCCATGCCCATTTTAAGATATAAAGAATAACTTCCAAGATGAACTAATAATTTCTCAAAGATAACATAGAGATGGCCAACAGGCATATGGGGAGAAAAGTTCATTATCATTGATTAGCAAGGAAATATATATCAAAATGAAAATGAGGTATCCTATCACACCAGCAAGAATTGCCCAGATCAAAAAGTATGGAAACAGTAAGTCCTGGCAGGGATGTGGTGGTACTACTACTTGATTCAACCTCTTTAGAAATGACTTGAAGACTTCTCAAAAAATATTAAAAATAGAGCTTCCAGCGCACTTGTAATTGGACTCCTGGGCAGTGACTTCAAGAGCATAAAAATATTAATCTAAAAAGATATATGTAAACCTAAGTTCATCGTTGCAACTCTTTTTAATAACCAAGAGATGGAAACAACCCACCTGACAAAAAATAAATGAGTGGATAAAGAAATTACAATATTTATAGAGTAGAATACTCATCAAAGAGAAAAGATGACTGTTGAACTTGCTACAAGTTGTATAGAAATGGTAAGTGTCCTGAAAAGTAAAGTGGGTCAGAAAGTAAAAAAGAGAGGCCGGGCGGTGGCGCTAAAGGTAAGGTGCGCCTGCCTTGCCTGCGGTAGCCTTGGACGGACCACGGTTCGATCCCCCGGTGTCCCATATGGTCCCCCAAGCCAGGAGCAACTTCTGAGCGCATAGCCAGGAGTAACCCCTGAGCGTTACCGGGTGTGGCCCAAAAACCAAAAAAAAAAAAAAAAAAAAAAAAAAAAAGAAAGTAAAAAAGAGAATTACTAGATGACTATTCATATACATACAATGAAGAAAAAAAGCAAAGAATTATATAGGCCCCATATATATACATATATATGGAAATAAATCTGTGATCCAGTCAATAGAAGTGTGAGGTAAGGATGCTCTGGAGGATCTTAGGATAAAGGTGGAGGGAACCTGGCATGCTGGTGGTAGGTATAAAGCAAAAACAGAAAAGATGGGGATCAGAGTGATAGTACAAAGTATAGGGTTTTTGCCTTGCAAATGGCCTACCAGGGTTTAATCCCCAGCATTTCATATCATCCACAAACCTGCTAAAAATAATTAATTTCTGAGTACAGAGCTAGGAGTAATTTCTGAGAAACACTGGGTGAAGTCCACCCCTCTCTATTCCCCCTTTCCCACCCCCAAAAACAGAAAAAATAATTAATTTAATTGTTGTTAAATTAAACTTTAACTTATTAAATTTATTTTATTTGTAAATTTACTTTTACCAGTTATTGTTTTATTTACTAATTTAATTTTACTTATTTTTAATTAAATAAAATAATTTTATTTTTGTGCAGACCTCTTTAGTTTCAGTGGCAGCAACCAGATTCCATTCAACCTTTTCCTCCCTTCCAGAAGCATGAAGCAAATTTTCCTTCGATCCTCACCTCTCATTGTTTTGTTTTGTTTTGTTTTGTTTTGTTTTGTTTTTTGAGGCCACACCAGTGACACTCAAGAATTACTCCTGGCTATGCGCTCAGAAATTGCTCCTGGCTTGGGGAACCATATGGGATGCCATGGGTTAGAACTGTGGTCTGTCCTAGGTTAGCACATGCAAGGCAGTTGCCCTACCACTTGTGCCACCACTCCGGCACCATCACCTCTCATTTTTAAGATCAAAGAGTAACTCATATTTTTTTCCTCACACACACACACACACAAGCACACACAAGCACACACGAGCTCACACCACCCTTCTTTTTGTGTGCCTATGAATAGGTCAGTAATATAACAGAATTTTCTAAGAAACTGTGTTTGTGAAACTCCTTCCTATATAACTAGAAATCTTAATTACAATACAGTCTTAAGCTAAGTGAGCATCAATTATGAGGATTTTCCTTCTGATATTTACATCTTGATCTGACTCATAACAGAGAATGTTATTAGTATATGGGTATACTAATAAAGGCTTTTAATATACTTGAGGAAAAACTGAGCTGACAGATTCAAAAAATCTACTTAATTACATTTATTTGTGCTGAAAAGTTATGCTAAAAATATATGGGCTCTAGCAGATCATAATCAGACCCGAATCAATTATTGGATTTGAAAACATTGTTATGATATTTCAGTCCTTCAATCCACTAAACAAATTAATCAAAAACCCTATCTTCCCATCCTAGATTTTATAAACATAATTAGAAAATTGAAATACATTGTTCTGCATTTTATGCCTTTTTCACGGCTTAAAATCAGTACTAATCAAGAATTAAATCAGGTATGAAATTTTATTGAGGTTCAAATAAGATTTTCTTCTTGCCAATCACTCTTCCATCTTTGTTCTCCCCACACACCAAGATAGACTCTTCTTTCTCTGGTTGTCTTTTGCACCTATGAAGACTACTAATGATTTGGGTAAGATTCAGAGCAAGACTAAAATGAAATGATCTGCCATCTCTGTTTACCCTTGAACAAGCAGCTCCTCTCTGGTCCCTTCGTGCTTAGCAGAAAGGCAGACTTAATTAGTTAAAGTCACGAACAACACGGAACAAAGTAGTCATTTCTAGCCTTTTGTGAATCTTTAAAAGATTCCGTTGGAAAAAAATGCCCGTTTTGCTTGCAATAATTTACACCAGAAAGGGCTTTGTAATTTACTATGCATCTTCCTATTCTTCCTTCAATCTAAGTTAATTTATTTTAAAGTACTGTCACCAACGGTCTTCGTTCAGATAGAAGATAAATATGAAAATTAAAATGCTTGATGGAATAAGATATTGCGGGAGCCCTCCAAGTCTAGGCAAATTAAAAGATAATATCTCTTAGATAAGACTCTTTCAAGCATCTCTTTCATTTTCCATACCTTAACTCTTCTCCATCCCCCATAAAATTTTCCTTTGTGAGTTTGTTTCCTTTTCCTGTAAATCATTTTTGGGGAGTAAACTGCAGAGTATACTTTCTTATGTAAGTTGTATGTAAGCTTGTCACTTCAGCCCATTATTAGTTTTTCTCATTTAAAGTCTAATATTTAGCATGCTTATTGTCTTTTTCTCTTGCCTCTGCTATGCTATGTGCAAAATCCAAAAGTACTTTTCTCTGGAGTTATAAGAAGAAATATTCTGTGGTCTTTCCAAAGTATTTTATGTGGCAATGTCTTTTTCCAATTTTTTTAAGAGGTAACAAAAACCTGAATATTAGTTTTAGGATGACCTTGTGTATTGTGGCAATTGTGATAGCACTATTTATAATAGAAAACATTTCCCAGAGCTGAAAACATAGAAGGTTGAGTCACTAAATTATTGATTAACATTAGAAAACCCTCTGCTACCATTCAAACCAATCTTATCAAGGATAATAATCCAGGGCTGGATTTCATTGTTTATATGCTTAGTGAATGAAGTTAAATTTATCAAAAGAATCCTTTCAATGTCTTGTCAATGTTTAAAGGTAAACCTTAGGTCCAAACTTAAAATTTTTTCCTCATTTCTCCTCACTCACAATTTAGTATCTGTCAATCTCAGGTCAAAGAAACCACTTCTATTGGGAAAACCTTCTTAATGAGTAGCTATTCTCCCTTCACTCCACTGTAGGGGTTATCATTTACCTTACTTCTATTACTGATTCTTTATCGCATCTTCATATGCACATTTATTTCACCACTGTGCTCATACATATGGAGCAAAATATTTATGAACGTTATTATCAGCAAAATGACGGAGTAGGCAGATGCAAGTTCCCATACCCCCAGAAAAAATAACTGAAAAGCAAGCAGAAATTGTCAGAACCAAAGTTTTGAAGTGCTCTGAAAGATCATCACAGAGTAAACCAATGAATGCCGAATCAGGAAAAAAACAACTGAAAGAGAATAAGTAAATGCTGCATCATTTTTCTTGGCCCTTTTTCTGTCTCTTCTAACATATTTGGGAGCTACTACATACCTGCAAGAGTGAGACAGAATTCTCCTTTGTCTAGTTGCACTTAAAACTAACTGAGGAAATAGACACAGCTGTCTCCAGATGGAAAAATAGTATAGTAGATAGGATACTTCTCTTGCATGCAACCAATCTGGGTTGATCCTCAGCACCCTGTATTGTCCCCCAAATCCTTCCGGGAGTAGTTCTCTCAATGCAGAGCCAGGAGTAAGTCCTGAACAGTGCTAGATGTGGCCCAGAAATCAATAAAATAAGATAAAATAAAATAAAAATAAAGGTGCTTATACAAGAGAAACAAAGATCTATTAAAATGAGCAATAATGAAGTCTAATTTCATATCAACTAAAATGGTCAAAATTAGCACATTAAAATAATAGGTATTACAATGTCGATAAAATAGTACTTTATGGTAATTTGAAGTCATCCAACTTAAAAAGCATATCCAATAAATGCAGCTACCAAAGCATAAAGAGAACACCATTATTATTGTATTTTGGATTGTAAATACCTTTGTGTTTCATACAGAATTTAAAATGCAAATTTATAAAAATCCATCAATCCATATTATGGACTCCTGGTAAGATGCCACTTGGAAAAAAAATGACACAGATGAGCACAGGCATCTTTGTGGGTTTTTGAAGTTAGTTTCCATTTTAACTATTTTCCACATACATTTAAGATGCTAAATATAATTCCTCTGGCAATTTCCAACAACAATCCACAGATAAAAAAAATGAGAAGTGAATCAATTTATTCACATCCAAAAGTCCCTGATCATTTTCTAATTGCAAAGTTGTGGCCCTGTGTGAAGCATTATTCTCTGGGATTTGTTGAAAGAACATTCATGGCTACAATCTCAAGAGTGAAAACTTCCAGAAGTCGATTTCGCACCACAAGGAGTACATCGCCTCTTTTCTCACCAACAGTTAGCTACTCTTTGGTCTCCTTCCTACAGCCCTGGCTACCTCCCCACTCTGTCTTACAAAGAGCAGCTGGAGCACATTTTATACACAAATCCTATTATTCCATTGCCCTTTTCAAATGGTAACAAAATGCAGAACTTTCCCTCTGCACTCTGAATAAAAACTTTGATTATCTGTCTTCTCTAGGAATACTAAGTCAAGAGGATCTTGGGGTGAGGGAGAAAGACAGTTACCTTGGTACATACAATGATTGCTGGGGATACTTTAAAGGAAGGTACAGTCTACTCTGTTCAAGCTCATGCTCAGAAATGTTTGGGGAACCACATCAGATATTGCGGGAACAAACCAGATTTGGCTGCACGTAGAACAAGCACCTCAACAAAGCCATCTATCTCAAACTGGACTGCCCTTGCCCTTAAAGCCACTGAACTACATTTTTTGGGAGCTATTTTTGCCAGGAACCCAAGAATAAGAGCTGTCAGGATTGATTCAGTGAATGCAGGAGGCCCTGGGGCTTGAACCTCAGCCTTACACTTGCTGGGTAAATGCTTTCAGCCATTATGTCACCTTCAGGGCTTCCAAATCTAGCATTTTTTACAAGTAGGGCCTTGAGACACTATCAAGGAAAGAAATCTCAAGAGCATTGAAATTTGTCAGGAACAATATACTCTTTTCATCTCCTGTATTCCATTGCATTCTCCTGAGAATGCCCTCTTGATGCTGGAAGCTAGTTCTCTAAAGACTAATAAGAATATCCCTGACATCCTTCACAGTTAAACTTGTCCCAGGAATCTCCCTGGCATCAGAAGGTGCCATTGCCCTAATGTTCCCCATTTACAAGAAGTCACTGGCTAAAAAGTAGAAAATAGAAAGTCATGTACAAAGAAATTAAGTTTTAGTAGAGGGGACTTTGACTCCATGTGCATAAAATAATCATTTCAGTGCAAGCCTCCCAACATGACAGCCAAGGAATCCTGGACCATCCATTTCTACATGGGCACTTTCAAGCCTCTTGGGTGAGACTGATGAAGGATGAAGTCAAAGAATTGGCAAAATTCTGTGCAGGATTCTTCACCCTGTACAAGAGTCAATTGATGTGGGATTTCTATGAGGCCAGTTCCCATACATTTCAAGAGCCTTAATATCATTCATTTCCCGGGCCCCAGTGGTAATTTTTGCTCGAAATTCATTCTTTTAAACTAATTAGACATGCCAAAGCAATCTATTAGAGGGGGCACATAGCACCACATTATTTATAGGATTTGGCAAGTACAAATCTCGTTGTATAAATTTAAGTGCACATGTGATTTAAGTTAATTTTTCTGAAATTAAACTTTATTTTCTTTTTTTCTTTTTTGAATTTTTCCATTCTGCCAGGCATTGCAAAACTAATTTAGGGGCATCCCATCTCCCAGTCACTGCCATCCTTACAACTTGATTAGTGATGCATCTATGCATGCACTAGGCTACTGGGAAGAGAAGTTAGCTGGCAGAGTCATGATCATGAACTTCCGTCATATCTGATATGCCCTCTTTTCATCTGGGTACAGAGTTGTCAGTCTGTACCAGGACTATTTTTCCTAGCTCCCAGCAGCCTTGCTTCAGCATCACTAGCACTGTCTTTGCCCCGTAGGGCACCTAGGAAATGATTCTTGCAGCATATCATTTTAGACTACTGGAAAAATCCATAAAGCCCCATACACTCTAAAAAAAGACACATGACTTAACAATAACACTATTTATGGTCCTGGAGATTTTTTGTTGGTTTGGTTTGGTTTAAGAGCTACAATTGGCTGTGCTCAGGGCTTACTTCTGGCTCTGCTTTCAGGGATCATTCCTGGCAGTGCTCAAGGAACCATATGGTTTGATGAGGACCAAATATGAATCAGCAACATTCAAGTACCACTGTACTATCATTTTATTCCAAAAAGTTATCAATTTCATTTATTTTTAAAATTCTGGATTTAAACTTTGGAGTTTCCAAGCCTAATTTTCTATCCCTTTCTACCCCTAACCTCAATTTTGAGGTATTTAATATGTCATGGTCTAGTGTCTAAATAGAGGCAGAATTAGAAAGCTATCATGTAAACAAAAATGTCCAATAACTGGAAGAATGAAATAATTCACCCTAAAAAAGGGAAAATTATTCAGCTTTCAAATGTTTGTTCCTTTAAGAAATTATTAAATTGAACTAAAGCTTGGGAAATTTTTTTTTTAAATCTCATAATGTTCACTTTTACAAGATGCCTATACATGCATATGACAAATTTGAAAGTGAATATATAAAAATAATAAACACTAAGCAGGTGTGCATAGGAGATTCAATATTTTTTCTCCCCTTCTTTGGGCATACAAATGGAAATGCATACTCTTTACAGTAGAAGCACACATACAACTTGGATTTCTAAGAAAGAAAAAATACAAGTGCTGTCGAGAGCCCAAATAAAATAAGAATTGGAGAGATTTCCTTGGTTTGGGCACTTAGAAGGTAATTGAAGAACTTAGCCAGAGCATTTTCAGTGAAGCTGATGGGGGTGGAAGTCAATTCGCTGTAGATTAAAATTTAAAATGGGAAGTTAAATATGTTAGTGAATCTAAACCCGATTTCCAAACAGCTTGGGCTATAAAAGGAGAGAGATAAAGCAATAGCTACAGCGAGGCATTAGCTCAGAAAAAGGCTTCTATATATTTAATAGAAGATATTAGCAGATACTTAGGGGCTGGGTAGGAGTGAGAAGAAAGGCAAACATTTGAATATAGGTTAAAAGCCTCAATTTACTCTGTGGAGAAGGAAAGAAAATTATTAGTAGAGAAAAGTGGCTGATGCCAGGGTAGGCTCTAAGAGAGGGAAAATAATAAAGAATTAAAACCAGTGGCTGTGATGAGCAGCCTAGGTAGGAGAGCAATGGGCAGACGAATATTCTGAGCAGCATTGGAGTGAAGCCATCAGGGGTTGCTGGAAAGTGTGATGACACCAATCTATTCCAACGTGTGATCCAATCTAACAGACTGCAGGAGTCTGAGACTGGAGCAGGAAAAGGTGGGCCCATTTGGAGTTGAGAGTTGACAACTTTTGGTAGGAAAACAGGACAAAAACCCTCACTCCTGTTCAACTTCAGTGATGTGGAAGCCCAGGGAACTGGGATGGAAATGGTGCCTTGGAAAAGGAGCTCACATGTAGCACTAAGAGTTGAGAGCTTGAAGCATCTTCAAGACTGGGCTCTAGGGCACTCCTTGATCTCTTCCTTGCTAATAGACTACTTCATTAGCATCTCTTGTTGACAGATCTGTTTGTTGTTGTAGTTGTTATCATTTCCTTTTTTATAAATACAATCTAACCAGGGAATATATTTACCAGCACAATTTCTTGAACTTTTTTTTTTTACTTTGGAGAGGTGTGGTTAGAATTAGACACAAAAGGGAACTAACTACCTTAGGTTCTATAGTTGATTACTTCCTGCATGCAATGATTAAGAGCCATGTGATACAGAAATTGAACTCAAGTTTCCCATATGCGTAGTATGTTCTGAGCTCATTGAACTCTCCACCCTTTTTCTTTTAATTTCATAGCATACAAATGATATTTAAAATATGCCTTTTCCTGAGAAAAATTGATAGACATTCTAATAGAAATTTAAAACATATAGCAAAAATGTTAGGTTTAAATTTATTATGAAATAATGATCCTAAATAGTTAATATAATGGTAATATTAATCTCATCTAAAATAGCAGGATGCGATCAAAAAGATAGTACAGTTGATGGGGCACTTGTTTTGGCATGTAATTGACCTGGGTTCAATTCCCAGCATCCCATATGGTCCCTCAAGTCTGCCAGGAGTAAGTACAGGAATTGCCAAGAGTAACCCCAGAAGAGCTCCTGGTATGACCCAAAAATAAAGAAAAAAATAAAATCAGAAACAGAAAAAAATATAAGAAAAAACTTTTCTTTGTGACTATAATCCTTAGAATTTACTCTCTTAACCACTCAGTTATGAATCATACAGCAGTTGTGGCTTGCTGATTCTATCTTTTATCCCATAGAGTATTCTTGAATAGCTAGAGAAGCAACCGTGTGTGTTGTCACACACGGAAAAATGAGCAGCTCTTTACTCCTGAGAATGAAGTTGATCTAAAGGCATTGGTGAGTTTGCCCAGGTCTGTGCAGGAAAAGAAGCTCTAAGGAAACAGATGAAGGCCCAGACTCTGCATCTTGCCAGAGGTTATCCAACCTTTTACTGACCAAACTTCTTCCTGACAATTTGGTTTTATAAAAACAGTGAGCAAAAATATGTCAAGATCACATTTTCCTCTCTGATTACAGGAAATAGTATTTATATTTTTCTTACTAATTTGACAAAATAATTCATGTAAATTATTCTTTTAAACTTTCTGATCTTTATTTTTGGTTTTGGAATCATGCCCAGTAGAACTCAGGACTTAATCCTGGCTCAAAGCTCACTGCTTAAGAGAACCAGGATGCCCAGGACTGGCATGCAGGCAAGTGTCTTAATTCTTGTACTATCACTTTGGTTCTGTATTTTAGCAAGTAGACATGATTTTTTTATCCTAAATTATTAAGAAAATTACTTTTATTATTGGTGTCAGAGTGTCTCTGATAAGTTGGGTTTTTTTCTCTGATAACATTGGTTCTTTCCAATAATATAGAAAATGGGAAATACTGGGTACACACTAAGAATCTACCTGGGGGACTAGGGTGAGGTGGCAAGAGAGCAACTATTTCATGTCCAGATAATCTGTAGAATAGATTATGGGCTCAAAGTCTGAGAGGGGTTTTGTAGCATATATCATGACGCACATTAGAGCACCAGCCTTCTTTATTTAGAAAGAATATTAAATATTTAGCATAAAAACTAACAATAGACACCATAATTTTTTTCAAATTAGCCCCAATCTGTAAATCATATTAATAAATACACCCAAAAATGAGAAAAATTAAAACACTATGTATACTTTCACAAGTAGATATTTGTATTACAATTCCGTAATTATTAAGGATTATTTTAAATTTAAATTTTTAAGGCAAATATTTGTTGAGTTTTTTTGTGTGTGGGGGGGGCTCCCGGTGGAGACCAGAAGGCCTGCTGGACAAATTCTAAAAGAGCTGTAATACTGAAGTTTTTTTTTTTTTTTTTGGTAGAGTTAGTTATTGAGTATCTATTCTGCATCTGACACTGGTATAGGTGTTGAATAGATATTATTTATTATTTTTACCCTTAACACTATCAAGTAAGTTGTATTGTCTCAACTTTATTGTCATAAATAAAATATTTTCATTATAATTTAGGTGGTTATTATAGAGTTAAAGCTCATAGGATTCACGTTAAAAGTTACTGCACCATACAACCACCAAAATGCCTATGCCCCAATATAACTGTGTTCACTACAATTTTAAAGGAGAGAGAAGAAGAGAAATTCTCATGTCACTGGCTAGTCAACACTACCCGGAACAAGGTGTTTTGGTCACTATTCGTTATTTTGCAATAAGGTAAAGTTATTAAATCTTATGTTTTCAAGAATGATCTGGTTTTATATTCATTTATCCAGTGGGACTTATTATTTTTGCTTTCCAACATTGTGTTATTACATTGAGATTATTTAATATCCAGAGGTGAATCTGTTTTTAAAAATAGAATTGATTCAGAAAGTAAAGTCTAATAACTCTGTCATTCTCACAAATTGACCTGTCTGATATATCTCCCAATACAGAAAAAGCCTCCATACCAAACTTAGTTACTGCTAAATATCAAAAGTTTGACTCTTGATATGTTCCAGTATTGACCATAAAGGGGTGTGGTCAAAGGTTTGGTTCTGAGCAGCTTCATCTTTAAATGTCACTGAAGTTTCCAACACATCAATAGAAGGGAAAAATTCATCTTTTTCTAAGCATCATTGAACACCACCATTGTATTTTAAAAGTACACTTGTAATAAGGCAAAGAACTCTTATCTCTGGGTTTATTTTTATTAAAAGTCAGGATGCATACCTTAATAACTCTCCTGAGAAGCACCAAGCAAATAAGTAGTAATTTAGACTTTAATTTTTTTTTTCAAGTACAAATTAAAACTTGTCTCACAAGTCAAATGGGGGTCTTTCTACACTTTATGTGATGGAAAAGAGAATTAATCTAGACTACACAGAAGTCTTTGCATTAGAAATCTTTCCTTAGCCATGCTCCCGAGCTCATGGTTCCCTATTAAGGGTCTCTCTCTTTTTCACCTATCAATCCCCTGACAAAATATCTAACTTGACTCAACTGATCTGAGTTCCAACTCTAGGATTGTCATTAACACTTGCATGTTTAAGGGCAAGTTATTTCATTTTTTATTACCATTACATTCATGTCAATAAATAGTACTTAATTTAGGAGGAAGCTTCTGAGGGTTAAGATAGATATTGTGAGTAAATAGTACATGTTGACTCATATAATTACATATAAAAGGAGTGATTGTAAATTAAATACAAACTTAAAAAACAGAAATATTTTACTGGGCTTTTTCCCCTCTGGAGAAGCCCATGTTCTCTCTTGAATATGTATCTCTATCTCTTTCTACTCCTCTCATATTTCTTTAAGTTTCTTAAAAAATAACATCTTGCTTCCCTAAAATATATGTGAAACTAGTATACAAGCATTTTTTTGAGAAATAGTATGGTGAAGAAGTTTTAATTACTAGGGTAAAATGAAAAACAATAAGGCATATCTCATTTTTTTTTTTGGTTTTTAGGGCCACACCTATTTGATGCTCAGGTGTTATTCCTGGCTACATGCTCAGAAATTGCCCCTGGCTTGGGGGGACAATACGGGAGGCCGGGGGATCGAACTGTGGTCCTTTCCTTGGCTAGCACTTGCAAGGCAGACACCTTACCTCTAGCGCCACCTCACCGGCCACAGTATATCTCATTTTAATGTTTTAAACAATAGAGTGTTCTGACTTATTTTCAAATGCTGGATAATTTATAATTAGGATGTTCTGTGGCTAAGCTTTGAAATGGAGGAATTGATATATATTCATATTCAAGTCTCTAAGACTATTTTTATGAAAAGTCTAGGATTAGCAAAACTAAAATTACAAACACACTTAAAGAAAAACACAAAAGATCATGTAATATCTATCATTTTAATGGTAATAAGTATAGCCTTTAGAGGCATAGGCAAAAAGGGCTGCATTTAGCAGTTCATTCTATCACCATGCCAACTTTTATGTTGTCAGTTTCATTAGCCATTGCATAATGGGCAAGATTAATAATCATGAGCTTTCAGATTTTGCACACAGTTGACAGATAAATAAGGAGCAAAAGAACCTCTTTCTCTAAGAGCAAAGAAAGTCACCTGCCAACAGAAAACTTCCTTCTCTACCCCTTCTGGCCGAAGTACCAAAGTATTTCTGACCAAAATACCAGTTCCCATAGTTCTGGGAACTTAGTACTCACTGGAGAGGTCCTGGGGAATTTGTTGAGGCACTGGTAAAAAGTAGCTGATAATTGCTAGCAGAAGGGATGAAACCATCGTAATAATTGTCAAAAGCAACAGACCAGATACTACTCCCCAACACCAGTTATTGATCATTTCCTGCCATGACATCATGGAGTTCATGGTCCTTTCAGCTCTGGGTTTGTTGACCTTCTTCTAGGTCCCAACCCCCTTTATGTCTTTCTATCTGAATTTAAATATTTATTTGTGCCTCATTCTTCCCTCTGTCCTCTGATTGTGTTAGTTCTACTTACATTGCAGTTCATCAGCATTTAATAATAACATGAATTATTCTCGATTTGATCATTTAAATGGTGCTAAAGAAAAGTGATCAAGGAAGGTCAGAGAGATAGTTCATTGGAGAGAGTCACATGCATTTCTTGCACAGGGACTCAAGTTAGAACTAATGAGTGTGGCTCTGGGGATCCCTGGTATTGCTAGTTATGGCCCTGGGTGACCCCACACAAAGCCCTGATGAGCAGCACTGAATTGTCAGTCTGGGCATTGAATTGCTGAGAGTGGCTCTGTTTGGAGGAGGAAAAGGAGGAATGGAATGAGAATGAGAATCGTTCAAGGGGACCAGAGCAATAGTGTAGCAGGTTTGTCTTGCATGCAACCCACCTGGGTTTGATCCCCAGCATACCATAAGTTACCCAGAGAATCCAGTTTTCCCTCAGAGAACCAGGAATCAGCTGTAAGCATCACTGAGTGTGACTAAAAAAGCCAAAAACAAAATTGATCAAGGAATAATAACATCTTTACATCAACTGAAGCTGCATTTTGTTGTTATTTTTTGTTTGTTTGTTTTTGTTTTGAGGCCACATCTCTCAGTGCTCAGAGCTTATTCCTAACTTATTCCTAGCTCATGGCTTACTTCTGGTGATTGTCAGGGGACTATACAAGGTGATGGGATTAAACCTGGGTCCTTTTTAGTCCCTTAATCTGTAAGTGGATACTTGAATGTTTCTCCCTGCCTCTTTGTTTTTAATTTACTCTCAGAAACTTCCTCTTTTGATTTTAGAAGCTGAGATTCTTTCAGGTTTATATGTTATAAATGGTTTTGACTGAAAAATCAGTGTTAACCATTGGGTTTGAAAGCAGGTGTCTTGAATAATCTGAAATACTGCTGCTTTTTGAATGTCCACTTTCAAAGTTCATCTCTTATCTATATATCAGCTTGGTTATTCCCCTTAGCACAAGAAAGTAGCTATCATTTATGGTTGATAGTTCTAGAGTATATTAGAGCTATGATTTTATCCTGTCCTATCATCAATTTCTATGGGCTAAATGTATATGCTGTCCATTTTCCTCGGTCCAGCCTTTGCAGAATATGCTCTTCAACTTTGAAATGCATGCTTGGTTGCCCACAGTTAATTAAATGACTAATCAGCTACTGAAAGACAAAATGGATGAGACAGTAACAATTAAATTATAGGGTCTTGGGAGATATCTTAGAGAGAAGACATCCATACACCATGTTCAATAGGCCCAGTTTTATTCCTAGTATCACATGTTTCCACCAGCACCACTAGTTGTAGCCACATAGCCCTGATAACCCCCAGTACCAATGGAACAGTCCATTGTACAATCAGTCCACAGGGTCAGTCCAAGATTGGCGAATTGATTCTCAACTCCACTGAGCACTGCCTCGGAGACACCAAAAACTAAAGTATAAAATTAATGTATTAACTTGTACTTCACTCAAGTAAATATTTATATAAAAAGATAACTACTGATTTGCAGAATAGACAGCAAGATCAATGAAATATATTGTCAATGTTATATTTATCTACTTTTTCTTCCTTTGCTGTCCATGAAATGAGGTTTTTAGGGGTGAATCATGGAACACCTTAGTAACTTCAAAAACATGGATTCTTACCCTGAACATTCATATGCTTCTTGCCATAAATTACCAATGCAAGATGATGGGTATGAGAGAAGAGAATGTGGCAAATATTTTAAATATAAGTTTTAGGAGAGTAATATTTTTTATTCAATTCAAATATTAGGACCCAAGGCTACAATTACTTGATTTCACTCTTTGTAGCTCTACACATGAAGTTTGGAAATCTAAACCAGACCCTAGTCTCAGAAAGCAATCTGAACCACTACATTTCAATAGGATTACTAACAATTCACCAAAAAGATACCAGACCATGCATTGAATTGAACGACTTTTTATTTTACTTCTTGTCATTTCAACTTAGAGAAAGATGCCTGGGCCACTATCTAACTCTGCTTCCTTTCTCCTCCAAATCTTAGACACAAATGAGAAATAAAAACATCAGAACATTCATTATTTAATCTTCTAACTTCTATTGATGACTAATTTTAAATGTCAAATTCCTCACAAGCACAAAATAAAACTATGCAAAATGAACCACAAAATATAATAATATCTAAGCCTCTGGTCAGATTTCCATTAAGAAATTTTTTTGCTTTGCATTACATCATCTTAATGTTTGATAAACTCTGTAGAAATGGGCCAGTATTTTAATGATTATAGTTTTAAGATAGAGATTTACATTTGAGAATTTTATTCTCAACAGATTAACCTCACTGGATAGAATTATTCTTTGCCTTATAGAAAAAATGTCACTTTTCCAATTGGTTTTTCCATTATTCTAAAGAAATGTTTTATCTCAAGGGCTATTGTTACTACACAAATAGTAACTAGAACTCAACATTTTCCTCATGTACAATGGATATATAATGCCTATTTTTTATTTTTTATTGAAATGATAATGTATGTAAACAACTCAAAATAATGTTTTACCGTTAATAATGTTCCATCTAAATAATATTAAAAATGCAAGTAGAATAATTATTTCATTCTCCCAAATAATTATTTTATTTTGGATTATATCTGTCTCCCATTAGGCAACATACAATGGGTTGAAATAAATTTCAAATACAAACACTTGTTTATAAATCTCCATCTGTGATTTTAACTATATAATAATGTTATGCAAGTAGAATTTGTTATTCTGAAAGTATTTTAACTTGAGTGTATAAAAATATTAGCATAAGAAATTACTTTTACAAGGGTGGCATGTGTAAGTCATCAATATCAATTTAGTTCAGAAATATTTGCCAAAACATTTATAATACAATTATACTTAAGAATTAGTATGGCTTTACTTATTTAACAACTGTTTCAATATTGCTGTGTTTATATTTTTTAAATACATCAGCAAAATCTCCTGACTAAAAAAAAAATGTATGTATAATAAACTTGCCTTTTCTTTCTAAGTATGTACATTTTACAACTGGCTTAATGGTACACTTAAAGTTGTAAGAATTTTCCAAGACTGAGTCCCCTTTTTTGCCTCCTGAGCTTCTGGGATAGATTCTAGTCCCCAAAGCCATCAAACTGGAATAAGGTGAAAAAATGAATGAATTAAAAAAAAAACTACTTAGTAGCATTTAGCACAAGAACTAAGATTTGGAATTAACCTTGATGTCCAACAACAGGTAAGTGGACCATGAATATGTGGCATATATACACAACAGAATATTATGCATCAGTAAGAAATGATAAAATCATGCAACTTGAAGCAACATGGATAAATATGGAAGATATTATGTTAAATGAGCAAACCAGAAGATTGATAAACAGAGGATGATGCCATTTACATGTATTTAAAATAAATAGATGAGGAAATGCAATGGTTTAAAGGAAAGGATGCTTAGATCACCCTTGGCCCCAGAGTCAATAGCACTGAAATCAGGAGACCCAAATTTTAACAGTTAAGGTTAAAAAGATACCTGTCAAGATGGCAGGTTGGAAATGGGATAGTCAGAAAGGGAATCTGGGAATATTGGAAGAGTGGAGTTGACATTAGTGGCTGGATTGGTGCAGGAACATTGTAGGTCTAAATCCCAAATACAAATAACTGTAAAACCACAGTGTAAATTAAATTTTAAAAAGAACATAAAAATACAAATATTTAACATTATAAAATAATTTGGGATGTTATTTATGTTTGGTCACATATATCTGAGTAATTTATCTCTTATTTATATAAATTATCCTATGTTTCAATTGGTTTTCTTGGATGTTGTTTCACTTAAATACAGTTTCCTAGAACTTCTTGAGAATATTGTGGGAGAAATTCCTGTCCAGTTCTTTTTTTTTTTTTCATCTTTTCTGTTGAAAGAAAAGTTCCTATACTGTATTTTAAAGGAGTAATTTATTGTGTAAATGCTCTAAAGCTTTAAGCTGTCTATCAGATTAACATATTAACTTTAATTGGTATTTAATAATTACATTACCTAAGTTTAATTGAGAGAAGATAAAGATTTTTTTCTGTTTAAAATTCAAAGTTTAGGGCTTTATGAAATTTTGTCATGATGAAATCTAGAATGTTGTTACTAATAAAATTTCCTGTAATTATGAAAATGACATTTACATAGACCATGTGCCTATCATGCTTACATACTTAGGATATATAAATAATCCTAAATATAAATATTTATATATTTATAAATATATAAATATTTATATATATAAATATATCATGTCACTTTTTATTAAAGAGTGAGAAAATGAATAAAATAAGAGCCAATATATGTACTATATGGAATATTAGATATAGATATATGTGAATAATCAGAGTAGTAAGACAGATTTGCTGTTTGGGATTAGGTATTGAAAATTTGTTTTAAAATTCTCAATATTTTAGATAAAGTAGGACTTCTTTATGAATATAGTATCATCATGGAAAAGTCATTCTAGTATTTGCAGGCAAAAACTCTTTTCAAGAATCACTAAAATGATTTTCTGAAGGCATTTGATCTTTAGATTCTCAATACCAATTTTCCTTTTAAAATGCTTTAAACCCTTTAGAGCCATTTCTAGGAAAAGCCATTGTATATTTGTACTCCTCTATATAAAGTCATTTCTATGTCATATTATTAGATGTCATAAATCTAGGACTTCTGAACTTACTGATAATGTTCTTTCATTGAAACAGCTGGATCAACCCAACTGGATTTAGCAGCAGATCAACATAAAATTTTACAGTTTATTGGCTAGTAAGACTTATCTATAGTTTGATATCAAATAGTATTAAGGTATTTTCATATACATGTATATATGATCTAATTAAAGTTCTATTAAAACATCACATTATCACATATTTCTGCCAAAGAATTTCTTTCCCTGCTTGGTATTTGTCTGATTGCTCTGTTTAAACTCTCTGTAGGTCAAGGACATAAATCTTTTGACCTAATTTCCCCAAGTTATTAATCAACACTTAACTCAAAATTTTCTAATTTCTCATTTGACATTTAATCTATGTACATAAAGAAAATAAATCATAAAGTTAAAGCTATTTTGTGTGATTGCATTGATCTGCTTTCACATGGAACTTTAAATATGAAGTCTGTGTTCCCACAGGCTTTACAAATTTGGGCAATGCGAAAATTAATTATGATATAGAAAAGTGTTTATTTTAGTTTAAAATGTCTCACTCAGGGATCAAGAGGTAGTACAGCAATTAGAGTGCCTACCTAGAATGTACCTTACCTGGGTTCAATTTCTGGCACCACATTATGGCCAGAGCATTGCCAAGCTTGGCCTTGGAGGTATATGGTACCACTAAAGTGGCCCACGAAAACTCTAGTCCAGCAAAACCTTTATAGCACAACAACCTGGTTGGCTGAGAATTGCTGGTGAGGTAGGTTTCCTGTACCCCCATCTCCCTTGCCCAGCCTCCTGAGCATCAACCGGGAAAAAAAAAAAAACTTCCTCCAAAAAAAAAGGGAAGAGTGTCACTCACAAATAGCTCTAGAAAAAAATGTATAACAGAAAACAAAAGTCCAGGATCCAGGGTGGTAACAGTTTAAATGATCTGTTTTATGCCATAAAGTCTATTGCATTAAAAATTAAATTCAAATCCTAAAAGGTTGATGCCTATCTTTTAATAAGTCAACGATAATGGCAAAACACTACAAAGATGAAAATCAGAGTATAAATTTAGTTGCAGAATAGAATGTGATTTTCAACCTTGGAAGGTTCATTACCAACTGTATAGTTTTGAGTGGCTCCCATCTCTTTTCTGCAATTTCTGTTCCCCAGGAAAAAAAAATGAGAGACCAATTAGCTTACTGGTTTCCAGATATATTTGCAAGTCTGTCTAGATCTTAGAAAACAGCTAAAAATAACTTTCTTTCTACTCCATATTTCCTTTAATCTCAGGTTAACTTTTTTATAGCAGAGGAAATAATTGTGTGTGTTTCTTTGTTGTTTTTTGTTTGTTTGTTTGTTTGTTTGTTTTGATGGGAGACCACACTCTCTTGCGAGCTTACTCCTGGCTCTGTATTCAGGTATTCTTGGCAGGACTCTAGTGACCATATTTGGTGGAGATTTGAACTTGGGTTGACTATGTGTAAGGTGCCCTACCCACAATACTGTCTCTTTGGCCCCAGCAGAAAATAATTATAATCTCCAAAAGTCTAAGATATCTTCCTTCTATTTAATATAAATCACTATGTCAATATACATGAGTTGTGCTCATGTGTAAATGTGTGTAAATTGATAGTTTTTCAACATCTAATGAATAGATTAAAATACTTTAAATTGTACACCTGTGTTTGGGCAGGGAAAGGTCTTCGGTACTGGCAATTATTTACATAAAAGAACAAATTGGTTTTGCTGAATTCGCTGACTTCCAAACTCCATTTCTAAGTTCCTACCATTTCAAGGCTGTCTTGATTAAGATGTAGGAGGGAATTAAGTTTATTCAAGTTAGATTAATGAAAAGCTGATTTGAATAGTGTTATCCCACACTATTATTTCCTTGCTTCTCCTTCACTCTGTTAATATTCTTTTTCCTTACTCCTCGAGTTTAATATATGATTATTTTACAGAAAGTACTCATAGAGCACGTTTCAGAACCACATGTGGCCATTTTATATCGGTTGCAGTATTTTGAAATTATGGTTTCATTATCTCTTGGCCTGGTTTTGAGAGAGAAAAAATAAGTGCATCGCCACCATTATAAGCTATGGGGGCTTCGGAAAACCATTAAGATTGAAACACGATGCTTGCAAAAAATGATTCTAACAAATGATGTGCTTTGAAATTTCTTTTGACTGTGTTCTTATTCATTTTTTTTTAAATCTCACATAGTGTTCTAAATCAGTTACAATGAATCATAGGGTTGAATTCAGCTTTGCAAATATATTAAAAGAAATTATCAGGCATTTCATTTCATCAAGAAATATCACACAAGGAACAAAAGTAAACCTTTGCTAGCAAGTATTGCACAAAGAGCAAAAAGAATTGAATCAGTATTATTGCTTTCCATTTGACAAGCACAAAATTGTGCTATCTCCAAGAGAGAAACTATTTGTAAACTTCTCTGAACACAGTTATCTTTGTATTCATTACTTACAAATCTATATTGTGGTTTGGTGATATTGCATAAATACTGTGGTACCTGAGCCCACATTATACACCTTGTTTAAATTCTCTTTGGTTACTGATGATGTTATTTAACTATTTGCTCTGGAAAATTTGAGTTTCCTTCTGAACTTTTAAAGGTGGTAGAAATGGAGACATATAGTCATAACTTCACTATCACCTTTGTTTAAAGTACAGAGTTTTCACTTTTAAAATGAAGCCTCTTTCCTCCGCCATTGTGTGAATGAATTCTAGAAGCAACTTTATGATTTCTAATATTTCCAAGATTATCTGGTGACAGATTACCTGGCTTATTACATATTGCTCTAAGATATGTAATTAAACAGCATATACTAAGAAATGTTTTTCATTGGTTAATTCTTCTAGACAAATGTGTTATATAATTATTGTTTAAAACTATCAGTCTGGCTTTCAGTTATCCAGAGACTGATTTGTTATTGTTATTATGTGAGGTAAATGCTAATTCACAATTTTCTCAGACACTATCAACTGGATTCTGGTTTTCAAATTCAAGAATAGGACAGAGAGATCATCGAGGGGTTAAAGTATGTCTTACAAAGTAGCTAACCCAGATTCAATATCTTACACCTCCTATGGTTCCCTCCAAGTCTGTGATCCTGAAGACAGGTCTAGGTATAAGTTTATAATAATAATAAACTAAAAGAATGATGAGCACAACGTAGAAGAGAAGTTCATTAAACCACTGAGTACTTTGACTTCAACTCTGTCAAGTTCTTGGGAAGGTAGGTAAATGTTCTGCATTCCAGGAATTATTTGCCTTTAAGTCTGGTTCTACTTTCAATTCCTAGGGACAGTAGGGAACTATGTTTTATGAAATTGCAGAACATCTCTGAAAACTGAGTTCATTTGGAATCTGAACTATAAGCTATATACTTTCCCAGATCCCTACTATTTAGACTGCAGTGTTTGCTTTCACATTATATAAATAGTTAATAAACCATCTATATCAGAGATAAGATTCAGATCAATATATTTAAAAGATTTTTCTATGTTTTTTGTTTAATAGTTTTAGTATTTTAGTAGAGACTTTTCTCCCCTCTTTTTCTGGTAAGAGGTCTATCTTCCAGATTTAATATGAAAGATAATTCTGGTAATAGGATTTTTGTTGTTGTTTTTAGGCCACACCAGTGATACTCAGGGGTTATTCCTGGCTATAGGCTCAGAAATTGCCCCTGGTTTGGGGGACCATATGGGACACCTTATACCCTGCGCCACTGCTTCGGCCCCAGAATATTTTAATGGCAAAATAATTTATTAGATAAATACTGATAGGAGTAAACATAACAACAGTATATATAGGTGCAAATAGTCAGTTGTGTAGACCATTCAAAAAAATACATGCTTGAATTTTGGAGTCATTTTTAAAAGGTAAAACTACTCTAGTTTTTCTATAGGCAAATTCCAGAAAGCTTTGTGAGGTAAGTACTGTAAATTGTCTTCTTTTTTTTTTTTAATTTTATTTTTATTATTTTTTTTTTTTTTGGTTCTTGGGCCACACCCGGTAACGCTCAGGGGTTACTCCTGGCTATGTGCTCAGAAGTTGCTCCTGGCTTGGGGGACCATATGGGACACCGGGGGATCGAACCGCTGTCCGTCCAAGGCTAGCGCAGGCAAGGCAGGCACCTTACCTTTAGCGCCACCGCCCGGCCCCAAATTGTCCTCTTTATAATAATTATTTTTCTAATTTCTTTCTGTACTGACTGAGACTTATAAAGGACCTATAGAAAATGTAAGGACATCTCAAAACAATTTTTAAAATATATATGATTCAGTAATTTAACTCCTTGGATCTTATCACCAGAACATAAAACATACTTTAAGGAGCTTAAATGATAGTCCAGCAGGTAGGATGTTTGCCTTGCACATGGCCAACTGTGTTTGATCCCTGGTATCATATTGTTCCCTGAGCCCATCAGGAGTGATCTCTGAGTAGTGAATCAGGAACAAGCCCTGAGTTTACTACCCAGATGTGGCCGAACAACTTACTCCCTTAAAAAAGAAAACACATTAATTTGAGAAATATATATGCACAAGATAATTTCAGTGCTATTTACATAATTAAGATCTTGAGATATCCAACTGCCCCACAACAGATAGGCAGACAAAAGAAATGTAGTAGGTAGACTCCTACTAAGATATAAGATGAAATCCAGTCTTTGCTTCAACATGAATACAACTAAAAGAGTGTCCTCTCATTAAGTCAGAGATGACAAAGACATGCTGGATCATGTCACTTAGATGTGGTATATGCAGAAATAAAATAAGTGAATGGATACTATCCAATGAAAACCAGCCATTGAACTCTGATAACAGAACCAAGATTACTTGTGCTGCAGAGATGTCAGGCATTCGCCTTGCATGTGGCCCACTAAATTCAATCCTTGATACCCCATGTGGCCTCCTCAGTCCCTCCACTCCAGAAATCCTTGAGTATAGAGCCAGGAATAGTAAGATCTCCCCCAAATAAGCCCCCCCCCCAAAAAAAACACAACAAAAAGACAAAACCAAGGTTACCAAAATTGGAATTAAGAAAATGGAGGCAAAGAAGAAACCTCTGAGTGGTGGTGAAAGGCCTTGGAGGTAGGTATAGTCAGTAATATTGTACCTCTATCCACAAGTATTAATACTATTGTAAACCATATTACCTCAGTAATAATAATAGTAATAACAACAACAACAATAAATTCAAACATAGCAAAAAAAAGGACTTTGGATTCTTCTATTTTCTTGTATTATTTCGTTGGTTTTTGCTTTTGGGTCATAACCATGTTCAGGATTTACTCCTTGCTCTCTACTCAGTGATCACTCCTGGAGGTAGTTTGGGGTACCACATAGGGTGCCAGGGAACAAACCTAGATTGGTTACATGCCATGCAACTAGCTTACCTTCTGTGCACTCTCTTTCTCTGTCTCTCTCTCACTCACTTACTCTCTGACCCCTTCTTAAAGATGCCAATGATAAAAACGCTGTTCTCTTTTATTTCTTAAAAAAAGGTAAAAGAGAAATACAATCAGACAACTGGCACTAAATTTCCAAATTAAAGGTAAAAATGTGAAACTTCTTACCTGCATAAATATGTTTTCTTATGACATTCAATTTGAACTCTCTAAAAGAAAGCTACTTTTAAAAAGGGTGTCCTTAAATTATATGCTTTTGTGTCATTAAACATTTATTTTCTTCAAATACATCAAGAATGTCATTCATTCAAAGCTGTATGTTATCTTTAATCATAAAACACAACTAGGCTTATTGAATATGAATACATTCGTACTTTGATGCACTCAAAATTGCTGTGGTTTGCTTTTTTGGGAAAAAATTCTGTTTCAGTGTAACTTTAGCTTATGAATATTATAACAGCTCTTCCCTGTTCACATTCAGTGAAGTGAGACAACCTTCACTCTGGTGTTTGGGGTCTCCTTCCAAGAATTTGTCTTATGAAAATGCATATTCAATGGTTGAATGTCTCTGAAGAAAAGCAATATGGAAAGCTTATAACCTTTATGAATACTTTGGGCTTTGTTTTTATTTTTCAGAATAACAGTAAAATATTTCATATGTTCACTTTTCAAAATAAAAGGATAAATGAATTTCACAGAGTAAAGAAGACTACTATGTTTTTCTCACTAGGGATATGTGTGTATGAGACAGAGAGAAAAAAAGAGACAGAGAAACATACACTTAATCACTATCATGCTACCCAGACTATCAAATTCACTAGATTAGGGGTTATCATTGGCCTTTGAGTCATACGGGTATTTATGCTTTTAATATTAGAACCATTTCTTTCGAATTGCTGGATAAAAAATAGTATTTTGCAACATGAAGCACCTGACTCTAGAAATTAAAAACTAGAGGCTATTCAAGTGGTAACAGTACATGTAAGGTCAAGTATAGTACATGCTTTCATGATTATTGGAATAATCATTTCCTACCTTTTCATTGATATTTGATAGTAATATATATACACAAATATATATATAAACACATATTTGCTAAGTAGAACATCAGCAAAAAAGGGGAGCTTAATAGTAATTTAATGAGATTGTATTGAAGCAAAATGCTTCTAGATTTAAAAAGCAAGTAAGTAAAACCTTGAGAAAAGGCCATGGAGAGTTGAGAGACATGAGCTGAGGTGTGTGTGTGTGTGTGTGTGTGTGTGTGTGTGTGTGTGTGTGTCTGTCTGTCTGTCTGTCTGTCTCTGTAGTCATCCTATTCTAAACACATCAGTTTTCCTCCTCAGGTCTTGAAGAGTGCCTTAAAGCTTTGAATTTTTGCTAAATGGTCCTAGGAGGTCTGGTCAGGGGGCCCCATTTTTTCAGTCCTCAGCTTTCCCCTCCCAAGGACTCCATCCTGCCTCCTTCGTGCAAGTCCCTCTAGTCTAGTGGATGCTGTCTGCTTTCTCCCTTTTCTTCCACTCCCCCAGCTGAGCCCCACCATAGCAGCTATGATAGCCTTAATGTTTTGAGCTAAAGTCTCACTTTTTTTAGCATCACAGATGATTTATGGGAGTAGACTTTTTTATATGGACATATTGAGGAGCTGTCAGATTGTGTTGATTAAGTAGTCCGGCTGCAGAGGCAAACTGCCAAGGTGGAAAACAAGACGGTAAAGCATCCCACCTTCGACTTTGCCAGCAACTTCTTGGGGCTTTCGTTTTCCGATAAATAAATCAGAAATGAGGACATTGGTGAGAAGAAAAAAGAGGGGGAGGTGGAGGAGGAGGAAAGTCTCTACCTCAGGTGGTTGTTTAAAAAATTATTGGAAATTAATCTATATATGATACATGACAAAATCTGGTGCTGGATTCATTCATCAGTGACTAAATTGCTCTCAGTAGATTGTCGATTTCCCTAAAAAGGAACGTTATTTGCACATTAGTAACATAGTCACATCCATGTTTTTTGCAACATCCTTGAACTGGTGATAGGATCATTACAGAGATTCCGAAATTGAAGAGTTGTCCTGATATTGCTCCCTAATGCTATCTTAACAAGACTTAACACAGAGTAGAGGAGAGCTTCTGAGGGTTCAAAAAAGACACTCCAGTGTCTGAGAAATCTGGGCAAGATGAAGCATCACATGTTAAATAATGGTTCACAAATCCTCCACATTTCCCTATTGCAATTCTTAAATCACATGGTGATTGTGATTTGAGATGTATCTTTCCTGATCATGCAAACATTTGTCCATATGAAACAATCAGGGCAAACATATTATCCTGCAGCATGGGTTCTGTCTGTCTATGTCTATCACTGCTTTGAGATACGTAGTTTTATTATGCAACATTTACATAGTTATGACAGTCCTTTTCAGTAAGAAGAAGCATTCTCCTCTTTCAGTCTCTTTTATGTCGCTTCATGATGGGAACAGGATGCTCAAACCTTTAGCTCAAAAACCAGATATTTCATTTTTTGTTTTTGTTTTTGTTTTGGGTCATGCCGAGAAGTGCTCAGGGGTGACTCCTGGCTCTGAATTCATAAATTGCTCCTAGCAGGCACAGGGGAGCATATGGGATGCCATCTGTCCTGGGTCTGCTGTTGTGCTATCTCTTCTCTCAGACCCCACCAGATATTTCTTGAGATATTCTTCATGCGCTGGATTTTTCTTCTCTCTCTTGGATTCTCTCTCCTCTCTCTTCCCCCACCCCTTCCTTTGTACTCAGAGAATGTGATTCTGAATGAATGATGGGCTATAACTCAACTACTACACTGCCTTCCTGCTTCCCTTTCTTTCAGAAATGTTCTTCCATGGTATTCCATAGTATTCTTTGGTATCCCCTTCCCCAGTTTGTTCTCTGCTTCTGGGGTACCAACTCATCTCTGGCATCTCTGGCCTCTGTTATATCTCACCTTTTGCAGAGATTTCTCAGTACCCTGCGATAAGGGAGGATTCCTATTCATTATGTATGTTACAAAGCAGGTTGTCAGAAATATATGTTGCTATTTTATCTTCAGGAATTGTAGTGATTTCTACTGTTCTATCCCTGTACCATATGGGTTTCCCCCTAGCAAGGACACTGCCTGAAATTCTCATTCTACCACTTCAGTCACTAAATTGTTTGATTCTGATCTATCATTAACCTCCTTGGGTCACTCTTTTCTGATGAGCAAGAGGATCAGTTGATGGTTTTCAACCTAGCAATAAGCCCTGAGGTGCTGGGGAAAAACTCTAGTAGTTTGGGGTAGGTAGTTTGGGTAGTTGGGGAAGGTAGTTTGATATAAGGAAGCCTATCTACTTAATTTTCTTATGTTTTATAGATACAAGCAACCTTTGTCTTGTCTTGGAAAAAATTCTTTGAGCCTTAAATATAATGTTGAATCAACTAAGCTGATTTCTACATCAATATCTCTTGAGAAAATACTATGGAATCTGTTTTATGAACTAGATATAAAATATATGCTAAATTAATCTCAAATTAAATTAAGCCAAACCTCAATGTACTGTTTTATAACAAAAATAGAAAAGCTGCTATATGATTTTCTGCATGTCAGTAGACTCAACTGCTCTCATTATTTGTATTAGCAAAGATTAGATGTACTCAAACATCATTTAGAAATCTTTCCTCACTATAAATTTGGATGTCTCTTTTAAGACTATGTTCTTTCTCCTATAAACCATTTTCTAACATACCCTCTTTTCCTAAACAAGATTTACTTCTCAAAGTCATGGAAATATACTGACTCAAAATTTCTACAACTAGGGGCCAGAGAGATAGCACAGCCATAGGGCATTTGCCTTGCATGTAGCTGATCCAGGACAGATGGTAGTTCGAATCCCAGCATCCCATATGGTCCCCCGTGCCTGCCAGGAGCAATTTCTGAGCACAGAGCCAGGAGTAACTCCTGAGAACTGCCCAAAAAAAATAAGCAAAAAAAAATTAAATTCCCACAACTAAATTTCTACATGGATTTATAATTATTCATAGCTGTGCTAGACCAAGAATGGTAGGAAAAACATGAATAGAATAATTACAGGAACATAACTTCTGGATCTTTTGGCTACAAGTCTATACATAGTTTCCTTGCCTTAATGCAACTATGATTTGAGCAAGTTAATTAATCTCTATGTATCTATTATTCCCCCCAGAATCTTTAAAATGCTTTAAGGAGTATTAAATGTTAGCATTTCCATGACTTGTCACAGTACCTAAAACACAATAAACTGCAACTAGATGATAACATTGATTTGTAAGCTTTCTCTGAGTCTGCCCAAGAAAGTAGAACCTTATTCCAGAACACAAAATTGAAAATATATATGTATTTATAATATGCAATTATCTAGGATAGCTATGTCATTTTATATATATGATGTTGGTATCTTTAAATAAGATAACTTACAAATATTGATATCATTCTAGTTCCTATATAATTGACAAAAAAAGTATAATTTGTGCCAGAAATGGAGATCCTAAAATAGCACATAGCATGCCTGGGCAACATACCTGAGTACCAGACACTAGCATAACCGGAAGTGATGTCCTACTACAAATTAGGAATGTGCATGATGGTCTTTATTGCTTAGACATGGCATAGATAAAAATATGCATGCATCTAGATCAGTATATAGATATATGCACTTGCTCTAACAAATAATATCAATACCAAGAAAACCCTGGAGAAGAGTGTCATATGTTTGGAATAACTGAATGTGCAAGCAGAGAGGATTAAAAGAGCTAAAATGTCAACCATTTAATCCTTAGAATAGGCACTGCTAACTTGCTAGTTTCCCTCTCTCCAGATATGCTGAATCTCTTATTATTCTCAGCCTTGACACCCCCTCAGCAATCTCTATCACATCAAGCAGGAATGTATAAAAGGGTTTGAGATGTAAGTAGGACAACAGGTAAGGTGTTTGTCTTGCATGCAGCCAACCCAGATTCCAACTTTGGCACCATCAATAGCCCCTTATTTTCTGAGCAGATAGCCAGGAGTAAACCCCAAACACAGCTGCATGTGGCAAAACAGAAAAATTAGAAACAAACAGAAAAGGAAATAAATAAGAGAAGAATCCTATTTATCACCCCTCCCTAAAGTAATATCATAAAGGTTCAAGAATACAGAGGAAATGCTATTAAGTGCATTTTCTTCCCTCCAAAATACAAAAAAGCATAAAAGCAATAAATAGCAAACCACAAATGTTCCTTCAACTAAAAAATCTTTAGGAAAATATTCCTAAAGTGAACAGTCAATTTAATGAAGCAAGACGATTGGAAAATAAATCAGGCATTGAAATTATTTTTAAAATCTATGATTTAAAAGACTAACTTTTGCCAAAACAGAATAATTATAAAGCAATGAGGACTCAGTAAAATACATATTAATCAAACACAGAATTTGAATATGCATTTAAATTCATAACCTGTGTGGAATGAATTTATTTAATATTCAAAGATACAAAGTAAATTCCTAAATACTGCAGTTTTATTTAATTGTTGCCAAGTAAGTCTGGAAAACAATTCTTGGAAAATATATTCAGATTTAAATAAATTGAGAATATTCTTTTTTTTAAAAATGTATTTGTACGGCACACTTATTTAGTAGCTAGATGTTCAGATGAAAAAAGTATGAAAGCAGAAAGCTGGTAAATTTAATTATAGTAACTTTCAAATATAGAATCCCCAGATATTGGGACTAAAACTACTTTTTAAGGAAGAAACTATTTGATCTTCCCCAGTCTTATCTGTATCTTTGTAGTAATATTTACCTTTATCATTCATGTTTTAGAATGTATGCTTTCAGAACTCAGTTGTTTGCCTTAAAAATAACATAAGAGACCAAATCAGTTTGTTTACTGTCTTCTTTTCCTCTTCCTCATATTAAATGATATTCAGAATAATTACTTTAGTCAAGTACACAGACCATCAGAACAGAATCCATGAGCTCACCAGGAACTCTACCTGTAGTTTGTCTCCTATTTTTCTGTATAATTGAGACAATAGCAAATTCAGCTCCTTTACTATATTCAGGTTGTTTTCATCTATAAAATGACAAATCACTCACAATCGAACATTTTAAAGCAGGATTATTATACTACATGCATAAGTCCATGTGCAAAGAATTTAGATTAAAAATCCAATAAAATATTTCTATTGTAATCATCAAATTCCATTGGACTAGATATATCAAGTAATATTCTAGGAAAGACTTCTTCAAAGTTATGCAAATAAAAGTTATGCGTAATAAGTTATACAAACTAAATTTGAATGAGAACTTAGATGACTATGAAAATGAATGCAACTTTCTGTAATCATTTCCCCTAAATTGTACCTCTTGGACCATTAGTTTTAGAGTGGTTTAATATTTATGAATATGAAAAAGGGTATTTTGGTCAAATCCATTTGTAAGGTATTTGATTATGTAAATTATCAGTATCCATGGTTATGAGTTTGGGTGATTGGGTATCTTATAGAGGAAAGTTAGATTACTTTTACCCATTTCATTTGTCCATTGGTTTGTTTTTTAACAGAGAAATAACAAAAGTCAGATTAATTATGATCTGCTTGAAATGCTCCTTTACATTCAATTCTCTATACCTATAATTTATAACATGTCATGATGACCGTGAGATTTTTTAAAGAACTCAGATATATCTATAGTTAAGTGTCTAGAAAGGACCTTAGTTTTTCTCCATAGTAAAAATTCTTCATAAAAATCCTTGATAAGGAGCCTGGAACAATTGCACAATGGGTAAGGAATGATCCTTGAGCATAGTACTACTAGTAGGCCTAGAGCACTGCCTGGTGTGGCCCCAAAACAAAATAAAAACCATCCTGATAAAATTGTTTATCAAAACTTTATGCTAAGTTTCTCCTCAAATGAGGGAGCACCTTCTCTTTTTTTCTCTACTTTCCAAGAAACTTTTCTAGCTTTTTTTTTGGGGGGGGGAGTGGGTTTGGGGTTTGGGTTACACCTGGCAGCGCTCAGGGGTTACTCCTGGCTCTATGCTCAGAAATTGCCCCCAGCAGGCTTGGGGGACCATATTGAGATGTCAGGATTAGAACCACCGTCCTTCTGCATGCAAGGCAAAAGCCCTACCTCCATGCTATCTCTGGGCCCCTCTAGCATTTTTTATAAAAAAGCTTATCATATTATCTGAATGAAAAAAATTAATTTAAAAGCATCCTATGTACCTCCTAGATATTTCTTGAGGATGAATATATCAAATACTAAATCAGTGCAGATTACTTTAAAGGTACTCCTTTATTAGTGCTATTTTCTCTGCAAGATAAAAGTTTATAGGATAGGAAAGGCAAGTCAGTTGATAATTTGTATTATAGGTCCAGCCCAAATACAAGTCAAAAATATTGTTTCTGAGGCATGAGCTATAGTACAGCTAGTAGAGGATTTGTCTTGCACTCAACCTGTCCCAGGTTCACTCCCGGGCCTCCCATATTGTTCCCTGAGCACAACCTGGAGCAATTCCTGAGTTCAAAGCCAGGAGGAAGTCTGAGCATTATCGGGTGTGACCCCCAAACAAAAAAAATGTTGTTTCTTGTAGAACAATCTTTTTAAAAATTAAGTTTCATCACACAGAGCTCATCTTAAAACACTGAATAAAAGGAGCAAGTTTAAGGGGAAAATAGTCTAATGGGCCACCTCGTCTGAAAGAGTAAATTCAGTTGTGTCAAAATTTTTTTATTCACCTCAATGGGTGGTATTCTCCAAATAGAAGTCATGTTATTTTGACTTCTTGACAATAATTTAACACCCTTGTTCTTGTTTACTGGAATTCCAAATACCTCCCAAGATACTCTTATTGCAATTGGCCCAACCAGCAGTTTGTATGTGCGATGACACATACAGAAGTTAGAAGTCAAATACATCCCAATGTTTAAAATGGTTTGTTTACAGTAAATGGATCACTCCCCTTCTCTGCAGTTGCTCAGAATCTTCTGGAACTCAGAGTGTACAATGAGCACAAACTGAGCCATTTGATTTTTTGGAGCTGAACTCAAGAGGTGACTTTTGTTATTTAATTACTGGGATAACTATTGATTTACAGTACAGTAAATTCAGGTTGAAAGAATTTTATTTTAAACTGACAAATATACTAACCCTGAGCTACATAAATTAATTACAATTAGGTAATGATAAATAATCAGTTCCTTGGTTGGGCAGCCACCTTTCAAGGTACAATAGCCACCTAGAATGTACAACTGTTAGTGCCAATTTAGAACATTTACATCTCAACAGACTTCTAGTGAACACATCTCCTTTCTAGATGAGACACTGGGTGTCTACTAAGGTAGACACCTAAAAATCTCCTTTTTCAAACACAGTTCTTTGTCCAAAGACTTCAAGTGACTTATTTTAACTTCTGTCATTTAAAATTATTAAATTTAAGAAGACTTTGTCATAAACTGATAGAATGCATTGAATGTGGCAATAAAATGTTTGGGAAGTGTATCTTAAACATTGGATTTATATCAGGGGCTAGAGAGAGAGTACAGGAGGCTTGCCTGACATGTAGCCAATCTGGTTTTGATATCCAGCACTCCATATGGTTTTCTGGGCTGCATCAGAAATGATACCTGAGCACTCTCTTCTCCTCCCCCTCCTTTCCCCTCCCCTCTCCCCCTCCCCTCCCCCTTTCCTTTCCTTCCCCTCCTCTTCTTTCTCCTCTATCAATTCCTCCCCTTCCAACTCCCCTCCCCACCTCTCCCCTCCCCTCTCTTCTCCTCCCCTCTCTTTTTCCCCTCCCCTCCCCTCTCTTCTCTTCCCCTCCACTCTCCTCCCCTCTCTTCTCATCCCCTCCCCTCTCCTCCCCTTGCTTCTCATCCCTTCCCCTCTCCTCCCCTTGCTTCTCATCCCCTTCCCTCTCCTCCCCTTGTTGCTTCTCATCCCCTCCCCTCCCCTTGCTTCTCATCCCCTCCCCTCTCACCTCCTCTCCTCTCCTCACCTCTCCTTCCCTCTCCTCTTTTCTCTTTCCCTCCCCTTTCCTTCCCCCTCTCCTCTCCTCTCTTCTCCTCCCCTCTTCCCCTCTTTTCCTCCCCCCTCCTATCCTCTCTTCTCCACCCCTCTTCCCCTCCTTTCCTCCCCCCTCCTCCCTTCCCCTCTCTTTCCCCCTCTCCTCTCCTCCCCTCTCCTTTCCTTTCCTCTTTTCCCTTTCCTTCCTTCTTCTCTCTTCTCTCCTCTACTTCCCCCCCTTCTCTCCTCCCTCTCTTCTCCCCTCTCTTCTCCTTCCCTCCCTTTTCCTTCCCTCCCTCCCCTCCCCTCCCTTCCCTTCTCCTCTCCTCTCCTCCCCTCCCCTCCCCTCCCCTCCCCTCCCCTCTCCTCTCCTCTCCTCTCCTCTCCTCTCCTCCCCTCCCCTCCCCTCCCCTCCCCTCCCCTCCCCTCCCCTCCCGTCTCCTCCCCTCCCCTCCCCTCCCCTCTCCTCTCCTCTCCTCTCCTCTCCTCTCCTCTCCTCTCCTCTCCTCTCCTCTCCCACAGAGATCAAACTCTGGGTCCTGAGACTTGCATGTGCTTACTCCATCAGTGAACTATACCTCTAGGTTGAAAAGTATCTACTTAAATCTCTAGCTTTAATTCAGGAATTTTTAACTATCTCTCTGCTATTGGCTTCTAGTATGATCCCCTTTTGGTAAGACATCAAATTTTGTATGATTTCATGTTAAAGGGTATGGTGGTGTTATCATTAGGACTGTGTCTTCTTAGAAAATAGTCCTTAGAAGGTAGCCCTATACTCTGCTATTGCTGACTGAAGCCATCGACCACATTCCGTTCATTTGATTGTAAATGTGTTGAGTCTTTATTAACTTCCTGCCTGCTGCATCTATCTTTTCCTCATACTGGGATGTTGAGATCATCAATGGTAATTATGAATTCACCTATTTCTCCTTGAAGGTCTATTAGGGTTTTTATTTTCTTCCAGAATGGAAACTGGGGCTCTGTTAAGATGCACATGTATGTTAAGAATAATTGTGTTTGAGAAGTCTCTGGTTTCTCAACTTTTCATCCTGATAGATTTCCTTGTTTTGAAGTCAGCTTTGGATTTCAGAGACAGCTCAAAGAGCTGAAGTGAGGACCGTGTAAGCTTACTAAGCAGTTGAAAATACATCCGCGAGTTTTGGAGATGCCTCCAAAGGAAAAGGTTATTTTGGAAAAGCAAGAAAAGGGGGAGGATCCTCTGGGAGTGACAGTGCTGACAAGAAGGCTCAGGGTCCTAAAGGTGGTGGCAAGGCAGTAAAGGACAGGTACATGGAAAAATCATGGAAGCCCTGGAAAAGTTAAAGTCTGGAATTCGAGTCAATGAAGTGGCCACACAATATAGTGAAGATAAAGCCAGGCAAGGAATGATTTGGGTTGGATGACCAGAAGCTCTATGGTAGGACCATTTCAAGAAGCTGTATTTGCCTTGCCTGTGATTAGTCTAGATAAACGTATGTTTACAGACCCTCCAGTCAAGACTAAATTTGATTACCATGTTATTATAGTAGAAGGGAGAAAATAAAAGTGTATGAAAAGTTGAACATGTTTTATAAATTATTTCTTTAAATTATGTTATAGAATCCTTGTATTTCATGAACTTATTGTTATAGGTATGTATATAAAGTCAGGTGGTTCAAGGTTAGTGCATGCTGATATAAGTATTTAATTGATAGTTCTCAGTGATAAAGTAGGTAGATTTCTAAACTATGGTGCCTTTCCTCCCAGAATTGTTTGATCCTAGTAGTTATATATCTCAGATTCCCAGTGTATCCTACGAGTTAATTTAAAAACCATCTCTTTGAGAAATGAAATGTCAGCTCACGTTATTCCCTTGTTAAACTAAACATTAAATAAATTTATTTGTTTCTTATATTCACAAAATAAGTTCTTGGACAACACAGATTATAAAAGTGAGCCAATTTTGATTTTCTAAAACTGACATAGTCAAAGCCAGGGCTTCTTAAAACTTTTTCTACTTGTGATATCTTTTCACTCAAAAAATGCAACACGGGGGCCGGAGAGATAGCATGGAGGTAAGGCGTTTGCCTTTCATGCAGAAGGTCATTGGTTCGAATCCCGACATCTTATATGGTCCCCTGAGCCTGCCAGGAGCGATTTCTGAGCATGGATCCAGGAGCAATCCCTGAACACTGCTGGGTGTGACCCCAAAACAAACACAAAAAATGCAGCATGGTAGAGAGAAGAAATGAACACACTTCCTCAAAGAAGAAATACAAGTGGCCAAAATGCATATAAAAATGATCCACATCACTAATTATCAGGAAGATAAAAATCAAAACAACAATGATGTACCATCTCACACCACAGAGACTGGCATACATCACAAAGAAAAAAGAACAATCAGTATTTAGTGGGGATGTGGAAAGAAAGGAACTCTCATTCACTGCTGGTGGAAATGCCATCTAGTACAGCCTTTATGGAAAACAATATGGAGATTCCTCAAAATACTGGAAATTGAGTTCCCATATAATCCAGCTATACCATTCCTAGGGATATATCCTAAGAACACAAAACCATTATACACACCTATATTCATTGCAGCACTATTTTCAATAGCCAGAATCTGGAAACAACCCAGATGCCCAACAACAGATAAGTAGCTAAAGAAACTGGTACGTATACATAATGGAATACTATGCAGCTGTCAGGAAAAATGAAGTCATGAAATTTTCCTATACATAAAAGACATGGAATCTATTAAACTGAGTGAAATAAGTCAGAAGGAGAGAGATAGACACAGAATAGTCTCACTCATCTATGGGATTTTAGAAAAATAAAAGATATTATTGTAATAGTACCCAGAGGCAATAGAGATCACGACTGGAAGGACTGGCCCACTATATGAAGTTTGCCACAAAGAGTAGTGAGTTGAGTTAAAGAAATAACTGCACTAACACTATGATGACAATTGTAGAGAGTGAGAAAAACAGAATGTCTGTCTCAAATACAGACAGCGGTGAGGGCAGAGGGAGATGGGGTCATTGGTGGTGGAAGGTTGCACTGGTGAAGGGTGGGGGGATTCTTTTTTTTTATACCTGAAACCCAACTACAAAAATGGTTGTAATCATGGTACTTAAATATATTATTTTTTAAAATGCAGCATGGGGGAATACTGCTTGAAACACCTAGAATTCATTGTGCAGTTGATCACAGAAAGATTTTTGGTGGTTGTTCATTCAGAAATTTTACTCTGTTGACAAAATTTTCATGACACCCACACAGGTACTGTTATATGAACCTATGGTATATGGATTTAAGAATTCTAGTCTATGTTATCTGTACTTGGCACATAATGCCTATTCATTATTAACACAATTATTTTTCTTTATACTGTAAAGTAAATTTTACTGTGAATTGTAAAGGTAACATGGTTAAAGTACTGTTTAAAAAAGCTGAAGTGATTCCAATCTGGTATTTCAATTAATATTTTGTGATCATTATTATTATTATTGATTATAGGTGGCATTGAACAGCACCTATATAAGTTACTTTTCCTATTTGTTTTTTTTATTCTTTGCTCTTTTTTCTTTTTCTTTTTTGTGCTGTAAACTGAGCACTTCATATAACTGCATTTTCTAAATAACAGTTTTTATTCTTTTTTTAGAGGTTACCCTAGAGTTTCCAGTATGCATTTACAAATATCCAACTCTACTTTATAAATAACACTGCATCACCTCATAAGTAGTATGTATACCTTATAATGACAAAATAAGCCTAATCCTTTTTCTCTGTTGTCATTTTATTTATACATAAGTGTACATAAACATATAAATAAGCTGACATAATAGGATAGATTGTGACTATTATTACTTAGGAGAAAGTGTTGTCTATTAAATCAATTTAGAACAGGAAATTTAAAAGCTTTTATTTTGCCTTCACTTATTGGTTCTCTGATGTACTTCTTTTCTTTAAGTACATCTGAGTATTTGAACTATATCAATTTACTACTCTCTGGGAAAAAAAAATACTTCTTTTAACATTTTGGTAACTCTTTTCTACCTTGAGCAAATACACTCCATTTTTGCTAGTGGAAAATTATTTCTATTTTGCTTATGAAGGGCAATTTCTTGGGGTACAAAATTCCATGTGATTTTGTTTCTCTTTAAATATTTCTCTTCCCTGTTCTTCTTACTTGCAATCCACTGTTTAATGGACTGTAATTTTTACATTGTTTTTCTTTCAATATTGTCACTCTCCAAAGTTTGGATTTTAAGACATTTCTTTATCTTTTCTTCCTGAGAATTGTATATCAGTTGTCGTACAGTGATTTTCAACTGTGTCCCTCAGCTTCCTGGATCTGTTCTTTGGTGCTTGACATTAACTTATGACGACACATAGTTATTATATAGTTACATAGTAGTTATTGAGACAAGTATTGCTTCTATTCATTTATTTCTTCTCCTACTATTCCAACTAAGCATATGTTAAATTTCTTATAGCTGCTCCAGGTCTCTCTCTTTCTTTTCTCTCACCCCCCACACACAAACACACACACACACACGCACACACACACACACACACACACTTTCTTTATCACTTGGTACTAAAATGAGTTACTGCTTTTGCTTTAACTTAGTACTACATTTTTGTCTCTTACTATCTTCTTACTTGGAAGCCACATGCAGTGGTGCTCAGTTCTTACTCCTTGCTCTGTGCTCAAGCACCAAGAGGCTGGAAATTGAAACAGATTGGCCACATATGCCAGGCAATCACAGGTAATGTGATTTTCTGGTCCCAAGAATTGGGGATTCTTTATAATAAGGTATTAAAAATAGAGTCTCTGGGGCTAGTGAGGTGGCACTAGAGGTAAGGTTTCTGCCTTGCAAGCGCTAGCCAAAGAAGGACCACAGTTTGATTCCCCCCAGCATCCCATATGATCCCCCCAAGCCAGGGGCAATTTCTGAGCTCTTAGCCAGGAGTAACCCCTGAGAATCAAACGGGTGTGGAACAAAAAAAAAATTGAGTCTCTATGTTCAGAACAAAAACACAGAGAGAGCTCATACAAGCAAACCATGTGGAATACCATTAGTTTTAATTTTTAGAACAATTTAATTCTACATTTTTCTTTAACTCTCCCTATAAGGACAAGACTCTTTCTATTATAGGCAAAAGATTCATGGAGTGCTGACCCCTACCAAGGCAGAGAGAGCTGTGAGAAGCTGACTGGAGCCCTATGTGTGAAGAAATAAATATAATCTGACTTTGTAAAGCAAATGTTCTTTTCTACTATGACCATAAATAAGGACAAAAAATGTCCAGAGTGGCTTAAAACATAAATACTCTAAAAACATAACTAACCAATCTGCATTGTAGAAATAAATATTAAACTTGTTCTTGACTTGTTAAATTTTTCATCTGAAGAACAATTGCATCTAGTGATTAAAATAGTGACATCTAAATATTTAACATTTAAACAATATTTAAAGATGGGAGGTAAAAATATATGACCCTGATTTCCATAAGCTCATTCCATGAGTATATTTTTTTAAACTTAGCCTTTGATAGCAGGTTATAAAACACAGCATATAAAATTTTGATCAATTTACCATGGGATTTAAATTTTGTTTAATTTATCAATGAAGAAGCCATCAAGAATATAAGAACTTGCTGAAAGGGCAATTGAGAAACAAGGAGGTTGGTTAGTCAGGAATGAAAGAAATGCCTAAATCTGTCCAAATAAGACTGCTAAATTATGTATAAGACTGGCTGTTAAAAGGTCAATAAATTATATTATCAATATTTTCTGGTTAACCTCTAACTTTATAGAGCTCTGAACTACTGGCACATTTGTCAGCTGTGGGCTGTTAGTCACCTATTCTGTGACCACAATTTTAAACCTTCAAGAAATTTGGCTGAGAGTCCAGCAGAATTTTTACAAAATATTATGTCATAAAAGCAACAGCCATTACTATGTTGCATCTCTTTCTAGAAGCAGCTCTGTAGGTAACCATGTTGTTTTTGAACCAAGATACCTTTTGGGTTAAGAAGGATGAAGTGATAAGTCCCAATCCTGCACATCCTCACTGAAGCTTTATTTACAATATACTACACAGACAGTGGAGGTTTAGCATACTAAAAAGATTTCCTAGCTAAGAAATTGGTATATAGCAGCCTCAGAAGACCCTCATTTATCTTCCAGCTAGTAAATCCCATCAGTATGTTTAGAGAAGGACAAAACTGCCAGAGGTGTCCCCAAAGAGAATGAAACAGACTTAGGCCCTCTGTTAACCCTTTCTGACTAATGTGGACAAAAAATGATGCTTCCATGAACTGTTGTGCATTTGCTTTTGGTGATTGCAAAAATTTTTTATAAGGGAAAGCTTGTAATTTTCATGCAAATATAAAATGAGCACATGCCAAAAACCGTTTACCACTCACTAATGGATAACCAGACCTGGAGCATGATTTGTTGGTTCACAGAAGAATCCAGATGATACAGCCACACGTGGGCAATCAGGCATGGTGAAATGAATGTACAATGGTCAGTAGTCACTGGATAATGATCAGTTCCATTCCACAAGACCAAATTCATCAGCCTTTCATAAAAAAATAAAAAGTAATCACTAACTGGATCATGTCCTTCTCTTCTCTCTAGAGTTATAAGATAGCTCATAACAATGACTTGACAAGCCTCAGACAAAACCTAGCCTCCTTTTTTTATGGGTACATGTTTCTAACAAAATTTTCACCGATTTCTCTGACAGTGGAGGAAAACTTCTCAGGTATTTACCTGCATTGTTCTATACTTCACTGATTTCATATCAATAATAATTGCTATTTTATCTCATTCTTGATGCAACTCCAGAGGTCACATTGTTTTCTACACCAAGAACTCTTTAAGATTCAGAGGGATGACATGCTAATTAATTCCTCTCTGATAAATCTCCTTTTCTCAGTGAGTTTTCATCAAATTTTAGGTATTTACCTGAAGAAAAGATTTGCTGGATTGAGGATATTTATATATTCAGGCTTAATGGATATTGATAGATATTGTGTTTCTCAAGTGATTGTACTAACTACCACATTCATTAGCCATAAAGAATTCTTTCTATGAACATGAAAACTAAGAAGTTCTAAAAATGAGTTTGCATCAATTAAGGGTTACTCGTTAAACAATTACCCTTGTACATTTCATGACTTCTACAATTCTGGTGATATGGTCTTTAACCATGACAAGAATATAAATATGGCATGTTTGGGCATTAGCCACAGAATTTCAAAACCCTTGAGATTCCTTAAATGCCATCATTTTTCTAATTAAGTAACTCATAAAATTTTCATATAATAACCCCAGAGTGGGGCTGTCTCCTATAAAATAACCATAGAATTTAGAACTTAGAATTTTAATCTGTGAACCCCAATTCCATTAGAGCTCATGTGAATGAAGATGGGAGGATATAGTGACAACAGTTTTCAACACTCAACAGCATGACCAATGTTGTTAAATACTAGGATATGTGTAACTTACCCATCAAACCAGTTAGATGTACTAATTCTAGTCTATGTTTCAAGATAGCTCTTGAGTAAATCATCTTGGTAGTATAAACTTTATGAACCAAGGCCAGTAGTAATGGAATTTACCATTTCTGTCCATGTGGACAGACTAGAAAGTCTGGGCTAAAAAGTGGGTCATTATTGTGAGTGAGGTGACAGGCTGTATATCACCATAGGAAATGACATTTTTTTTATTTTTATTGTGGCCAAAGTGAATTACAAATCTTACACAGTGATATTTAAGGTACACAGTGACAATAAATGAGGGCCTTTCCACCACCAGTGTTGTCCTCCCTTCATCCCTACTCCCAAGCATATATCCCTTATCTCCCTCCTTGATCCTCCAGAATGCTAGTGTAACTAAAAGCACGTATGTTAATACTAATGTAAACCATTTTTTTTTTGCAGTTCCAGATATTTTTACTAGTGGTTTCTTAAAGGTTTAGAGTCAAAGGAGCACTGTAAAAACAATGTTAGAGTGGCAATTATCGTTTGCATGGGCCCACCAAAGTATGGGGGACATGAAAAGGAAAAACTTTGGCCTAAATACAAGGAGATCCTACCCCTGAAGTTTCCTGTCATAAGACCAATTCTAGGCTTTAGGCAAACTAGTTTGTCCAATCCAGGTCATTGTCTGTAGTGCCCATGAAGTTTTATTTTTCACACAGTCTCTGTTGTTGGTATCATGTTTCTGTATTGAAGATCATGGAATTTGTATATCCTACATTGAAGTCAGGATGGTGTGGAGCGGTGTCTAATTTCAACTCGCAATTAAAGGGCAATGCAGAAAGTCCTGTCCAGTATGCAGGTCATTTTGTTGTTGTTTAAATCTTCTCAGTGTTAAGGGAAGATTCTTTTTGAGTAAATTGATGTCAGAACAGCAGTAGGCTCTTCTCTGGTAGAGGATTGCTTCCAGGTGATGTCATAGACAACTTTGGATGTTTCATAGATGGCTTACCTGGTTCAGAGGTGAATGGAGAATGCCCAAATCTTTGAGGCCTGCACCAGGTCATCATGTCAATGTTCAGGGTGTAAGGTTTCATTGCACCACTAGATTTGTGTGTTCCTATCTCTATTAGATAAGAACTTATTTGTATGTATAGTATTATGAAATGACATTCTTTTAACACAAAAATTTTCAGTTCAAAACAGGTCAAGAGAAATTGACCATCTCACTTGTCACAGTGGGCATTGGCCTCTCTATTAATGCTAATGGAGGAGTCTGAGGCAGTGACTTGAGATGTGATTTGCATTCATTCTTGTACAATATGAAAAGGACTCTTGTCTGTGCATTATAAATGCTTCATTGAAAATAATTGAAGTTTACAGACATAATATTTCATATTTATTTCTGTAAAATTAGAGTAACCCAAGAAAGGAAGAATCTGTGGAAATCCATTTGTGAAGTAGGCATTAACAAGTAAGCATGTGTAAGATGATACCCAGATATTAACCCAAAACAAAGATGTTTTCTCATCTTCATCTTCCTTCAAATCTCTTCCTTTGATATGTAAAGGCCCACCTGGATCACTCAGTCTTCTCCCACCCTGGTGGATTTTTTTCTGAGAGAAAAAAAGAGAGTTTGGCTTTGGCAGGAAGAGAGAGATACCAAGAGGTGAGAGAAGCAAACTTATGCCATGATCCTTTAAAAAAGAAAAGTGGGGGGGGGGGCAAACTGACTCCATGATTCTTTTCTGACTGGCTTGATTTATTAATCCTTTGCAGTTACCCTACCTGCTTCACAATGTGGGGATTTTTCTTACAACTGGTGCTCAAATAGTAACTTGAGGACACGAGAAGATCCCAGTAATGGTGAGTGATTTGACTGTCTGGTGGATTATCACCATCATGGCCTCCTCCAGCTGGACTGAGCATGCCGTGCCTGCACCAGTACATCAGTGCACATGACCCCTTATCTAAATACAGCAGTGCCCCCCTCAGGAGGGACAGAAGTAGGCAGTGAAGGGGAGGGAGCTGAAGACTCTTAGCAGCATCCCATGGCCGATGCTCACCATGTTTCTTCTACTAAAGGTGCTTTGTTTAAGGACCTCAGCCCCCCAACTCACAGCATCTTATAGAGGTCATTGATGGGGTAAAAGACAAAGAGAAAGCTCCATTTGAGAGTGACCAACAGCAAGGAGATCAGTGGGTTCACCCATCCAGATTTTGGCCCAGGAACTAAAAGGCTTTTAAGTCCCAGATGACCTAAGCTGCCTACCACAGAAGGAGAAGATGAAGGGAAAAAATCAAGAAGATGGAGTATCTAAAACCAGCTGAAACACAACTGAAGAAAAGCTGCTCTCAGAACTTCCTACAACATTCTTCTAGGTTAATCTCTCAATCCTATTTGCAATGGTCACTATATTGCTGGTTAAAAACTGTGTCTTCTACCTGAATTAGATTTTAATAGCTACTGTTTTATTATATGCCCCACTACAAAGAGAAAATTTTGTATCCAATTTTAATGGTTTAATATTAGTTTGCACAGTTCTAGTGAAATGCATACCGTTAGATTTTTAATAGTTTCAGCTATCCAAGTGAATGTTTCCCTACATTAGCACAATGTTTGCTGTGATGTTTGATTCTGTATATTATTTAGCAACTTTTTATCAAAATTATGTCTGCTAAAATGTTCTAATGTTTTTGTTCACAAAAGCTGATGGAAAAGAAACTTGGACATTATGGACGCTTTTATAGTGCTCATTATAAGAATGTTTTAGAAAACTTATTTTTAAACTGTATATCTATCTTCAGAAATGTTCTTATGATTTTGTTTGGAGAAGCTTATGGAAAAGAAACTCGGATGTTCTAGACTCATATTACAGCATTGTATGTAAGAATGTTTAAGAATTTGAGGCCAGAGCAGTGGTACAAGTGGTAGGGTGTTTGCTTTGCATGTGCTAACCAAGATGGACCTTGGTTCGATCCCCCAGCATCTCATATGATTTCCCAAGCCAGGAGTGATTTCTGAGTGCATAGCCAGGAGTAACCCCTGAGTGTCACTGGATGTGGCCCTCAAAAAAGAAAGAAAAAAGAAGGTTTAAGAATTTTCAAATTAAGTATATCTTCAGAAAGGCTCTAATGTTTATGTTCAGAGAAGTCTATGAAAAATTTTGTGATATGTATAAGACAAAGATAGAAAAGCTTGATTGAATGATATATATATATAATCTAACTTTGGCACTTTTACAACCAACATTTGCTGTGCCTATGCAAAATAACAACCATGTTTACAAATTCTGAACTGGGGTTCCCCCCCTCATGCAGAGAACAGTAGAAAAAAACTTCTGTAGACATTCTAAATTTTTTTTGTTTTGAACAGAAAGGTGGAATTGAAAGTTGACACACAGTTTTAACCCAAAACAAAGGCATTCCCCATCTTCCTCTTTCCCTAAAACATTTTCTTTGATATATAAAAGCTCTCCTGGATCACCCTACCTTTGCCTAACCTGGTAAATTTATACTGGGTTAATAAAGAAAGCCATTCTGGTTTTGGCTAGGAGATCCCACAAGGTAAAAGCCACTGACTCCATTACTCTCCAGTCTGGTTTGGTTTATTAATCTTTCACCACTACCCTGCTTCATAAGACCCATCCACCAAGAGATAGAAATATGGAATGGGGGGGATTGGTTTTACAATTTTGGGATTTATTTTACATGCATTCACACAAAATACAGTGTTTTTCAATAACAAAATGATACTACATTTGAGTATTCACTTAATACAATTATACAATTTGGGGGATTATTAGTTTTCTGGGGCCCAGAAACATAGAGTAGGTAGTAGAATAGTTGCCATACATGCAGCCAACTTGGTTCAATTCCCAATTGGTTTCCCAAGCTTTCCTAGAGTGATCCCTGAGCTCAGAATCAGAAGTAAACCCTGAGCATGGCCAGGTATGACACCCCCCCACCCAATAAAAAACCAAAAAGAAAATCATTGTTTACCTGGTTAAGACTTTTGGTTTTAATTTTTGTTCCCAGTGGGGAGTTGAGAAGCTTGGGTCGATGGAATGAAGAAAATAAAAGTGTTGCCTCGAGGAAATTGATATAACAACAGCCAGGTGATTAAGGAAGACAGGATAAAGAAAAATGACTGGCTTTTAAGATATTATAAAAGTATCTTTTAAAGTTTCTCCAGGTTTATTGTTGACTGGAAAACAAGTTTAATTCCAAGGATTCTATGTAGTATTTACTACTCTTGTGCAGAGTACATTTCAAACTATTTTTTAAAGGCGCTTCAACTTCTTTTGTAAGTAAGCTATTCATGAATGAGCAACCAGATCTGAATAGATCATGGAAGCCTGATGATTTTGTTGTTGTTGTTGTTGTTGGGTTTTGGGTCACATCTGGCAGTGCTCAGGGGTTACTCCTGGCTTGATGCTCAGAAATTTCTCCTAGCAGGCTCAGGGGACCATATGGGACCACCATCCTTCTTCATGAACGGCAAACGCCCTACCTCCATGCCATCTCTCCAGCCCCAAGCCTGATGATTTGAGAAGTCCCATTGACTATCTGCAGTGGCAAAGCAAAAATGATACAAAAATTGAACAGGCGAAAAAGATTCAACTCAGAGCTATGGCAAAAAGAGAGAGAAACCTAAATTCAATGTGAGTTCAATGCCCTCCCCGAAAGGACAGGGGAGATTCATCAAAGGCTGGAATAAAGAAAAAACACAGAAGGCCATTTGTACTGTTTTTAATTTACCTCAGAGAACAGTCGCTTTTCTTCTATCTTTGTGACAAAAGTAGTTTCACAACTTGCAACCAGTCACCTACCAAGTGAGTCTTTTTGGCCTCAGAAATGGGAGGTTGGAAAGATGCTTCCCCCCCCCCCCCCCCCAACACTCACAGTCAAAAGGTAGGAGTAGAACAACTGGTATGAGGTATATCTAAAAGTTTATATATCAAAAGGATCAGGAGGGAGAAAAATTTCACTGGTTTTCTAATGAGAGAGAGAGAGAGAGAGAGAGAGAGAGAGAGAGAGAGATCAAGTTTAGGAGTCAGGAAGAAACATATCTAAAGTTTGTTAAAGCTGAGTACAATGTTTGAGCATCATAGTCAACAGAAATAAGTTTCTTTTGTTGTTGTTGTTGTTGTTTGGGTCACATCCAGCGATGCTCGGGTGTCCTGGCTCTGTACTCAGAAATAACCCCTGGCAGGCAAAAGGGACCATATGAGATGCCGGGAATCTAACCACTATCTGTACTGGGTAAGCATGCAAGGCAAATGCTCTACCACTGTGCTATCTTTCTGGCCCCTAGAAATAAGTTTCTTAAAACACTACTGTAGCAGTGGTTTATATAGGCAGGGGATGAGAAATGTGTGGGAAAGTAGCAGCCTTCATAGACATTTATCTGTGGGTATAAAAGTTGGCGATTAAGAGATTCAAAGGGACTGATTAGGGTAATTGTGGGTGTTAGAAAAATCTCAACTTTGAAGTCACAAATGCAAATTAGAAGCCCAGGGAAGAATAACTTTGAAGGGATTAGATACAGCCCCACCACAGTCTGGAGTCTACTCCAATTTAATGAGATGTTACTGATGGAAAGAAAGGTTCATATTACTTAAGGAAAAAAAAAAAAAAAGACCTTCATGACAGTACCTGAAATGACATTTAAGAAAATAGCTGGGTACCATGACCTACCCAATTGACACAGAACATTAATCTCTACAGATAGAAAACTGGATGGTCAGAAGAAAAAAAACTTTTGAAAGGGCTAAATGGAATCTTGCTAATGCCTTTCTGAAAAGCAGGGATCTCTGTTTTTTTTTTATGCAACTTTTAGTGAATCAATCAGTTCTCTAATGGGAGAAATGCAGACAGCCTGACACAGACTGGGTTCTGGGGAATTTTGATCATTTCAGTGCAGCAGAAACCATCACGATTTTTCTTTTCTGGATAATGAAGCTTGCTTTGCAAGATAGGACTCTGAGTCACAAAAGACGCCTCCTTGTCAAGAAAGATACAGTGTGGGAATCAGGAATTGTGCCTTCCACGGTCACATAGGAAAAAGGATTCTGACCTTCTGATGATAAGAAAGTATTATTTCTGTATTAGCAGGGCACCCAGCACACAGTGTGAGAAGTAAAAAGTCATGCAATTTACATGTTCGCTGTGGAAAATTTAGATGGTCAAAAAAGAGAGAAAGAGAGATGTGGAAACTAGAAATACTGCTTTTCTCTGAATGAGTTTATGCACCTTTACTCCATGATAAGAATTAGGTGTAGTTTACCTTAGAAATGATAACTTTAGAGATTGTGCAGTACTGGCACTTTGGGAGATAGCGGGAGCTGGGCAAATCAAATAGGAAGATGCATCCAAGCACTAAATAGAGATGTTAAGAAAAGCTTGCAGCAGATGAAGTTATTATTTACCTGATGTGTTGTTATCGCTCAGATCATTGGATACACCTTAAAATGCAAATTGCTCCTTTCTAGATATTGGCTTTTTTTTTTTCACTTTATTCAGGGAACTGGAGATAATTTTGACTCTCTTCTAGGGTCCTGTCTTTCAGATAAAAAAAAAAAAACCAACAACAACAAAGCTAGAGTTATTTTAATCTGTTCTACAGGTTTCTCCTTCTTTTGGAGACTTTACCATCCTATCTGATTCTATACTCAATATTCCTATTCTAAAGAGTGTCTACTAATGAAAGATCTTCTAATGCTAAGGATATAAAGCCATTCAGAGAGCAAGAGGGAGAGAGAGAGAAGAAAAATATATGCCCCAAAGACAGAAATGGGAGAGGGCATAGAGAGAGTGAGGGGAAAATGGGGACATCGGTGGTGGGAAATGTGCATTGGTGAAGGTTATTGTACATTGTATGAATAATCATGGACAACTTTATCTGTGGAAAATAAATCAGCTATATTATGAACAACCTTGTAATCATGGCATTTAATTTAATAAAATAAAAAATAAAGATATTTATGGGCACATTATATGCTCATATTTAAGCAATTCTTAAAACCAATATATAACTAAGGTATAGTAATATATCTTCTATTTACCTCCCTTTTATATAAAAAATTATACTAAATTATACTCATACTAAACAGTAGCAGAATATCCCATCTGGAACTATGTCACTTTGGTATCAGGACTACTCTGAGCTGAAGGCAAGTAAGAAGTCGTAGATATGTGTAGAGCTTTTTGCTTTTTTTCCCCTACTTGTCTAAAAGTAGGACAAAGACCAAAAGACGGACAAAGACCATAAAAAAGGTGCCTGCTTTCCCCTATCAATCCGAAACAATAAAATCAATCCCCTGAGACAACTCTAAAGAGATGATATCAGAAAAATTACACACAAATACCATTAATCTGTTTTCAGCTTTTATGATCTCTTCAAGTATTTACCATCCTGCAAACCTTAAAAACAGTCCTCCTGGGGCTGGTATGATAGCACAGTAAGTAGGACCTTTGCCTTAAATGCAGTTGACCCAGGTTTGATCCCTGGCATTCCATTTAGCCTTCACCCACAGCCCACCAGAAGTGATTCTTGAGATCAGAACCAGGAATAAACCCTGAGCACCACAGGGCATGAACCCTCCATTAAAAACACACACACACACACACACACACACACACACAAAACAACACAAAAAACCTAAAACCTGTCTTCCTTTTGTCTTGCCACTTCTTTAGAAACATGATAAATATTACAGCCTTGGGGCCAGAGCTTTGGGGCAGCAGTAGGATGTTTGCCTTGCAAGCGGCTGACCCAGGAGGAACTGTGGTTCGATCCCCTGGTGTCTCAAATGGTCCCTCAAGCCAAGAGTGATGTCTAGCGCATAGCCAGCCAGAAGTAACCCCTGAGTGTCATCGGGTATGGCCCAAAATAAATAAATAAATTAGTAAATAAGTATTACATCCTTTCCCTACCACTTACAATACCAACTATTTAGATCTTTGAATGCACCAAATGCCTAGACAGTCAGGTTTGCTAAACTATCAAAATGAGTCAATGTAGGACACTTCATAAAATAAGATTTCAGAAAAAAATAATAAGCCATTGATTAAAAACAAATAGTAGGGGCAAATGTAATTTTATATCCTAAAATACAAAAGATAATGCTTGGTTTGAATATGCATCTTACACTGAAAATCAGGAAAATACATACTGGAAGTCTAACCAGAGGAAGCCATCACCTTAGACTGGGTAGGCCTGGACTGTCTACTTAGCCAACTACCTTCCTACCCTTTCATCTGGACCCCAACATGTCTCCTGCTATTACATCTCATGTTTTCACAGGAGTTTTGAGTGTGTGAACTCAGGTTTAGATAGAGCAGAGTTTTACCATCCATATGAATTTTTAAAGCAATTTTCATTACTTTATTTTTGCAGCATTTCTACTGCACTCCCCATTTTCTCGGGCCCTGCTCCTCACACCCACCCTCTCTGAGCAGCTTCAGTTCACAGTTCTGATGGCCATACCTGAGGGTTTCTTTTCACTGGGGATGGTCTATGGGCTTGTTTTGTTTCTTTATACTCCACACATAAGCGAGATCATCTGGTATTTGTCTTTTTCCTTTGGCTCACTTCACTAAGCATGACTCCTTCCAAATTACAGTGAACTACAAGATTCATCTTTTTTCACCATCTCTAAACAACCATCTGGCTGGAACTGAAGGGATAGAAGAGTGAGTAAGGTGTTGTCATGCAAGCATCCAATTCATAGTTGATCCTGGGAAGTTTATATAGTCCCTTGAGCCCTGCCAGGAGTGATCCTTGAGCTCAGAGCCAGGAATACACCCTGAGCACCAATAGGTATGACTCCAAAAATATTAAACCAGTAAGTCAAAAAGGAAGCAAAAAATGCCTAAGCATGGATAAGCTACAATGTCATCCTAACCACTTTCAGTACACTCAGTATAGAAACACATCCCTTTTCTTTTTTTCTGTAGCTTGCTCTTCAGTCTGTGCTTGTTAATCACATTTCCCAAATTTAAAACCCCTTTTTCGTGTGTTGGCTGATGGGGCCCACCCAACTATGCTCAGAGATTACTCTTGATTATATCCTCAAGGTCACTCCTGGCAGTGCTCAGTGGACCACCATATAGGATGTTGAAGATCTATTCTGGTGGGCCATGTTCAAGACCTTAGTACTACCCAGTTCCTTAATGCCATTTTTATTCAATTCTTTCTATAATTTTTGGATGATCTCTACATCGATACAATCTTCAATGATACCAAACAATGAGATGTTATACTGTTCTTTTGGAATTTGCTTAATCTATCACACTGCAAACATCTTTATGCAACAAAGCAAGGCAAGTTAATTATTTAATATCAAGATAGACTGCAACTAGGCAATCTCCTGAAATTGTGGCCCAAAGCAGAGGTAAAAATCACTTTAATAGGAGTGTTTATGGGAATTATGACAATAATGAAAGGCACAACAATGGCGCTCCTCGGGGGCCTGAGCAATAGCACAGAGGTAGGGCATTTGCCTTGCATGTGCCAATCTAAGATGGATCTTGGTTCAATTCCTCCAACGTCCCATATGGTCCCATGGTCCTCCAAGCCAGGAGCAATTTCTGAGAGCATAGCCAGGAGTAACCCCTGAGAGTCACAGGGTGTGGCCCAAAAAGCAAAAAAAAAAAAAAAGAATGGAGTTCTTTGATTGGTTACTTCACCACAGTACTCTTTGGTACACTGAGGCAGAAGGAGCACATGAAACTTAGACACAGCCTTGGTTGTTGTGAATCTTTATTGTGGTTACATTCTGGTTTGGGTCCTGTATAGCCATTTATTAATTTACCAATTGTTTTTATAGCAATAGCAGCCCCACTATTCCTCCCCTTTTATATAACAAATGGGTTTGGTTCTTCTATTCTAGTCTGGTCCATTGGATGATCTATGACCTATTTAGCTCAGCCCAGTTCCCCGAAAGGCCCACTCAAAATTCCTATCTCTCAGAATGGTGCAATAGTACGGTGGTTAAGGTGCACTTACCATGCATGTGGCCAACCTGGGTTCTATTTCTGGCACCCCTGAGCACTGCTAGGATTGGTCCTGAGTCCAGTGATAGGAGTAACCCCTGAGCACTGCCAAGTGTGACCCCCACACACAAAATTAGAATTCCTGTTGGTGGCTTTCTCTCTGGATACCCGAACTTAGCTACCTTCTCCTGTTTCTAACTTTCCCATGGCTATTATAACACATCAAGCTAAGGCACTTCTTAATTCAAGGGAACAGGGAAAGCAGAGCCAAGACTGTAATTGAACCCTTAAAACACCATAGGTGTTACTGACACCAGGCACCAAAAGTGAAAAGTATGTAAGACGGTGACATTATGGCTGTCATTTATTTACAGTTATAATGATGCAGACATTTGAAGTAGGCAGTGGGAGAAGACGGGAGAAATTCTCAAGATGTCATAACTAAGACATGCTTCGAGAAACAAGATTCAGTCTGAAAAAGAAAAAAAAATCACCCTGCTTCCAGATCAGCTTACTCAGGAAGTCCAGACCCCCTCTGGAGATGATTAACAGCAGAAACAAAGGCCCTGGAAAGACTGAAAATGAGGAGACCCTTAGGGCTTAAAGTTGTTTTCCTGACAATGTTGTAGCAAGGATTTTTTGTTTGTTTGTTTATTTGTTTTGGGCCACACCCCTTGATGCTCAGGGGTTACTCCTGGCTATGCACTCAAATAGCTCCTGGCTTGGGGGCCCCATATGGGACACTGGGAGATCGAACCGCTGTCCCTCCTAGGCTAGCACTTGCAAGGCAGATGCCTTACTTCTAGTGCCACCGCTCGGCCCTATAGCAAGGATTCTTAGCCATTCAGAGTTCAAACTGAGGCAGCTTTAAAGTAAAAATAAATAAATAAATAAATAAATAAATAAATAAATAAATACCCAGATATAATCTTTTGGAGTTTCCCCCAAGCCACTGAGGACACTGTTTTAGAGAAGCAACATTTCTCTTTGGAAGCATAATCTCTTTCTTACTCTTCAGAATGCTTTTCTCTCTCGTCTACCCTTCTCTCTCCCCTCACTCCTCTTTCCTCTCCCCTCTCCCTTTTCTCCTCTCCTCTCTCCCTTCTCACATCATGCTTGTCATTGAACTTGGAGCCTACTTTAATAAAAGCCCTATGCTTTATTGTTCTTCTTTTAGATTATCTTCCATGATGAAAAACAGAGGTTGGGGCTAACTTCATTTCCTGCAAAGAGCATAACCTTCTTCACCCTGAGACAGCACCTGACATCTGGAACATACACATCCCACTGACAATGCATTGATGACTTTGGAAGAAATCCACTTATTAATGGGCTGTGCGATTCACAGGGTGTTCTTCAAGAATCAACTGTATTAACCATGAATTTCTTGCATCAGTATCCAGAGATACTGTACATAGAGCAACCTTGTAGTAATGGAAAACACAGTTCACAATCCAACTGCTAATCAGGAGGCTGAAAAACTAAACAAAGAAGAACACTGGTCAGAAATAAAATTGATTATATTTTACACAGAAAAGGAAATAAGCTGAACATTTGGTCAAGTGGCAAGTCACAAAAAAGTACATACATATCACAAATTTAATTCTATGGGATTGCAAAAAAATGCAAAAATAAGTCTAATGTAATAAAAGCTCCTATGAATACAAGATAAAAAAGAAGCAAAGCACATAAATGACAAAGGAATCCATAGGGAGAGTTAAATTTAAAGATACGTGCTTCATATTGCTTCAGACCAGAAATTTTCACTGTTACATTCTTGTGTTGGCTAGAAGGTGTTGTTTTTTTTACATTATTACTGTTTCCAAATATGTTTGTGCATCTATAAGCACATATATAAAATGCTTTATACATTTATCTTAATGTGTATAATACATGAATATTGATCACTTTTTTCATATGTATTAATGCATATGTACAGGTAAATTGGTGATGACAATACCTGTAATGGCTGATTTCTAGTTTAGATAACTTGGACTATTCTTCTCCCTCAAGATTATTTTCTTTAGTCAATTTTAGTCACTGTTTATATAACTCGTGGATTGAGTCTCTTTTAAAATAGACTTTCTCCAACTCAATTTAATGAAGAATAAACACTTTTGACAATATTATAGACTATTACTTCTTTAAGACCCAACTGCTATAAACTTCTCCCTAACGGTAACTGTGTGAAAAGAAATTTTCCCCCCAGACAGCAACACTTACGTAGGAGGTCCCAAAGTGCAACCTGTTCCACTAAACTTATTCTTTTTTTGTGGGGGGAGGGGTCACACCCGGCAGCGCTCAGGGGTTACTCCTGGCTCTATGCTCAGAAATAGATCCTGGCAGGCTCAGGGGACCATATGGGACGCCAGGATTCGAACCACCGACCTTCTGCATGCAAGGCAAAAGCCTTACCTCCATGCTATCTCTCCGGCCCCTACACTAAAGTTATTCTAATCAGCTAGTATTCTCAGGGCAGTATAAACCTGGAATGAGCCTCTACCCAATCTATAAATACAATGATATTTTTAGACTAATGAGAACAAGACTGTGGAGATCTGGAGAGGGGCATCTTTCACTCCTTGAGCAGAATGTTCACACTGAAACCCAATCCTAACCTTCATACACAAGGCCTAAAAAGTGAAAATTATAAGAATGGATGATGGAAATAGTCAAAAGATTGCTGATGGGCATGTTAAAGGCAACTTTGGACACAGTCAAGAATGTTTAGACTTGCTGTAAACACACTTGTATCTGAGAAGATATTGACACAGTAGATCTCACATAGAACACACAGGATCACAACCTACCAGTCCATACTCAACATTTTACTGTTCAGAATGTCTAGCTCAATGTATACATAGGTACATTCATCAGGACTCAGGGGTTGGATGTCTTCGTCAAAGGCTTCTGGAACCTTCCCGTGTTTTCTAAGCTACAGCTATGATATAACTCGAAATTAACACTGATATTTTGCTTATAACAAGATACTGTTTATTCTAAAGAAAAAAAAACTTTGACTTTGTCTTCAAATTAATGATATTTTTCACTGCTATGCTCTTGAAGCTGGTCTAGAAAAATAGGCCTTATTTTCAAATGTCTTTGTCTTTGTTTTTGTTCTGGTTCCATTGATCAATGTACTTTTGAAAAACAAATTCAATTAATTGATTTAATTTGTGATTTCTTTAGCTATGACACTGTATTTATGGGAACACAGCTAAAGTTTTACTTGTCAATAATGTAACCATTGTTCATTCTTCTGACTAACAAAGTGACGTTGAGGTCTTTTTAATAATTTATTATAACAATGACCTGATCTGATATTTTTTTACATTGACACCATTTCTGAAAATCATTATTTCATTTTTCTTTGTGTGTATGTGTGCTTATGATGATGACACCTACCGCGAGGTTTGTTGGTTTGGCTTGTTACTGTGGGTTGAATCTTTTTTATTTTTTTAAAGTCCCTGCCAAAATCTTTGTTTCATCTTCAGCATCACTGAATACGAGTCACAAATATATCTAGCTGAGCTCAAGTATATCAGACAAAGCCAACAGAACTTAGGGAGTACCTGTCTATCTGCCCATATGCATTCAAAAGGAAATTAATTGGAACAGTCATTCCATAAACCTGCTGTGAGCTCAGTGTGACAGTGTGGTAAGGCAAGGATTTAAGTTATATTTTCTTAACAAACCGGTAATCAATGATCAATGTGAGTTGGTTGTCTCCACAACCATTACTTTCCATAAAAATAAACCCAACTGCATTCAGTTCTGTGGGCTCCAAACATTGACAGTGCATTTGTGCAGGACCATGACTGATCTCATTGCTTTTTTAAATGGCCATTTTATTAAAGAAAATTAACAGAAATAAGAAAAGTAAAGAAAGATGCTCAGCCTTCCATCACAAATTAAATTATTTTCACATTTATTTCTTCTCTAAGCCCTCATCATACTTTTATAAATTTCATTTTAGCTTTTATACACTGGTGTTTACATAAAAATTTTGGCCACAACTATATGTTCAGAATGATATTTAGTGGATACAAAATATTACATCAAGTCAATTAAATATCTTTCTTAAACAATTTTTATTCCTGGTAATAGAAATTTAAGCTGTAATGACATTAAAACAAAAAATTAAAACTAACCTATTATTTAATGGTAATTTAAATGGATTTAAAGTTAAAAATACAATAAAAACGTAAAATTTAAAGACTGTAAAACGGACATTTTTTATTGTTACTTTATACAACATATATTTCAAATGATACTTTTCTATTGATTTTTTATGAGTATATTCTGTTTACAAATACATTTCTCAATAACTTAAATAGAATTTGTAGCAAACACATCTCTTTCCCCATCAAACTCAGAGATATTTTCCTATGTTTTATCTCTGAATCAATCAAATGATTTATTAAATATTCAGAATCCTTAGTACTGATGCATACTGCTATGTACTCCAGAACCTAATTTTAAATTTTACCATTAGGACTAATAATGTTGTTTACAATAATTTTCCTTTGTTCAAATTCAATTCAGAATCCTTGTTATTTACCTTTCTTCTCCTTTAACATAAACTAATTTTCAACCTTCTTTTTGTCCTTCATAATCTTACAATTTTCAATATTGCAGTCAATTAATAGAACTTCCTTTGTCTTCTATCTGCTTTGTGTTTCCACATTTCCCAATAAGCCATTATTTCTATATTTATGACTTAGCTTTATTATGAATATTTGTGTCAGCCTCTCTCCAGTATTCATTTCTACCAACATATTGACTCTTATTTTCTTATTTTATGCCCTGAATATTTTTATTACTAGTTTAATGGCTCAGATTATTCCAGATTTGCCACATAACTTAGTTAGATACAGAGACACACTTGGCCATGAGTGACCTGTGGACAGCTATCTTCTTTGCTAGATTTTAAAGCACCACTGTAACTTCATCAACTATGACTAAGAAACAGTGGGGTGGGATATAGCCATGGGGGAGGCTACATATACAGAGAAGCAGAAACACAAGGGAAATCTTTGCACTAGCCTCTAGATGCTATGGGCCTCAAACTATTCTAGAAAACTATCAAGATGGCTTCGTTTCAAAAAAGTAGGACTCCAATCAATGGTCCTTTAAGAAATCACTAAGAATACTATTAAACAACAAGGTTCAACCAGATAGAGGGATTCTAGATTACTTTACATCCGATTGTATTTCTCTATTTCAGAAACAATTGAAAGATGAAACTATTCAAAGTTAAACAAAAAGGGGACTGGCGAGGTGGCGCTAGAAGTAAGGTGTCTGCCTTGCAAGCACTAGCCAAGGAAGGACCACGGTTAGATCCCCGCGTCCCATATGGTCCCCCCAAGCCAGAGGCAATTTCTGAGTGCTTAGCAAGGAGTAACCCCTGAGCATCAAACGGGTGTGGCCCGAAAAACCAAAAAAAAAAAAAGTTAAACAAAAAGGCATTCACTCAGGGTATGCAAGAAAATTGCAATATCCAATATGAACACCCTGTAGGCTTAGGGATGTAGTAAAACACTTGCTTAAATATGGATTTTGTTTTAAGAGGATGCAGATGTCTCGACAAATAAGTGTCTCCTGTGTGAGAAATTCTGGGTAACTACTAAAGGCGATCAATTTGTTGCCAGAAGGAATCACACAAGATTGAAAGAGAAATTAACAGAAATATTTACAGTAACAAAGAAGACAGCTTTTTTAAGGGGGTAAGAAAACCCAATAAATTAAGCATGTTAAAAATTGTGGCAAGGGAAATAGCTCAGCTTCACTACTAATCTTCAAAAGAATATCATGGCTGCAGACTCTTCCTAGGTAGTTTGATTCAGGTTGAAAACTCTGGGGCCTTTTTGGAATGAGGGAAGGCAGATTACTCTTTCTGCTAAAGGCACAGGAACCTGTAGCCATATTTGACACCTCCCAAGAAAAATGGACTAACACAATTAAGTATTATCACACTGCCAGGCCACCAAATTTGTTCTATATCCTGTACTACGTGATCTCACATGGCCACAGGACACCTCAAACTTTCTTAGTAATGTTAGCCCAGTAGGATTGCAGAACATCTGATAAGAAAGTTCATACAAAACGACCTAACTCAGTGAGCCCAAATAGTAACTCAGAAGGTTCAGCTGGCATCAACCATAGCCCAGAAAATCCTTTAACTATAACTTTATTAGTACTACTGAGAGATATAACAATCATTACAAATTAACCATTTGACATAATTTTGAACATTCCATTTGTCTTTATGTTGTAAAAAATATGAAGTAAGTTTGTTTTTGCCTGTTAGGGAATAGGTTAGGGTGGCAGGTGGGAAACTGTGGACACTAGTGGAAGGAAGGTTATACATACTGATGGTAGGATTAGTGTTGAAATGTTTAATGCCTGAAATGATTGCATTGTGAACAAGTTGGTAAATTACAGTGTTATAATAACATTTAAAAAAATGAAGTATTGCTATGTAGATAAAAATATTTGGAGGCTTCTTTAGAATTCATTAATACAGAAAATGTCAAAGAAATATGCTGCAAATCATTTTAAAGTCTAAAAGAATAATTCATCTAAGAAAGATGGACCTTTCCCCCCAAAATGTTAAAAAGATATATTTGACCGGGCTATTTCCCTCTTTGTCTGTCTGTCTCTCGCACACATACGCTCACACAAATGAAAAGATTCACAAGGTGTCTTTTAATCTATTTAAAACTTTAAACAATGAAGGCAAGCTAGATCCTTGATTTTATTCTTGCTGCCTTAGTTCAGAGTTCCTTTTCTGAACAAAGGCCTCATGAATTTTCTCTTTCACCACTTGATGATAAAAAGCAGATTCCGCTCCAACTCTTAACTGTCCTGATTGGTCACTGTGCTCTTTTACCTCCCAAATGATATCAGATAACCCTTTCACACAAATTTTCATCACAGGACAGAAAGAATAGAGCATCATCAGATACCTTGATACCCATTCCCTTTCTGTCTACTAATTAAAGATGTTGCTCATACTACAGATACTGGTTTTAATTTTCGCAGAATTTATTTATTTACGAGAGTCAGACTGGGATGGAGTGGTAGTAACTAAGCCCAAATCTTAGTGGCTTCATTATATTTTTCCTGTCACAGACATCAGTTGATCTGAACAAGCCAGGCCATCTTTTAAAATAGTTTCAAAACCAACCAAATAACAAACAAACAGAGAAAACATCACTTCTAAGGGTCTCAATCAATAATGTAATTCTTTGATTCAAGAGATGTAGATCATTCTGTAAGCGCAGAGCATCACACAGGTCCTCGACTCCATCAATCATCAGACATTAAGAAAATTCTGTCCTTCCATGACATAGAAGCTGAAGATTCAGTGTCAACAATGACCTCAACATTTAGGAACAATCAATTACCTTGGAAAACCCACAACCAGGGCCTGGAAACCAAGGACATCAGGCAAATGCATGGGCATAAGGAACACTGAACTAGATATGCTGATTGGGAATGAAACTCAAGTGACCAGTGGAAAAGTAAATGTCAATTTTCATTTACATATGCTATTTTCCCTAGTCCCTCTTCTGGAGCAATCACAATATAATAATACCTTGTGTCACTTAGCAGAACTCTCCTCCACCTATCAAGACTAATCATAACATTATCTTTCATTTAACTGAAACGCTTGCCTTCTCTACTTGGCAACATCTGCCACACAAAGAATCAGCAAATAACCCAGTTAAAAGGGATTTTCAAGTCATTGAGCAGTAGAACTCTAAACATTCATTTATAAATTTAAGACTCCAATGATATAAGACAAGAACAATCAGAATTCTAAGATACTCAACTCTCAAGTGAAAGCACTGGGGTTAAAAAAAATTCATCCAGGCCAGGTCATCATGGTCATATGGCTTCCTGGTTATATATTCTATGGCCTTAGATATGCTAAAGTCAAGCACAATAATTAATTATTCATTAATCAAAGTCAAAATCTAATAATAAAAAAAATTCACTCAAAAGAAAACGTGCTGTCAGATAACCAGAAACAAATGTTTAAAGGGGGGTAATTTTAGAGGAGTGATCATTCAAGGAACAAAAGCAGAAATGCTGAGCGAGGTGTGTATGAGGTTTATAGAAAGGTGGTATTGCAAATTACTCGCAAATGGTAGCTTTTTATTAAATACTAATGAGAAAATTGAACATGTATAGGGAAAATGTGTACGTTTCTCTTTCTCATATTGCACACCAAAGTCAAACCCAAAGATACTAAACACCCCAATGAGTAAGGCTAATCTAAAATGTCTAGAAAATATATAGGTAATTATCCGTATGGTATCAAGACAAAGACGATTTCCTTAAACAAAGCAGCACAATCCAAAGGAAATCCTGCTACATCTGTGCAATAAACGTAAATCATAAACAGATTCAAACCACAAGACACAGACGAGGAGTGTCTTTATAGCTTATTCAAGCAGCCAGGAGAAAGAAATCCTAAAAATCAATAATGCACCAAATATGGATGAGCAATTCACCTGAAAAGCAATAAAGACGTGGAAAGAAAATGTTGAACCTCACTGGTAATCAAGAAAAATGCAAATTGAAGCTAATATTTTAGTCTTACACTGGGAAGAGGGTAGTATATTTTGAAGAAATGGATCTTAGGAGAGAATCAACAGATTGTGTTATTAATGGCTAATATGACAAGGAGAGAGATAAATACATATTCTGCTTTGATATTATTTGTGGGCCCTTTTTTTTTTGACTTCCTTCACGACATCAATTTTTTACTATAAATAGTTCAGGGACAGACAGCAAAGGGGATATAATCAAAGCATGCGAGGAAATTATGTGTGCAGCAGTCTTAAAGGAATTTAGAGGCTCAGAGCATCATTGAGCTGACAGCCCTGCAGAAAACACACACCTACATAAGAAATGTAGCCTGAAGTAAAGACACTCTTGGCATATAATTTAACAGAGTGCTAATTAGATGAACAAAAACAAGAAGTGTGCCAAGAAGAGACTTCTGGAAATGCTTAAAATGCTGAATGGATAGGAGAAAACGCTAAATATTCTCATTGGAAGTTAGTGCTACCTAACCTACCACCCACAGAACACCAGGACTTAACATGATAATCATTTGCTTGTGTTTGAATGGGAGTCACAAGATTGTTCACACTTACAATCGCCTACAGAGTTGCCTTTGGATAGGAATTGGGGGTGTTTGGTAGAAAAGGATTTCCACATATCGAACCTCTCTTCTTCAGGATGGCCAGAATTCCTTACACTTTCCTCAGAGAAGACTGAAATGGAGCCTGACAACATCTGATAAGCTTCACTATGTTGTAATGGTCCAGCATGCTACGAAGGACCCAAGCATTGCAGGAATGGCAGGTGGAGAATCTCCACCATTTTAATTTAGATATCTGGTTCCTGTTTATATATACTTGCTAAAATGATCATTAAATTATGAGCTTCTTCAGGGGCTAGGACAATATATGATGGGCGAGAACTCCAGACTTCAACCTGGTATGGTGGGCATTGGCCTGTGACAGGAGAAAGGAGATGTGTTATCAAAATATCCCCTCAGTTACTCCTAAGATCTAGTTCCTGGCTTTGGAGGGAGATGGAATGAGTTGCTAGATATCAAGTAACCAGTTCTATTGAATCAAATGATCTCCAGAAAACAGTCTATATTGGCTAAGATGCTCCTTTTGACAATATAGAAGCATCGTGTTATGATTTTTCATGAGAATGGTGGATGTCTATCTCATTTTCTCTTTTTCTAGTTTTTCCTCTGTTACATAAATCCTAAGAACTCAAAGACTAAAATATTTACTAGGCCCCAGTATCACAGGATATTTTTCTGTAATCCTGTCATAAAGGACAATTCAAGTGATTATGTCGACCTTCAGATGGCTACAAAATCAGAGCCATTTTACAAAGCTAGTGATTAAAATAAATCTTAGTTTTGTATCTTTCAACTGTATTTCTTTAAGTGTAATCTAAATAATTTTTCTCTCCTCTCAGCATTAGATTCTTTTCCAAAATAATTTAATGAATGCAGTACTCCCGGAAGCAAAGGATAAGGCTTTCTGTGGCTTGACATAAAAAATATATGATTCTACCTAATTATAAAAATATGCTATTCTAAGATCATTTGTGATAAAGAAAAAAATCAGTTTTTAATGTAGCTGAATTCACTAGTGATCATTCCTATGGTTTTGACTCTTTAAATATTGACAAAATCTACATTTTCATCAAAGGTAGAAAAATTAATATCTAAAATATTTTATATACTTCACTTTATTGATTTTTCAGTAGCCTTTAAAACCTCATGCCCCTGAAAGGGAAAGTATATATGCTATCTAATATGCTATCACTATCTAATATCTAATATCACATATCTAATATGCTATCACTGTATTTTGCTATTAATGACACTATACAAATTACACATCTATACAGAGCATGCAAAATATCTCAAATCAAGTAGCTACCAAGGCCTTCCATTTCAGGAAAGGCCAACCATCACTCAGACCATTCATATGTGAACTTTGTTGAGAGTACAAAGAGAATCTGCAATATTATGTTGTTAATATAATGTACTTTTGTATTATAAAGCTCACCATCATTGGTGTCTTTCATAAGAAAACGCAACAGTCTTAGTTTTACAAATTTGCATTTAAGAAATATCCTGCTCAGAAGGGTGATGGAAGTTGTCATAGAAACCACCATAATTATAAGAGATACATTTACCAGGGAGAAAAATATTTGTCTTAAAATCTGATCTACTTTTCCCTTGCTGTGGAGAAATGATTTTTTTTTTTTTTAGCACATGCTTTCCTTTTCATGAGTATGTGGAGGCCAATTGACCTTCTAGACTCTCTGATCCCGCGAGGCATCTCTTTCTGGCATCTAAATGCTTAATTTGAGTTCGTGTCCTGAATCCTAAACTTGTTGAGGACTGTGATGTCGCTTCACAAGACTGAATCTAGCAGTTATTTGATGCAATAGAACAGGGCTAATGTTTGTGTTTGATGGGGGTAAAAAAAAAATCCATAATATTTCCCAAGGCAAGTAATTATCTCCAATAATATTTATCCTTGGTGTATTCAGAGTGAATACAGAAAAACACAGGTGCAGAAGAAGAAGAAACATGTGTAAATATCCCATTTATTTTTCTCTATCTGAGATTTTACCAGTTATTTTGTTAATGAAATGATACATCTTCCTTATTTTACATAAAAATAACTTTTTGTTGCTGACTCTATAATTTTGCCTCGTAACCTTAACAGTCATGTCTAATGCTTAAAGGTGTCATCAATACTTGTTGATGTTATTTTAAATATGGCTAGTATATATTTACACTAGAATAACTTATTTTATATACTTAATTTGTTTTAAATATATATTTAAAATATTTTTTTAATTTTATTTACTTTCTTAACTTTATTTGAAGAGCATGTATCAGGGGCCGGAGAGATAGCACAGCGATAGAGCATTTGCCTTGCATGCAGCCAATCCAGGATAGACTGTGGTTCAAATTCCAGCATGCCATATGGTCCCCCATGCCTGCCAGCAGCGATTTCAGAGTGCAGAGCCAGAAGTAACCCCTGAGCACTGCTGAAAGTGACCTATCCCCCGCAAAAAAGAGCATGTGTCACAATGTTTATAGTTGATCATAATGTGTTTGTTTCCAGTTAAGTGGGAGAGAAATTAAAAATGAAAAGAGAGAAAAATAATGAAGAAAGACAAATAAAAAGTAAAGCAACAAGCTAATTTGTGAAAATTATTGTATCGTCAATGAGATCATTAAGACATTGTCAGAGGTTTAGTAAGCACTTGTTGCTAGCTGCCCATTCTGTTACTTTGGTCATGAACTTTAGGTTGTTTCAGATACACATTGGTGTCTAAATTGGTATATTCTTATGAGGATGACAGTATTAAAAAATAGAGCTGTCATGCAGTCTAGGAATTCCAATCATTATTGCTGATACTGCAGCTTTGCGGGACATGTTTTTGGTTGTTAGGGCTTCTAGAGGTACAAAAAAGTAGGGGAGGACACCTACACTCAATCAGGCGGGTGCACTGACTCAATGCTGATGTCAGCCCAAATACTGATATTACTGGGGTTTTGGTCAGATTGATGTCTGTAGAGAGTATTAGAGAAATGAAAAAGCAGAGCCATTGTAGGTGGTAGATGCAGCAGGCATGGACTTGGTAAGGTAGGGACTTGGCTCACCCTCACTTCCTGAGATGATCAACTTTCAGCTGAGTGACTAATGTACTCATAATATTTTACAACTTGGTTTGGATCTCTTTTGAGAACATAGTAAGTCTATGGAACTGCCCATAGCTGCAGATATTCAAAATATATTTCAATATAGATATTTTAAAATCATTGAACACAATCCAGACTTAGTCCATGTATATTTTCCAAGTAACTCAAAAAGTTGACTTTTCAGAATATATTCTTCCAAAAAATAAATTTATAGTAACTTTCAAAAACTAGACGGCATCATAAAACCAAAAAAAAAAATCAAAATATATGCAGGAAAAATCAGAGTTTATTTAGTTTCTCTATCAGTTAAGGTTAGGAGGGCGTTGTTCTCTTCATACCCTTGCCTGGCAGTGTTGAAAATGTTATCTACTTCCAGACTCAAACACAATTATTCCCATTTTGCTGAAACACTTTTCTCACTAACATTCCAAAGACTCCACTCAATTTATACTCACTAATCTTAAAAAGCAGTCTTCACACCAGCCATGCAGGCTTTATCTTGATATAAACACATCAGCACAGCATTCACAATGATGGAAAAGGTGATTGCGATGGTGTGGGAACACCAGGTTTTTGGTTCATCTCTCCTCTGAGTTAGAACACCAAGGGGCATCGACAAACTAAAGCATGTCCTACATGTTGATATATTTTAATTCACATAGGATCTTCGGCAAGTGTTATTTTTAAATTTTATTTTATTTCATTGTTTGCTTGGGGGCTCAAAATAAATAAAATTGATTTTATTAATTTAGCATATGCAGAGTTGCTCAAGGCTTACTCCTGGCCCTATGCTCAGGGATCATTTCTGGCAGGACTCCAGGGATCATATGTGGTGCCAGATATTGAGCACAGGTCAAGCCTTTGGCAAGTTTTAATGAATCAAGTTATATTCCCTGGGAATTACTCACTGAAAGTGGACTATTACCCTTTGTATGGAGAGACTACCTGCCAGCAACAAGTAAATAGATACAAAAGCCATAGGCAGGGCGTAAATCAAATTTCTAGGTAAGACTTATAGAGCGGTTAGGATCTTTACTACACACATGTGTGTGCCCTGCATTGGCTCCCACTATCTTGTAATACTATAAAGATTATTTGAACAAATTATCACCCCAAAATGCACTAAAAGAGACAGATTCAATTTTTAGAAAGAAACCTGTGTTGTAAAATGTTCTTTTTTCCTGCAGTGAATTCATTTGTCACAGATGAACACAAATGTTTAAAGCAACATTTTGGAAACCTTTGGCAACTGAATGAGGACCATATCCTGGCAAATCATCATGGTTCAACTGCTGCCATGGTACATGGGTCTGAAGCATGTGCCTAAACAGCAGAAAGAAGACAGATTTTTTTTTCAAGGGGGCTAGTCAAAAGAGAGGCCATCTCATAAATGACACTAGAACCTCATTTCTATCCAGTTCTGTCCATGAAGAGCTGGAGATGAATGAGAACTTATAACCATTTTTCATGTTTGGCTACTTCCTGCAGCCATGTGGATTGGCAGCACAGGGGCAAAGAGGCAGCCTGTCAGGTTCCTACCATCACTGCCTGAGTATGCTCGAATAGGCATCCCAAGACTCAGCAGATTTCACAGGGCCTGTGGAACTTTCTAGATGTTTCCATGATGGTGCTATTCGATGACAATAAGACTTCTCGATGGCATGTTTATTATTTGGTTAGGGCTTCTCTGTCCTCCTAGCAATGATCTCCTTTTCATGTTCCCTCTCAATAAATATCTTAGAGAACAGTCTTGTGACACCAAACAGAACTGATATGACATGGCTTCCTCAACAAAGGGAGAGTTGCTAGGTTACCCTTACATCCTTAGTTCCAAAGAGTTCCATCTCTTTTACAGCTGAAATTAAAATGTTCAAAGGTGTTATTTTCCTATTATACTTGATGTAAATTGACCTAGATTCTTTTCATCTCTTGAAATTTATTTGGAAATGCCCATCAGGATAGTGGAAGCAGTGAAGAAGTAAGATGGCAGTTCTGAGGTCATTGACACTATCAAAAGAATCCAGAAAAACAGTTATAATATTCACATATAATATAATTCACATATAATAAGGTGAGTGACAGATTTTCATATCTTTCATTTAAAAGCTATAGAATGTTTATCAAAGTTTGTAGAAATAATCTATTATGAGGAGGTAAATTGAGTGACTTATTTCTCTTTATTTTTATATATCTAATAGTGAAGGCAATAAACTGAAATATTGATGCTTTGTTTTGAGAGATTTGTTTATTTTCTAGGTGCAGGGGTCCTCAAACTTTTTAAACAGGGGGTCAGTTCACTGTCCCTCAGACTATTGGAGGGTCTGACTATAGTAAAAACAAAACTTATGAACGAATTCTTATGCACACTGCATATGTCTTATTTTGCAATGAAGAAACAAAACAGATACAAATACAATATGTGGCCCACAGGCCATAGTTTGAGGACCACTGTAATCTAGGGGAATGTTTACGTTATATAATACCTTATAAATTCAATCAAAAGATAAAATGTTGAGATATCTACTGTACCAAAATATAGTTATATTTTCCCCAAATACCTTTGTCTCTTGAATTTATTTATTTATTTATTTTTTTGTATTCACTTTAGGGATGTTTATTTGCTAACTCCCTGGAACAAATGGACTTTTTCTTTTTACTTTTCTTTATTTTTCTTTTTTTTTCCTAGACTGAATTGATTACCTCCTGCTCACAATGCAACATCTGGTGTTTTTCAATTGCCAAGTCCATAGAATCAATGTTTTTAATGATAAACTTCAAACGCTTCCAATCTGTTAGGATTCAGATGAAACTATACTTATTCCCAAGGCTATTTCCCTCAAATTTTCCCACACACCTTTCTACCACACACCTTTCTTCCCTAAGCATCCAGAAAAGAACGTGCTATACTGAGTTCACTACAAATATGGAAGTTTTATTTTATTTATGCATTTATTGTTCTTTATGGGCCATGCCCAGTAGTGCTCAGGGATTATGCCTGGCTCCATAGTCAGGAATTGCTTCTGGCAGTGTTCAGGGGTTCATGTAGGATGTTGGGGATTGAACCCAAATGAGCCACAAGGAGGGTAAATACCTCTCCCTCTGCATGATAGCATTAGTTCCAGGTGGAAGTTTAATTTTATAGTCTGATTAAATGATCTAATCCTTCGGAGAAAATTTTTATCATAATCTTGCCTCTTTCTACTTGCAGTATCTTCTGTTTCCTTTTGACTACTTCCTCCTTCCCCCAGGAAGCAATTCTACTTTTCACACAATTTTTCATGCTACTTATCTCAAGTCATGATCAGTTCCATGTCTGATTTCCTCTTTAAAGTTTAATGGAAAGTAATAACGAAAGGAGAAGGTTAAAAACACTGCCTTTAAACTTTGAATCAGGATGGTGTTTACATAACTCATTGCTCCCTCACAAATGTAATGGTTCGATGATCACACCTTTGTTTTTTAGTTTGTGTGCATTAGGAAACTGGGCAAAGAGCTCAGCTAACTTTTCTCTTAGAGGATGACTCCGGAGCCAGTTGTCCACTACGGTTGTGGTTCCATCTGAAATCCCTACTGGGAAAGGTTATTTTAGGCTCACATCTGTGGTCATTGGCAGGTCTCAGTAGCTTTGGGTTATCAAGGTCACTTTTTAGCTGGCTTTTAGTGAGTTGTCTTGCCATGCAGGCTTCCCCCAGTTGGAAACTGGCTTCATCAAAGTCAACAAGAGAAAAACGAGCTACTCAGACACAAACAACATGATTACATAAACTGGACACAAAAGGGAAAACCCTTCACCTTTGCCATAGTCTCTTTATTGGTTAAGAAGAAATTTCTAGAGACATGATTAGACAGTTTGTAACTGGAGGCAGGGCTCAGTTGTGGGGGGCGCTGTCTTAGAAACACTCATAGCACTGACGAGAGGAAGAACGATTACATTTCTCTACTCACAGAAGCTTCTGGAAGCTTTGTCCAAGGAAAGTGGCTGTTTTCACACAAAATAACATCTGTTTCTATCTAGGGAGCAAGTGCAATCTGGAGCTTACTCAAAACTACAAGCTTTTATCTATATGGGCAGCATTAGAAAGCTGGCTGCTGGCAGTCTAGTCTTCCAAAATTGACCTGGCTGTGGCAGGAATTAGATTTCAGGGAGATTCTTTCCCCATAATGGCCTCTCAGCTATTATGTGAAAGGGTAACCATGGACTTGTAATTTATTCCTCTTCCCCAGGGATTCCTGAAGGAATTTGACCCTGACCAGAATTCTTTGCAAATATCGACTGATCAAATATATTAGCTAAAAGATAAATGAGAGTCCTGAAAGGCTTTTCTATGCACTGGTTACTGATTTAGAAATGATTTTGCCATTATATCCAGGCCCAGCTGGGTTGTTTATATTAAATTATACTACAAATTATAGGCCATAGCATGGCAGTAATACACAGGGTCCAAATAAGACCTTGGATCAGATAGGACTCCCAAACTCAACAACTTTTCTGGCTCAGGTGACATAGAGACAGACTTTTCTTAACTAACTCTAATATCAAAATGTGTCTCTGATGGGAAAGGACATTCAGGTGTAAAATCCCAGAGGTTAGGGTATAAGCATACATGGGTTCATGTGTGTATGCATGTGGATCTGTGTATGTGTAAATTGTTGATTCTGACTTTTCACCACTGGGAACAAACAAAAGTCTGGTGCTGGATAATCAAATACATTCTTTCTAAAATAGCAGGAATGACAAGAGTAATGACCATTCAAATGATAGCACCAGTGGAGCAATACTTTTGACTTGGTTAAAACAAATTAATTAGGATATGATTTTTATTTATCAGATAAACAAAATTAAGTTTCGACAGATAAACACAGTTCAGAAACCATTAACACAGTGAAGAAGATTATGTACTAAATGTATAGTTTGAAACTGCTGATCTCAAGCTATGATGAAATCTATGATTTTGGGTACTCCTCCAAATTGAGTCCTTATATACTACTCTATATTTTATATAATATGCTTATCATATACATCATATGTGTTATATATAAAATGCTTATATGGTAATGTTATGAATATATGCTCAAGAAGTCAAGAGAGAGCTCAGTTGTCCAAGTTTTCATACTCTCCAAAGAAAGGTGAGGTTAAGTGAGAAAATTATAAAGAAGGAAGAGCGGACGAATAATTGGCTCCACCTGCTGTTGCTGTTGTATTGCCATTAAAAGGAGGATGAAAAAGAGGACAATGAAATGGGCCATTAGTAGGATGTTGGTGGCACAGTCCAGTGGGTGGAGAAGTACAAAAGTACTTTTATGGGCTTTCATTCACAAAACATATGACATCTCTTTAACTTACTGCATATTATTGAACATGGATGAACATTATCATATTTGAAATGGTCTTAAAGAGGACCAATTGTCTTTGCACAATTAGAATCATAACACTAAAAATTAATATCTACAAGGTTGGGTTCATCTTGTCCAGCCCTCTGAGGGAAAAGCAAAGAAACTAAAATAATAGTATGGTGGGGGACTGAAAGAAAGTGTCCTGGGCAGTAAAGGGAGTATTACAAAAACTTTTTGAATTTCTAATCATCAAGATTGACAGTTACAAAGTCATTCATTACTAAGTTATAGGAATGTAATGTTTCAACACCAATCGCTTCACCAATACCCACTTACCTCCACCAACATCCTCAGTTTCCATTTTGTATCTCTCCCAGCCTATCTTTATGGCAGGCACTTTTCTCCTAGTAGGAGCACATTAGGTATGAGTCTCCACTGGGGGGTGGAGGGCAAGAGGAAGTGGGAAGGAGTACATGATGAAATTATCATCAAGGTGCATTGATAAGTTGTATCCAAAGTAAACTTCACAGGTTGGAGACACACAAGAGGGTATCCTTTATTACATCTGTTTACCAAAACGCTTGAATGGATCCAGGTGTGCATGGAGTTGAAGACCTTCTGTTCTTAAATTACACAGGTGTCCACCTTCCACAAATTGACAATACTTGCAATTACCAAAATTTCACTTCCTCTGTATATTTAATACAGAACTCAGGCATGGGAGAGGAGATGAACAAATAAAGTCAGAACAACTGATCTACATCATTACTCTTTGTAGCAACTTTTTTAGCCAATAGGCAAAGCTGATAATTTACAGATACTGAGGTAGGTCAACCACTAATCTCAGATGCTTTGTCAACCTATTTTTTTTTGGGGGGGGGGACCTGGATGTATTCATATATTACTCCTAGTGGTACTCTAGAAGCCATGGGTCTACCAGGGATTGAACCAGGATGGACTGTGTATATGTCTAGTACCTTACCTCTCTGATCTTTGTAGCATTTATAGATATAATTTATTTTGTAAATTTGCACTGAAGGGCAATGAACCAAAGACCAAGGGAAAATTATGTGTAGTCCAGCTTTCACTGGGATTTTCCCTATAATTTCTCTTTTGGAAACTAGTCAAGAAAGCTGTGTTTATGCAGAACCACTAGATTGTATCAACAGTGCTCCGGATTAGGTGAACAGTGCTTATGCAGGACATTTCAATTCACCAGTTTATTGTCACGGTCTGATGTGGCTTCATTCAATCTTCATAACCATTAAGGCTAAGTTGGTCACTTTGATGATACATTATCTCCTCCTCTGAGGAAGCAGCATGAGGGGCTTTACAAATTGGCATCTCCCCCTGCCCACAGAGCATGACACATAAACGCCATTAAAATTCAAGACCTGCCCAAGTCCCTGAAAATTTGGGAAATGAGCCTGTGCTCGAACCACACAAGGCTTCCCTTGGAGGGTGCAGAATAATTTATGATCTGCTCTTGACCCCCGCCACTAGCCAGTGCAGAGACAGGAGGAACTGCTTGAGTGATGGCAAAAGTCCCATCTGCTGTGCGGGGATGTCGTTAGTCCTATTCACGAAGTCGCCAGAAAGAAACCTGAGATTGCACAGAGCAGTGGCAGAAGCAAATAAAAGATTTATAAAAGGCTGTCAATCAGGGGGTGCCTCCTGAGCCCTCTGACCCCCGCGCACAAATGACTTGGAGGAGTGTCAGTCGCCGGAACACACGCAGGCTTAGAGCCTTTGGCAGAAATCGATACCAGTACTCAGTGGCGAAGAAGGGGAGTTTGGGCTTGAAAGTGGTCGAATGCAGGGTGCTCGATGCAGCCCTTTAGAAACACAATTGTCAGCGTGGTGTTGGGCATTGGTAGAAATTGCTCCAACCGTACAACTTCAAACAGCCCGGAAACCAGAAACCCCCAACCCATCCGGATTGGAACAGTCAAAGGAGCCTATCAACTGTACCTTGGTGATTAATGTCAATGGCACAATCAAGAGTACAGTTCTGGGGGATACTTCCAAAGAAGCTCGCTGCATTTCAACCCAGTTTTCTTCCCTGCTTTTCAAGCCCCCACCCAGGAGCTAGCTGTCTGCTGGATTTTCTGACCCTGAATACATCTAGAGCCATGCAAAATGGCCGCTAAATGTAGTGATTGCATTTCCCCCAATTGAAAGCCATGAAGCTCTTTGGAAATGAGCTGTTACATGTTCAGCATATGGGAAATCCTTAGTGGAAGGGGGAGAACTGCTAGAGTGGTATTAAGAGGCTTAAGGTAAAAAAAAAAAAAAGGAGAGGAGAGGAGAAGAGGAGAGAGGTAAAAGGAGAGACAGAGACAGAGAGGAGAGAGATGAGAGAGAGGAGAGAGAGAGGGAGGAGAGAGAGTGACAGAGAGAAAGAGAGTGATAGAGAGTGTGTGTGTGTGAGAGAGAGTGTATGTGTGTGTGTGTGTGTGTGTGAGAGAGAGAGAGAGAGAGAGAGAGAGAGAGAGAGAGAGAGAGAGAGAGAGAGAGAGAGAGAGAGAGAATGTTAAGCCACTAGAGGGAGCTGTCTTTCAGACATCTGGTCACAGCCAATCGATTTGGAGAGATGGTCCAGCAAGCTGGGATTAGACCTTCAATATTATGAGAACCATCAAACATCAATCTTGCCAGCAACCCTAGCAAAGAGCTTCTGTCCTTACTCAGGGGAACTTTTAATAATAATGAAATCAGATGTATTTAAGAGACAATGGGGCTAGTGACAAAATATCCCTAGAACTCTGCAGTCCAAAAAGCTACTTAGAGCAACTTAACACTTGAAATGTGTGAGATACATATGTTTTTTTTTTTAAGGCAGGCAATGAAAAATGTACCAGCAATAATTTTGGGCCATATCCTCAATTTATATTACTTAAATATATTTGAGTTAAAATGTGAAGATTCATTTCTTTTTCAGGGTGTAGGGGCATGCCCCCAGAAGATGTACAATTTTATGTGTGATGTGCATGATAATTCTCCTGAAATACATTCTTCCAGTCTACTTATTAAAAATATAATTTAAATCCATTAAACTTCAGCTGGACTAAATTATTGAAGGTATATGGGGAGCTAGAAAGGGATCACAAGATCAAAACCAATAAACTCATAAACTTCCTGATCCATGGTGCTCAAGCAACAGTGATTATAGGGCATTTGCCTTGCATGTGGCCCACCAAGGTTCTATCCCCATCACCTCATTTATTCAGGAGTATCACCAGGAATGATCCCTGCATGCATAGCCTAGAGATTTGGGGAGTGCTGGATGTAGCCCCAAAACAAACCAACCAAAGAAACCTCTAAATCCAGCTTCTACCCCTGGGATAACTTGTTCTATGTATGTCTAGCTCTGATCCTCACTCAACCCAAACATTTTCTAATTTGGAAAAGGGATATTGCAGGAGTGAATCTGAAAGTGAATAGATAAAAGAAGTGAGCAGAAAACGGTATGGAATGTCCACTTCAACTGTTTCATGTCCTCCACTAATGAGGAGCAAATCCTCCTGCTCAGGATGACATATTTCCAGTGAATTCAATTGACAGCTTGAGTTTTATGTTTGCACAGCCATGTTTTTTCAGCCAAGACTACTAGGCCACCTGAAATATGTTCCTCTATGTGGTATTTGCACTGTCTAAGCAGCATTTAAAAAAAAGTCTGTGAAAATCCCAGTTTTGAATTTGGCCAGGTTGCTCACATTACCTGCTAGCCCTTCATCTGCCGACAGGGGCAATCATGGTTTCTTTCAGCTCTAAAAGCTGGATTCTTCACATCAGGAAATGATGCCCATGAAAAAATGAGGGCTTCTGGTTCTGGAGTGGTAGCACAGCAGGTAGGGCATTTGGCTTGCACTCAGCTGACCCAGGTTCAGTCCCTGGTATCCCATATGATCCCCAAGCCTGCCAGGAGCATTTTCTTTTTCTTTTTCTTCTTTTGGGGGGGGCACACCCAGTGATGCTCAGGGGTTACTCCTAGTCAGGAGTAACCCCTGAGTGCTGTTGGGTGTGGCCCAAGCTCCTAAATAAATAAATAAATAAATAAATAAATAAATAAATAAATAAAAATGAAAGAAAGAAAAGATGAGGACTTTTCTATCAATAAGGAATCAGGTCATTTGTTAAAATTTATTATAATAGGATACTTTATGAAGTAGAATAAAAATCTGATGAAATGTGAAAAAGTAAAGAATTTTAGAATGGGCTTCACAGGAAGGGAGAATGGGAGGATATAATGTTCTTAGAGAAATATAGATTTTAATATTATATTCATAAAAGAAAAAGTAGATGTTAAAATGATAAATAAGAGTGCCCTGAGTGATAGCACAGCGGTAGGGCATTTGCCTTGCATGTGGCAGAGCAGGGACAGACCTAGGTTCATTCCCTAGCATCCTGAGCTTTCCAGGAGTGAATTTCAAGTGAAGAACCAAAAGTAACCCGAGTGCCACCAGGAGTGGCCCCAAAACAAACAAAAAAATTAAAACAAGAATTTTTACCATATTAGACAGAGTGATAGTACAGTGGGTAGGGGGTTTGCCTTGCATTAGTTCAACCTGGGCTCAATCTGGCATCCCATATGGTCCCTTGAGCCTACCAGGAGAAGTTTCTAAGCACAGAGCCAGGAGTAATCCCTGAACACTGATAGGTATGTCCCAAAACAAAACATATTTACTATATATACCATATTTGTATAGCATTTGTACTATATATACTAGGATAAATTTTATATCTAAAAAATCAAATAGAAATTTGATTTCTATTTGGGGTGGGGAGGAAGGACACTAGGGATATTGGTCATGGGAATGTTGCACTGGTGAAGGATATTTTTTTGTCCCAAATCTTCCTCCATCCCACCCCACCCCAACCAGTACTCTAAACAGGCTTTCCATTCCCTCATTCATTCACATGATTATGGTAGTTCTCAGTGTAGTTATTTCTATAACTGCACTCACCACTCTTTGTGGTGAGCTTCATGAAGTGAGCTGGAAGTTCCAGCCCTCCTCTCATTGTTTCTGAGGATTGTTGCAAAAATGACTTTTATTTTTCTTAAAACCCACAGATGCGTCTCTCTCTCCCTCTGACTTATTTCACTCAGCATGATAGATTCGATGTACATCCATGTATAGGAAAATTTCATGACTTCATCTGTCCTGACAGCTGCATAATATTCCATGGTGTATATGTACCACAATTTCTTTAGCCATTCATCTGTTGAAGGGCATCTTGGTTGTTTCCAGAGCCTGGCTATTCTGAATAGTGCTGCAATAAATATAGGTGTGAGGAAGGGATTTTTGTATTGTATTCTTGTGTTCCTAGGGTATATCCCTAGGAGTGGAGTGGCTGGGTCGAATGGGAGCTCAATTTCTAGTTTTTGGAGGAATCTCCATATCGCTTTCCATAGAGGTTGGACTAGACAGCATTCCCACCAGTAGTTGATAAGAGTTCCTTTCTTGCCACATCCCTGCCAGCACTGATTGTTCTCATTCTTTGTGATGTGTGCCAATCTCTGTGGTGTGAGATGGTATCTCATCCTTGTTTTGATTTGCATCTTCCTGATGATTAGTGGTGAGGAGCATTTTTTCATGTGCCTTTTGGCCATTTGTATTTCTTCTTTGTCAAAGTGTCTGTTCATTTCTTCTCCCCATTTTTTGATGGGATTAGATGTTTTTTTTTCTTGTAAAGTTCTGTCAGTACCCTGTGTATTTTGGATATTAGCCCCTTATCTGATTGGTATTGGGTGAATAGTTTCTCCCACATGGTGGGTGGCTCTTGTATCCTGGGCACTATATCTTTTGAGGTGAAGGATTTAAAAAAAAATCAAAAAAAAAAAAGAAAAGATAAGATAAGGCCTCCCAATTCTTACCACAGGCTGTTCTTTACACTGACTGTATAGAAAGAGGAGGTATAGTAAATACACCCCATATACACTTCAACACAGGCCCTTTGCTTGTCTGTATTGTTAATTGGGGGACAAAAAAAGAAATTAAAAGAAACAAAGATGAAATTTGAAATATATACTTATAAAAATCTATTTTAAAATTATCTTTCTGTTTTGTTTGTGCACAGCACACCTGTCTATGCTCAGGGCTGACTTCTGGTTCTGTGCTCAGGAATCATTCCTGGCAAGACTTAGAGGAGAGTCTGTAGTTTGGAGATCAAATCTGGGGTGTCTGCATGCAAGGCAAGAACCAAACTCACTGGACTATCTCTCCAGTACTTTAAAATAATTTTTAAGGTTTTCTTTAAAAAAAAAGTCATATGGGCACATCTTAAATTTATATGAGAAAGCAGAGTCTCAAATGTCAAAGCAGATCAACGTCTCAAATCAAAACCTAGAAAGCCACTGAAAGAATGTTTTTTAACTAACTCTGGAAAGAGAATATCTCAAAAACATTGGGAATGTTTTAACAGGAGTTACAGAAAATCTAAATGTAAGTTCCACACTCAGGTTTTCAGTGGAAGTTAGAATAATGAATTATTTATACTCAGAGATTTATTTGCTACTTGTTCCTTGGTTTATGCAAGAATTTGTAAATTCACATTTTGAAAGAGATCACAGCAAAAATGAAACGTGGGAAGGGTGTTAACTTGGCAATAATAGACCCAGACAAGATTTGTGTTGATTCTGGTCTACTGGGTATCTTCTGGGTGGGATTATTAATATCAGTAGAAAGAAGGTGGTCAGAATTTATGTATTGGACTTTATGTAAATTGTAAAAGATATTTGTTGCTGTTGATCCTTCTTTTGTTTTGTTTTTAGCACTTGAAAGAGCACATTTCTTGTCAGAGAAAGATGAGGTAGGTGTGTGTGTTGGGGGGAAGCAACAGGGGACCTTAAAAGAATTAACTGAAAAATGCTCAATAAGAAGAAAGCTTAAAATGAATTGGTATAGAGGCGAGACTTAGAAATTACCAGAATACTACCTATATAGCCTATCATGTGCCCATGAGATAATATTTAAGATACTTGATAAAGGTCCATAGTATGTAAGGAAGATATTTCTAAAATATTCATAGAAGACTCTTTAGAAAATACCATTTTTTGTGTTAAAATATCCTATACGTGAAACATTGATTTGTAAATTCATAACCATCTTTGTTCTGCATTTTTCTCTTGCACTTATAACCAAGTTGCATGATGGCAGCATCATACTGAAAAATGTTTGTGTGTATGTGTGTTATATAGATTGAACCTTACATATATGAAACAAGATTTCTATTGCTAAGCTGTAGCAGTATGACTCAAAATATTTTAAAACTTACATTGAGACTGTATAAAGGAGTAAAATTCCTTAAAAGAACTGCCCATAAGAGAACTTGAAATAGCAACAAAATTTGATCTCATGACAATTGGATTTTTACCTGAGAAATACAAGTACTATTAACAGTTAAAAATCCTTGCCAATTTGGAGAAAAAGAAAATCACCTCAAAATGCCAAAGGGTACCTAAAAAATTCTATAGATATAGTTATACTCAGTAGTAACACACTAAAAAGTTCTCCTTAATATCAGTAATAAAGTAAAAATTCATCTTTAACAACGTCTATATAAGATTTCAGGAAGGGTCTTAGACATGACAATAAAGCATGGAAATTAAAAAGAACATAAAAGTATCTATAATTAACTCTAAAAATTATTGTCTATCTTCAGATTACTTATTATGGTCTTTCAATTTCTAATAAAATTGTTTTGCCATAAGAAGTTGTGACTTTCATCATTAGAAATTAAGATTGAAATGAAGATATTACTGCATGTAGAGAAAAGCCTAAGGACACAATTTTAAGAGCTGCTAGAAATTGTAAAGTTAATGAGATTTGAGAATACATATATGTATATATTAAACCAAGAATTATTCATTTAAATTAGAATAATATAGTTGAATATAGTATTTAAAATAAACTATCGAAGAATGAATTAAAAAAAACTAAGAAGCAAAAATGGAGGTAGAAAAAGAACATGATACAGAGAAATTAAAGGAGTGAAAAGAAATGAAAGATATAGTGTTATTGAATTCAAGGTGTATATTGTTAAACAAACCCTCAGCTTTCTATTAATTGACCTTTACAGTCAATGAAATCATGTAAAGATCCAACAGGCTTTTTATTGAAAATTAATGAGCTAATTAAAGCATTCAGATAGATATTAAAAGATCTCAGTAACCAAGATTGTTTTTAAAAATAATATGGAATACTTCACAAAGTGTATTAAAAGCTATGCTAATTAAGGTTGAGTGGTATTAATAAAAAGATTTGCCTGCATCTGTTTCCAAAGATGTGTCTTTCCTTCCTTCTGTGTTGGGTGCTTTTGTCCATATTTTCCCACTGGGATGTGAACTTGCTTAGCCCATGACTGCTTTTGCACATGTCCCTATCTGTGAAGTGGACTTCCTTTCTTTACAGCTCATTTCCTCTTTCTGGACTTGGGTCAAGTAGATACAATTAACCCTGCCAAGTCAAGAACAAATGTCCTAAATTAAATTGTACAAAAATATGTGAATGATTCATAGGAGACTTGCAAATGGCTAACAAATACACGACACTTTATCTAAGTTATTTGTCCTCAAGAAAATATGAAAGGAAACCCCGCTCCATGAAAGCTTACATTTAGATTTTAGGGCTGGAAAGAGTTGGAGTATATATACAAGCATCTAAAGCAACTGTAAATCTTGTATATTTCCCTTGGGGCTATCAAATTAGATAACTAGTTTGGAAACCATATAGAAGAACCTTATACATATTATATGCTTAGCCCATTCTCCTTGGAAAAATGTCCGTAGCAATAAAAATTTAGTTGAAGTATATAATTGTTTACAGCAGCTCTATTCATAATAGAACCAAACTGAAAGTATGACAAATGTCCTTCAACTGGTAAGTGAATCTTTTAAAATGGTATAGCCATTCAGTAAAATACCATTTACAAGAAAGAAAGAAAAAAGAATGGACTGCTTATAACCACTGTTACTTGATTCAATACCCCAAAACCATTATGCTGAAAAGAGGTACCATATAAAAGTCTGCATTATGACTCTATTTATATAAAAATGAAAGAATAGGGATATAGTTCAGTAGTAAGCACTTGCTTCTATTAACAGGTCCTGTATTTAATTTCTGACACTACAAAAAATACAAGAAAATATAATAACATCAGATAATCTATAGTAATAAGAATATCAGTGCTTTCTTGACACACATGGGGAATGATTCTTAGGCTCACAAAGCAGTAATGTTTGGGGAGAACATTTTATTTTAAAAATATCCTTTCATACTTTTTAAAATTACTTTATTTAAACACAGTTGTTACAGGTTGTTCATAACGCACTTGGACTTTTTTCATAGTTACATAGTTGTTCATGATTGAGTTGCAATCATTCTATGTCAATACCCTTCATCGGTGTACATCTCCTCTTATACTTTTATTTATCTCAAATATGAGATTATGAATATATTCATTTTCAAGCCTTCTAGTTGTATATTTAACATTGGAGAATTTCATTTCCCACAAATTATTACATCAACCAACTTGGTTAAAAATATGGCACAAAGAGGGGTAAATGCAGTTATGACAATGTTAATGCGTGAGAGAAGTAGAATGCCTGTCTTAAATGCAGGCACGGGCTAGGGGAGGAGGGAGATGGGGCCACTGGTGGTAGAAATGTTGCACTGGTGAAGGGGGCGGGGTTTCATCTTATGACTGAAACCCAACTACAAACCTGTTTGAATCATAGTGCTGGAATAAAGATATTTAAAATAAATATTTTTTTAAAAAAAGAATACCAGGTACACACACACACACACAATATGGGCTGGACTTTAGGAACTTCAATGGTGCTAGGGACCATTCCTGGCTCAGTCTAAGGGGACCAACCACATAATGACCACATTCAAGTACCAGGGCTTGAACCCAACTGTATCTATTATTATCTGGCCCAGATGGAAGCCTAGAGGACTTGAAAAGGAAAAATATTTCCTTTTAGCCTGGCAATACCAAGAGTAAAAATGATAACACCTTAATATTAGCTATTGCTTCATATTTGAAGAGAAGATGAGGGAAAACATTGACTATGAAAATCAAGTCAGTACTTCTTAGGTCTCAGAGATTTGGAAAGTGGATGCAAATCCAAAAGCAGCTTTACTGATGAGGGAGCAATTTCACTGACTTATTACATAGACACTGGGACCATCATAGATTTTCCCCTTTTCCATTAATTTGTTAATGGTGTGCTTGTACATAGAAAAATGCTTTGTAAACGGGGATTATTATTGCATTTCAATTTGTACCTGGTGTTTCCCAGGCCAAGTTAATTGGCATTCTGAGGTGAAGCCTCCTGTCTTTTCCCCAATTATGCCAAGTTATTTCACGCCTCAGTTCCTTCCACTCATGTTGCTTTCTGGGCCTGAAATTTGTTCCTTCATTCTGCTTGGCTTTTCATACTCATTCTTCCAGACCCAATTTAAAAAATCACTTCTTCAGAATCACCTTTCTGTTTCAGTGAGGTGTTCTTTATTTAAGTTAGTTGTTGCACCATATTCTACTAGTTCAAAACATTTGTGTCTTATGTATTTATAAGTAGCATTTACTTTTTTTTCTTACTGTGTTCTATATTCTAAGTTTTATGGCCACTTTTCTTTCTACTGCATAGAAATTTTGTTGATTATTGAAACTCCTTAGTGTCTTTGAACCCATCAAAATAAAGTCACCATTTTGATATAAAGATAATACCCCATTTCTTAAAGAGATTTTTTTCATAGATGGCTTTCTAAATGGCTTAATCTGGAAACAAACTGATAGGATTTCGGAAGGGAAGACCTCTAATTTAGTATAACTCTATATATCTTATTTTAAAAGAAATAAAAATGTAGTTCAATATTAGCCACAGATAAATAAAAATACCTAATTTATCATCTTTGGCAAATAATCAGAATACAAGCCATTATTTTGAAAAGTGGCAAATAAGTATAAGAATCAAGCATTTATCCTTTTTCCTATCTATTTAGAGTGGATAATGAAGAGCTAGAACATGGACAATGTCTTTATAGAATTATTACAGAAAAAAGTAAATAACACATTATGCCAATGTGTTAATAATTAAGCACTGCACATCAGAAACTGCACAGATAGGCAATAATGAGAAAAACATCAAGTATCTCAATCATCAAAGAACATTATGCCATTTAACGTCTTTCCAAAAGAACAGAACTTGGATCTTGTAAAACATTAAATCCCAGGCAAGAGTAGTAATACTAAAGGTAGGGTTCTTGCCTTGAATATGGTCAACTCAGATTCATTCCCTGACATCCCAAATGGTCTCCCCAGCACTGTTAGGAGTGATTCCTGAGTGCAGAACCAGAAGTCATCCCTGATCACAGTCAGGTATGGCACAATATCAAAACCAAACAAAAAACCCTTTACATTTTGCACTGTATTTTCATGAAAACTATGGAGGCTAGAACAACATGCTGTGCCACACACCATTCATACATAAGAAATAAACCTTTTTTTTTCCTGTGGAAAATCTTATAGGATGCATGTCCTGGTTTGTCAAGAGATTAATTTATTTTAAGCTGTAAAGGTCAGGTACAGATCTCTATAAAAAATACGAAAGGGTGTCCTTCAGGCTGACATGAAAGTTGGCTGGAGAATAGCATGAATTCAAATGAAGAAAAAAGGCACAGGAAATGGAAAATGTAGGTAAATAAAACTGGTTTTACCTATATATATTCTTAGATTTTAATACTCCTTTTTTCTTGCATGTGACTTAAAGACAATTTGCACAGAATAGTATTGATAAATCTATGTAGATGGTCCTAAAAGGAATAGAGTATAGTCTATACAACAGTTGGACATCAGAAGAAGGAATGGATCTAGAAAAGAGAAAAGTCTGTTCAAATGGAAACTAAGTTGATGTAACTAGATTTTTATAAATCAAAAGAATATTTATAATATCCATTATAATCTTCAGAGAAACTACTAAACAAAGACCTGCACAGCTATTAAAATAAAATAAAAGCTAAAGAAATAAAAATGGCATGCTAGAACTATCTAACATAAAAGTGTTAGATGAAAAATAAATAGGACATACAGGTATAAAACAAAAATTAACATGACAGGTATAAATGTCATCTCCTCCATAATTATAATAAATTATACAAGGGATCTAATGAAAATTAAATAAAAATTATAATTTAATCTTTCTTTCAAAAGGACATACTTTAAATTGATTGAAGGTAAGTGGAAGAAAACATACTGCAAAAAAAAAAATAGAAAGATAACTGAATTGGGTGACTATAAGAATAGCCGGAAAAGGGGCCAGAGCAATAGCACAAAAGCCAAAAAAACAAAAACAAAAACAAAAAAAACATAAAAAATAGACTAAAACTCAAAAATGACTTCCAGATACACAGATATTTTATTCTTTTTATTATTTAGGTGTTGTTTTAGGGGTCACATCTGGTCTGGGACAAGGTGAACATCGATTTATAATAATGAAAGGGTTAACCCATCAAGAAAATAGTAACAATTTCAAACATATATTGATCATAGGCAGATGACCTGAAGATAAATAGAAATATTTTTATTTGGGAGAGTGTTGGCCTACACCAGCGGCACTCAGAGGTTACTCCTGTCTCTGCACATATAAATTACTCCTGGCAGGCACGGGGAACCATATGGGAATTGAACTCAGGTTCGAGCTGGGTCGGCCACGTGCAAGGCTGTGCTCTCTGGCTCTTGGACATATTTTGACAAAGTAATATTTCAATAATAGCAGAAGAAATTAATACACTTCATTGCATAGTAATAGAAAACTAGGCAAATGACTACAAGGATATAAAAGAACAAATGTTGGAAAGAATGTGAGGAAATGAGATCTTTGATACATCACCAATGAGAATATAAGAAGGTACATTTTTAATTTGCAAAGCAGCTTGCTATCGCTTTTGAAAATTAAACAGTTCTCACATGACCCAAACATTCTATGGTCTGTATATATTTGAGAATTACATATTTGTGTGCACACAAGCATCTGTGGCAGCATTTTTAATAATAGTTAGAAAAATGGAAAGGCTCAAGTGTTAACTAATAAATAGATAAATAAAATATGATATAGCCATAAAATTACATATTGCTCAGCTATACAATGAGTGTGAAGTATTGATTCTGATGACAACACAGATGAGTCTTATAAGCATGAAGTTAGGAGCGAGCTTCTGAAGGTTACCTACGACATAGTCCCATCTATATATAAAACACAATCAACCCATTCTTTCTCATAGAGAATAACTTAGTAGTTTCCAGAGTCCAGGGGGAAAATAACTACTAAGAGGCATGAAGTTTTCTGGTGAAAGTGCTATAGAGTTAGTAGGGATGGTTGACAGATTTATAAGTATGCTTAAAAGAACTAAATTGTATGCTTTAAAAGGCTGACATTTATGGCATATACATTTTATAAGTCAATAAAAATAAAGGTAACTAAAAATGGAATCAGAACAACTTAATATTTTAACTTAAAATTCATAAATCAACGTGCATTTATTCCTAATGTTGGGTAGGAGAAGTGAGTACTTTTTCATGATTGTAGTCCAATGATTCGTACTTCTGTATAATTTTCTCATAATCTGCCCCATAACGTATTTTTAAAATAGAATCAGGGTTTTAGGTTATTTCAAATTGAGTGAGAAATTAAAGACATCTTTGAGATCTTTGTGAGGGCACAATCTGTCTAAATATTTTTCCAGTCTTCTATAGTTACTCTATCAACACCTAATTTGACAGCTATTTTAAAGCTACTCCTCTTTGTTGCATTTTTCGAAAGCCTTTAATTTAGTTTAAATTGAACAGCTAACTTTCCCTCCTTGCAACTTATAGTTCAGCAGATTTTTTTTGTTATTCAGCTAAAATATGCAATGTGATTATGAACTGCAAGTGGCAAAAGTCATTTCAAAGAGAACAGAACTGATTCTTGACAAATAAATATTTTAGCTATTGGAAATTAAGGGGAATACAGGCCTAAGAAATCACATAGAGGATAAAAGTGAATGCAGGGTACAAAATCAAGAGGTAATCCAGATTTTCAGGATATTACATGGAAGTTAGCTAACATAATTCCTGCTCTACTTAATTCATGCTCTACTTAATCCTGCTCTACTTAATCTAGACAAATCTAGATATAAAACGGTCTAAAATTGCATTTACCAATAGCTAAAGCAATAGGATAGCACTTTTGAGACATAAATAAGAAATATGACTAGTCATTAATTCCTGTTCATTATTCTATGCCTTTAAATGAGGTTGTTTTCTGAATCTGGTTTTGAGTCCATTTCTGGCTGAGATTGTGATAGACTTTTTTATCTTGAAATGTCCAAACTAGCTGATGGGTGAGTCCAAAGAGAGGCTGATTTGGCTGTTCACACTCAAGCCTTCTGGGAAGCTGTTTTCTTATTTTAGAAATAAGAGGCTTAGGTAAAGAATCATGAGCTGAGAAGGTTCTTATGGAATATTAATTCATGTCAATGGAAGAACATGGGTTCCTAGAGTAGAAGATGGAGGCGGACGAGTATGTCAAAGATGTACCATAGGAGAAGGATTTGACCAAGTCAAGCTGACTGTAAAGATGGGGGAGGAAAGATGAAGCAAGAACTTAAGTAAGCTCATGAAATGGAGAGTGATTCCAGCTGATAACTCATAAGGAAATGGACATGAAGCCTGAACAAATATAGACATTCACCAACCAGATTTCTCCAACACTCTGAATGCATGAAGCAACACAGTCTCCCATCTATCCCCTAAAGTAGACCTTAATTTCAGCCCAGGGCAAAATACCTGGGACCTCTAATCTTCAGAAATGTAATCTATTTATTTTCTTTCAGCTGCTAAATGTGTGTTCATTTGTCATGCTGAAATATCAAATTGAAATAATGGTCTCAGACTCAGGAACCTAACACCTTTCCATATAAAAGAATTACAATCAATTCAATTCAGATAATCAGTAAAGAGCAAGCTTTTGTGTTGTTGTTATTCTTGTCCTTTGCTTTATCATTATAGTAATTTTTTTTATCATCACAGCACTGGCATCATTTAAAGAATTGTTTGTGGGTATATATATTTTGTATTATTTGTGGGCCACACCTGGCAGCACTCAAGTGACCATATTATAGGGTGTTGGGGTTTGAACTCAGGTCAGTTTGGCAAGTAAGACAAACTCCTTACCCACTATACTATCACTCTCACTCAATATGGATCTAGTTTTAAAACCACATGGTCTGATCCTTGGTGGAACAAGTCATTCTAAGTTATCTTCAAACACTCAAGGCTATTAAAAAGTATCCTGCACCCTTGGGCAGTGCTGACATTCTTTTGTGTAATTGCATTTTGAAAAATCAAAATGCAAGCTTTCATTTTCCTGCTCTATGGATTCTGAGCTAAATTATGACTAGTAGCCATTGCTCTCTAATTAAAGCAAAACTGAGGGTAAAATGGGACTAAAAAAAGTAAACAACGATGGTCTTAGCAAGGTGAAGTTAAGGTCAAAAAGGACTGAAGAATGGAAAATGTCAGTGGAGATGAACTGCCACAAACTTGAACTGGATTCTTGACAGGGTGGCTGATAGAGGTGAGTTTTATGAATGAGTAAACACGTGGAATGTAAACAATATATCCAACCCTCATTGCTGATGCCATGGCAGTCGTCAAAATATTAGAAGTCATTATTTCCCTCTCATTCTGCTCGATAAGGCTTTGTAGTGAAAATGAACAACCTACGGAAAGAACAGCTCTGTGATCGCCTTGAAATTTCTTGCCAGTCAGTCTTCAAATTGTTCCAAATTGATGCCCGTTTGTGTGACCACATGCACAGCATACTCATCAGGGATTATACCAAGGGATATTAGAATAGAAAGAGGCTTCGGAAAGTTGAATTGAATAACTAGAAACCCTGTTACCAAGGCACATTTCTTCCCCCTGAGCGTCCATTTTATTTGCTCTCAATGAGCTCCCAAGAGCTTCAGTAGGATAATTTACACTGCTTCAGAAAATGATGTTGTATTTTTTGGTTATTAGTCAATCTGCTCTGGATAATTATTTAGTTGAAGTTGCCAGGCAAAACTTTTGATATATTGCAAAGATGCATGCAAGACAGGTGAAAAGCAAAGGCTTTGTCTGTATGCAGCCACCATGTGACTTCTGGTATCACTATATCTTGAAAAGCTTGAGAGTGGCCTGATAAAGCACAATTGAAGGGTGTTTTGGCATTTAATTCATCTGGGTGATCCCTATTTTTCTCACCTCCAGGATTTCTCCATTTCTCATGAGTGGTCCCTTGAGGTGTGGGCTATAGGTGGAGCTTCTGTCTAACCTGCAGGATCTAGCAGAGGGGATCAATAATGCAAGTTTCTGAATGGAAGAAGGTATCCTTGTCTGGTAAGGAGCCATTTCTGCCTTTGCTCACTCTCCCATAGCTAGCCATTATGTTGTGAGCCAGTGTGAGGAACAGTTTCTGTCCATCAGCCTGTGACAAATGGCAACATTTAGTTAGGGCCATGTGCCACGGTCTGTGAGGGACTGAATTCTGCCAACAATGATATGAGATGGAAGAGGGGACCTTCCTCTGTAAGAAGTTTCTTCTAATCGACACACTGTCGGCAACTTGGTCAGCCACAGAGTGGATGGGTACCAGCCAACCTGGATTTGTAGCACAGGAGCTGTGAGCTAGGTAGTGGATGTGTTTTGAACAGGAATGCTCACAGGAATGGGTGATTTCCAAACCAACCTTTCACCTGGGAAGGCTGATAAAAGCTCCCTCTTCTATCTGATGTTGTCTGTCTCTACAGTATGTCAAGATCTAACCTACAACACCAACAATACTGTAAGCATGAGATCCAAACTATAGATGTTCAGTACAAGCACTGGAGACTGTGATACGGCTTGAATGATGTAGGAGGGAGATTACTTAGAGCTTTCAGGCTCATACCTGGTCAGGCCAGGGATTGCACATAAACAGCTGTTCTTTTTCTCTGGCATTCAAATTGCATTACTTTTTTTTTTTTACCTATTAATGACCATGATTTAATAAGTATTCGTGGTTAAGTGTCAGGCATACAATGCACAATCCTATCATTAATGCCAATTTTTCTGCACCGATTGTCCCAAGTTTTATCTCCCTCGATCCCCCCAGTCTGGTTCCTTGAATTTTACACATTTGGTTGCTATAGTTTGAAAATGTTTCATATGCCAAATTTCCAAATATGCCAAAAATTCTTCTGATTCTTTTCATTCATATTTCTAGGTCCTGATGTACTTACCAGCTTCTACCTTGGAAGGCAGCAATTTCCTCTGGTCCCACCCCCACTCCCACACACACAGCAACCTCCTTTTCTCTCACCTGTTGCCTGAGTGACACGTTTTGTACAAGTGTGTGATTATGTCAATCAGTCACTTTAAATCCTTCTGAAAGCCTTTGAGCAAAAGCTTAACTCCTCGGGATAACCCATGCCCAGGATTTCATTTATTTCATATGCTAGCTAATAAAGCATATTGAGCTTCCCTAAGGGGAAGGATTGTGGGTGCCTTATCTTTTTATTCTCAGCATCTTGCATGTGTGTCTCAAACCTAAGACAAACAAGAAATATTTGAAGCAACACATAATATTTGTGTAAGAGGCTAGAGATCATGTTCAAGGTTCTGACTCCACACAAAAAGCAAAGAAACTCAATAAATCTTTTGGAGAGGACACACTGTTTTAAAAGATGCACCTTACAGATATTTGTTTAATATTTTTATAAAAGTCACTCCTGGTGATACTCTCCTAGGCCAAGGTTAAATTCATAGCCTTGGGGTTGGAGCAAGAACATAGCAGAAAGGGCATTTGCCTTGCATGCAGCCAACCTGGGTTCAACCCCTGGAATCCCCTCTAGTCCCCTGAACCTACTAGAAGTTATTTCTGAGTGCAGAGCCAGGAATAACCCCCGAGTGCTGCCGGGTGTGACCCAAAAATCGACAAACAAAAATATTAGGGCCTTATACACACTAGGAATGTGCTCTATAACTTGAAGTATTTACCTAGTCTTTGTATTATTCCCCAAAATTAGTACCTATCCATCTATTCGTTATTATTTTTGACCATCTAAATGTGATTGGTGTTTATATACATTATTAGCCATATATGTATATACACCCATCTTTCTCCTTTCTGCATATACATATATGCACCCATCTTTCTCCTTCTAAGCACAATGGAAAGGGGATATGAGAACAGTGGGAGATAGAGGTAGCCAGAACATTAGAGCAAGAGAATGAGGCACAGTCCTCTGGACTATGTTCTATGCAATTTGGATTAAGACTGAGCTCTCTGCTATTCACAGGCCATATTCACAGCACATATTCTACATCGCATTTCCAAGAGCTATTTACATCGTTGTCTTTTACCATGGAAAGTCTTTGGCCAATGCAGCAGAAGGGAGATTGGTGAGCGAACCTGTCATTGGGTTTCTCTCCAATCACAAATCATGTCCTCCTGTTTGGGAACTTTGGCCACAGACTCTACATTTATAAACACGACAAGCAGACAGGAACACAAGGGCCCTTCTGGCCATTGCTGCACAGTGAATGATTAAATTGTACCATAGAATTTTACCCAAACACTTTGTTCCAACAATCTCCCATCTCCCTGCCACTCTGAATGACAGGCACGCATTAAAAAATATGAAATTAACAAAAGGCATTGGTTTGCCTGAAGGTGCAAAGAATTTCCAAGAAATCTGAAAAAAGGGAGTCTGTAGGCTCTGTGTAGAATTCAGCAGCAGGGACATTGGCAAATGCCAACTCTGCTGACATCTTCAAGGTAACAGGTGTCCTTTAAATGAACAGGAATCTTAGAACCTTTTTTTACACTTGTGATTTGAGGAGTTTTGAAAACCCATCAAGCAATTCTCTCCTTTAGCCGACTATAAATTTCTTACAAAATAAAAATTTAGAAAAGACAAATGACTAATGACTTCGCGTTATCCCCAGTCTAGGGAGTAGTATTTCCCAGTTCCTCTAAAAGAGGAAGCATTCTTTTAAATATACTCTTTAACTCCTCTTTTTTTTTTTTCTTTAACACCTCTATTACTTTCCGGCAAAATACAACTTGTAGCTAATCATTGTTAAGGTCCATTTCCTGATAATTAAGTTGTATGTGCATAGCCCATTTCACTAGAATGACTCATTATTATTTTATTGGTAAGGCATCTTGGTGGCTGGCTAACAAGTAGTCAAAAGGAGAGCAATGAAAGCATTGGAAGGACACCAAGAAGCTTAAAGAAACATCTAGAAGACTAGAGAATGTGGCTCAGTAAATACATGGGACTGAGAGAGAGGTGGAAACAGAATGTCAGGTTTGTGGATCCTGACACTTCATGTACAAATGAATGATATGAAAGTTACCACTTGTCCTATGATGATGTGGTTCCCCTTAATCCTGTGGGAGACATCCACTGATGAAACCCACGATCCGTGTCCACAACATCCTCAGTATAAGAGGCCTCAGACCTCCATGAAATGTAGGATTCGCCATCAATAGAGCAATCCTCAAATTTGAGAAGGTGCAGATTTTAGATATTCTAAAGTTTTTAATGACAAATACAAATCTCAAAAATACCACTTCTGGATTATGTAGTAGCAGATAACAAGTTTGGCTATAGGGATAACACAGAAATTTAAAAGCTCCATTGTTTTTCTGTTTTGTTTTGTTTTGTTTCGTTTTTTAGGAAAAAGCTGTGTCTTCATGCAACACTGTTCAAAATGCATCCTCTTATGAAAATAAAGTTTGTGATTTAAATTCTACAAAAATTCTTTGTGCTTTCTAAAATCGAACGGGTCCTTTCAACGTGTCCCTAATGAGGATTGAATCTTAGTTTCAGAACCTTTCGATTTTTTCAATCTACAGACATTTATTGACCTATTAGTCTTAGTTCAGCCTCTGAGAAGAGAAGATCAGGGAACAGCAGATAATTGCATATAGACATTTCCATTAAAGGGAACCATGTAGCTCTTTCTGCAGTTGTTAATGGTCTGTTGACATTCACTGTGTGAGTAACTCATTATATTCCTGACTTTATATAGAACTATGCTTATAATTAGCTATTCATAGCTTTGGGTCCTCATTTAATTAAAATGATCAAATTTAGAAGGGTTCTTCTTTCCTTTCTTTAAAAACATATACTCATCAAAGCAATCCATACACATATAAAAATAAACAATGCCAAAGGACTTATCATAAAAAATAACCAGACTCTTCTAATCCACAGTTTCTTTGCCCTAGGTTCTACCTATTTTATTCCTTTGTGGCTCTAATTATTCTGAAGGTCATACACCCAACTTTAAATAAAGTATTCTTATTGCATTTTTTCAAATCTATTATCTATACTAGACTCCTCCAGGCACTGAGTAACAAGATTCCCACTTGGTCTTTCACAATTTATTGATGTCACCTGATCAAAAATATGTCTAATTGGTGAAGACAAAGTGAAAATAATTAGAGAAATCACCATGGAAGAGAAAAATGAAAGGAATCAGATGTCTCCCTGACTGACCACTTTCTGGTCCACTAGAGTCTGATTTGGCCCATCTATGTTGATGCAAGTTGGTCACAGGAAACTTGAAGTGTGGCCATAGATGGGCCTTAGGCAGTCAGGTTCTAAGATAGGAGAGGTACATCTTTCTTCCAAGGCAAGTGATAAGAAAACAGAAGTTCTTGAGCCACACTGCCAAGGGCTATTCTCCATGAACCATCTATTAGAGCAAAAATCAGTCTTTCCTCAGACTTGGGAAACTTTTTCTTAGACACGTTGACATCTCAGCAGCCAGATTGCAGTGGTAGTTTGCAGTGAGCTTTGTTCCTAGAAAATTCAAGCCAGGAGAAGCAAACTTAGGAAGAATACTTATTTTGGGCACTGATTCCTTTCTTCCAAACTTGCATGAGTTAGAAGAAGCTGAAAGATGACAAGACAAGCATACCAAGGATGCTAGGAGAGATGTCAAAATCAAATCAGTGAACAATCATTCCAGCCTGTGGAGTGACGACTAGCACTTTCCTGAGAGGAACTGCACTTTTTTTTTTATAATGAAAGATTGTTTTTGGTTTCCACAAGAGTAGGTTGTACACATACAAGTGGTAAATTATAGAGAAATTTAAAAAAATTTCAAAAAACTAAGTCAAAACATGTACATGAGCAGCTTGGCCTCTTCCGGACAATGTTGGGGTGACTGCTGGCCTCTTAGCTGCCACTACCAGGTCAAAGCAATCCTTCAGCAGACCCTGAACTCAGATCACAGGGACCCACTCCTCTTTACCCCCAGAAAGAGTATCTGGGAAGACTTGGTCTCAGCACACAAACCCACCGTCTGCCGAGTCTCCTTCCTCCACTGGGCCGAAAGGTGTCTGTTGGCCACAGAAAATGAGGTATATGTCTGTTTAGTGATTCACCTGCTCAAATATTATTCATCTTATCATTAGTTTTTGCAGTGATATTTTGAGAATACTATAAATATGCTTTCTACATTTTCTATGTAGTAAACTAAGTTAGTGTTTCTGACTTCCTTATAACTGTGTTTCTTTCCTATAATTTAGTCCTACTACTTGGCCCTTCATTTTATGCCATGGCCTCCATTTAACAATTTTTTAACCTAGGGGCATAGAAGGGCCATATGGCCCACCTCTCTGGTTGAGAAGTGTTAATGGAGGTGATAGGGTTTAGATAAATCTCCAATGTGCTCTGATACCAAAATGGTGTTTGGTAATTTACCTCTTACTAACAGTAAAAGTCATCCTTTCAATCAGATTGGCTCCACACTTAGAACTGTACTATAGTTTTCGTTCATCTGTTTGGTTTCAACCAGTTATAAGCAATCCAGTACTAAAACCATTCAGTTGTACATTTAAAATATGTTCTGAATCTATTCACTTGTCAACACTTCCTCCATTAATTTCTCAGTTCAACACCATCTGCCACTGGATTTTTTTAGTCTAAAAATGGTTCACTCTCCTTCCATTCCAGAGTTTTTTTTTTCTTTCCCTTTGCTCATTATAGCATGCCTGCTGCATCTGTTTTAGATATTTTAGCTCTTTGTTTTTTGTTTTGTTTTATTTTTTTTTTTGCCTCCCAGTGTGCATTGTAATTTTTCAGGATATAATATATTAGTAAAAGCAAGTGTTGTAAATAAGAGAGGTGGTGAGGTGCAAGGGTAGAAAAGTCATTGGATGGCACCAGGAGCAACCAATCATATGAACTTTGAATGGAAATAAAAAATGATCAGACTTAAGCACCAAACCCAAAGTCAATAACACCAAAATTGATACCCAATCTACAACAAGCTATACACAAAAGAGACCTGTTACACTAGCAGACCATGGGGGCAAAGAAGGGAGGTATGGGATGCATGTTGGGAACAGGGGTGGAGGGAAGATAACACTGGTGCTGGGAATAGCCCTAATTTATTGTCACTATATACCTTAAATATTATTGTGAATGACTTGCAATTCACTTTGATCACAATAAAAATTATTTTTAAAAATAAAATCTTTCTCAGGGCATGATGAAGGTCTCTTATTTTCAGTGATGCTTCTGAATTGTAAATTTCCCTAGACTTTCTCATTTCCCTCTCCTTCAATAGGACATGCCTAGGTTGGGCTGGACTTTGGACTAAAGCCAGCCACAGTTATTTCACTTGCCCAGGTCAGATAGATTCTGGTTGTATACCCTAGAGTAGGGGAGAGTAGACTCTGGTTAACCACTTTCCCTAGCAGGGAGTTGCCCTGTTAGAAAGAACAAAGTGCTCTAACTCTAAACCTAACCCTCCTTTGCTCATTCAGTCTGAATAGCTTTTCTCCTATATTTTCTATTGGGAGTATAATTCAGCTGCTATAGGCAAATCTTTTAATACTTGTGGGGATCCCTAAAACTGAGTTCCTTTAACTCTCACACTCTCACATCAAGCAATACATCGAAGACAGTTCAAGATTCCCTACTTGGTGAATGGTGTTGGTGTATTTCTGATTCTCCTCTGGGAAGTCATAGGCCCACCTTCTTTGATCTTGTAGACAGTGGTCTCTCCTCTGCCTTCTCCTCTCTAACGATCCCAAGAAGATCATATAGCACAGGGAAGTTTAACTTTATACCTGTTTTTAAGATGCAGTGCTAACTTTCAAGCTCCTGACATTATGGAACTAGAAATCGGAAGTCTCCCTGGCCAGGGAAATGCTTTTAAATGCTGTACTGTCTATTTGCATTGAACTCATGTCTGAAAGCACAGGCCCTGGTGATGGTTTTGGCTCTTTATCATAACTTTACCCTTTATGTTATTGATGTTGTGTATTGATGTTGAAAGATCTTTGTCTATTTATTCCTTCCTTCATTCACTTAGCACATCACGCTTCTCTTAAAATTCAGCTACTAGTCTACTACATTCTGGGTAGAAAATAGGAACTGAATGTGTGTTTTCTATCAAACCACACACAATTTTAGGTAAAGTTCAGGACATGTTTCACAATGTAACCAATATTACTTGCACTTTCTTCTCAGAGTATCCAGCAGAAAGGGGTTAGAAGATTTTTTAGTTTAAGAAGGAAATGGAAGGAGCAAAGTGTGAATATAGTGAAGCTCCAAACTATTTGCACATCCATATTATAAAATAAATATGACTCTAGACATCTGCATTTGGATTCATTTACCGTACAACATCATACCTTAGTGCTTAAAAATAGAAAACTATCCTCTGTAGGTATTGGTCTAGAGTATTTTGGGACCATTCTGAATGGCATCTATATTCATCATTCATATAGACACAGATACATTTTTGAGCAATTCTTCTGGATCATTGATGATGGCCATAGGCATATTTCCTCCAGTATAGTAAATTAGGTGAGCATTGATAGATTTTTTCTTTCAAAATGGATATTATTACAAAAATATTAGTTATTTCTATATGTTCCTTATGATGCCCTAGCAAATATACTCAAAATAAACTTGCTGCAGAAAATAATGCATTTAAATATTTGTAATATTTTTAATAAATGAAGGTGATATGTTAAATATCCCATAATCCCAATTCAGATTCACAGGTTTATAAGGGTAGTATGTATGTAATATAGATTTACAGCACACCAATGTCAGAGATCAAGTAAATTTTTTTAAAAACATTCTAGAAATATAATTACAACAAACTGCAAACCTAATTATTTCTTCTGCCACATTTCATGAATTCATTTACACATACACACACATTCAATTTAGTTATTTAACCAATGTTCTTATTGCACTTTCTCTAGGTCAACCATTAAAACATGCCCTAAAATCTTAAAGATAGATCTAATAAATATTTGTTGAATTGACACTATAGGGGAACGTGGAGCTTAGAACCAAACTTCTAATGTTTACGACTTTGAGGGACCCCAAAGCTAAAGTGAAAGGGGAGAACAAGGTCCCAAGTTGAAGCAGTCAGAGAAAAATTAAACTGTCTTTAAAGAAGGCCTGCAGAATAAAGATCAAAACAGATCATTACTGGTTTTCTTTTTTTAATATTGAAATATAGTGTGAGGCTGTTCATATTACAGGTTCTTTTTCCTACAAATAAAGCTGTTCATTATTGAGTTACAGTCAGTCATACAATGTACAACAATGTTTACCAGTGCACATTTCCCACCACTAATGTCCCCAGTTTCCCTTTCATCCTCCTGATGCATTCTCCTATTTTTTTTCTTTTTTTCTTTCTTCCTTTTTTTTCTTTTAGACACTTTGATTTGAAGTACAGTGCATATTTCCTACCACTAATTTTCCCATATTTCTTCACACTCTCCCTTCCTCACCTGCTGCTGGATGAGGAAGATTTACCACTCTCTCTCTCTCTCTCTCTCTCTCTCCTTCTCTCTCTTTTTTTATTTTGGCACTGTGGTTTCTACTATTGTAAATGAATGTGGTGCCGTGTAAGTCACTTTATCCACTTTCAGCACCCAGTTACTGGTTTATTTCTGATGAATGGACATTGACTCTTTCCAGATGTAAGGAGAGACATAAAGCAAGAGGGAAGGAGGAAGGGTTAGGAATATCTCTACTAACCCTGGAATTGAAATTGCTTTCCTGGTGGATTGAGTGGTCTTGGTGTCAGCTGTTGCGTCACATGACACTGGGGCATCTAGATTTTTAGGAAGGGACACAGAAGGTTTAAATTCTCTATCTTGGGTAATGCAAACCCATAGCTCAGTCAGACGATTCTGAAGTTGGTTCTGGAACTTCTTCCAATGACGGTGCCTAGAGACCATATTCTAGAGAGTATACTTCTCAGTCATTTGTCTGTCATTTCAATAGCTTATAGCTCTTTTAAATTAATTATTGCTATCAGCATTCCAATATGCTTAGTTATTTTTAACTAAAAAGAAATCCTTTTGTACCAGAGAGACAGTTTGGTGAGTAATGTGTTTGCCTTGTATGCAGCTGAACCAGGTTCAGTCTCTTGCATCCAATATATTCTTCTGGTTCCTGAGTGTATAATCAGGTGTGGTCCAAAAACAAAACAAAAAAAAAAGTGAAATCCTTCAACTGCTCATTTCTTTACTTACCACTTTATTCAATACTTCCTTTTATTAATAATGTCTTTAGACTAGTCTTTAGTTCCCCAACTTTCCTATATAACTCTAAAGTTGCTAACAAATATAAACACCCCCACGCCAAACACTCAGGGGAATGTGAAAGTTCATGATACAACTACCAGACTTCTCAACAGTACTTGATTCAATTGCATTAACTTTCTCATTTCTTGGCCTTTATGTCCCAACCTACACAATGTTCCTTTAAGTCTCTCCAAATTTTTCTTTCTCATATGACTCCCTCAACATTTAAATTTTTTTTGAGACTCAAAGTTGTTCTCTGTTCATTCTCTATCCTATAGGTAGATGATGGGAATCATACCCTTGGTTTGAAAACTGTATATCAGTAGTTTCCAATTTTGTATATTCAGCTCCAGTGAGCTGTTAGGTTCCAGCCAAATGCCTATCAACAGTCAACTACAGCTCTCTTTCACAGTCAGTCACCTTATACATGACTTGCCAGGGTGCATCAATTCACTGTTTAAGCACCATTAAGAACCTTCTCTTCCATCAATTACAGACTCACTGACTCTTATTCCATCTTCCATGTGCAATCATATGACACAACACTATGAAATATAAGGAAATATTTATTTACAATATATTCAACTATACATATATCTGTATCTCAGTAACTAAAATGGCAGACAATAGAAGCTTGAAACAACCCCCTGCCCAAAAGACATATCTTAAGAATTTCATTCATAAAATGTGGATGCAAGAAGTAAAGTTCCTCAACTGTGGAAGACATCAGAATAGAGGTTACAATATGGTTGGGTGGCCACAGGGAAGAATTACTCTGGTAATGTTCCATGGCAGCTATCTGGACATCTTCACTTTGTGAACATTCACTGAACTGTAAAGTTCCAATCAGTGCATTTGTCTGGATGTACATTAAAACTTTACCTGAAAAAGAAAATCAAGAGTACTCTGGGTCTTTTATGTATTACTTGGAATTACTAACCACTCTGGCAATGTTAAAATTAAGAAATATAAATGGTAGAGTTTTTTTGCTGGGTAATTATTGTGTATTTAAGAAAAAAAAAGCCTAATTATACATTCAACTGACACACTAGAATGATTTCAGGAAGCGTTGGCTAATACAAAAAGTATGTGTTTTGAATAAATAATATCCTGTTGTTATAAAAGTAAACATCCAGACCTACGATTAAATAATGTTAATGCAACTATGGTAAAGCTTAAAAACACAAACAATGTCTAGAAATACAACATTACAATCTCTAGTTTGGCTGGTTAGGCTGACAGGGAAGAGAAACACTGTTCTGTTTGAATTAGGAAAAGTAACACAGAAGAGCTAAAAAAAAAATCTATGCCTTGCCAATCATACTTTAATTATGAATGCTCTCCTTGTAACTGTGATATTACTTTGCAAGCATTTGGGATTAGTGTTTTTATCTCAAATATCTAGACATAAAAGAGCTATTAGACTGATTTGAATGTTAGAAACTTGGAATTATCTACACACATTTCTCTTTCTTTTCTTCTTTTGGAGGCCAGACCCAGCTGTGCTCAGGAGTTAGTTCTGGTTCTGTGCTCAAGGATCACTCCCAGGTTTGGGAGATCTGGAGGAACATATAGGGCATCAGTGATCAAACCTGGGTTGGCCCCTTGCAAGGTAAGTGTCCTGCCCGCTGTGATCTCTCTCTGGCCCTACATATTTTTGTTACCTAAGTCTCTTTTTTGAGATATTATAAAATGTTTTCCTGGGTGAAAGATAATAAAATTGTAAGCAGTATATAACCTGCTTGTCATCACACAGAATAATAAATTATTTTGAAATTTATAAGATAAAATTATATCATCTTTAGAACAAACGCTACCACTTGAAACTTCTCAATCTTCAAATATAAAGCAAAATATAAAACAGAATAATTTAATAAGCAACATAAATTACAAATTTAATTATGTTCTTTCAGCTTGAAGGTTTTGTTTACCTAGGCAAGAATTAAGCACTGAAGACTAATCATTTGGATATATGAGGTGAATTATTAACGTGATCAAGAAGTTCATTTAAAAATTCATACATCACCCACTGTCCTTGAAAACCCAGTTTCCAATATTTAAGTCAGGATTATGTTTCAATAATAGCTGCATATATTCATCTTTATTATTATATTTTCATCTTTATTATTATAATAAATGATTGAAATTTTTCACTCTCCTAGCTTCCCTCTTGCCTCCTCTTTTATTTCTCTCCAACCATTATAAACAAATAAAATTAGAACTTTGAACAATCTCTTCAGACACTCAGGCATTCAAACATTTTCTTAAGATATATTTACAGGGGCCAGAGCAATAGCGCAGTGGTAGGGGGTTTGCTTTGCACGTGTTTGACCCAGAATGGACCTCAGTTCGATCCCCTGAGTCCCATATGGTCCCACAGCCAGGAGCAATTTCTGAGTGCATAGCCAGGAGTAATCCGAGTGTCATCCAGTGTGCCCCCCCCAAAAAAAAACAGATATATTTACAGTTAACTTTTAAATAATTTGTTTGTTTGTTTTAATATTCCCTGGACAGAGGGGGTAGGGGAGTTTCTAGAAACATTTGAAATTAGTGCCAGTGTCAATACAACTATATTTTTTGAATCTCGGATGATTAATTTCATTTCACAGCATCTGATAAACATCAGCCCAAATCCCCTCTGTGCAAGAATGGGGGGCACTAATGAGGAATTGGGCAGATGGAGGCTGAAGTTGGGCCTGAACTAGAGAGCACGACCCCTTCAAATTCCATTTCACGACTCGCTTCCTATTCAGAGCCGAATTTGCATGAAAATCAAATTCATAAATTCAGCCACGGCTTTGATCAGGAATTTTGTGGTTGTTCTTGTTCTTTCTGAATTGTTGTCAAAATCATGCCAGATGGTGATGTTTCTTGAAATGTCTGTTGATGCTTTGCTTATCTCCATTCTATTCCCACTACATTAGGTAACAGAAAACCTGCCAGTCTTCCCGGGGAATGGGCCTCTGAGGATGTAGAGGGTGCATAGAGCTAAGTCCCTCTTTTTCTATGTAATGAAAGTCACAGTACCAGGAAGATATCATGCAAAGGGCTGGAGCACAAAATGCTCCAGTGCCTATGGCCCCAATTCCCATCCTCCATGGCTCTAACATAGATAGAGGGAGTTTGGTAACCCCCAAGAATACTAAGCCCAGGCAGTATTCATGTTAGGGCTAACTTTGAACCATCTGGTCCAGGTTAGAAGAGAATCATTACCAGGTGTGGTCCTGAGGTCCTCAAAGATTACTTGAAAAGAAGAGAAGAGCCCCCACAAAAACTTCAAATTTCAATTTGCAATAGGTCTCTAGTTTTTAAGATATATATCTATATATTCAAATTTACATAAATATGTCTCTATGTATTTATTCTATTATACCTTTGTATAATTTTATTTTTCAGGCCACACCCAGTGTCACTCAAAGATTACTTCCAGCTCTTCACTCAGAAATTAATCCTGGCAGGCTAAGGGGATCATATGGGATCTAGGGATCAAAACTAGATCAGTCTTGTACAAGGCAAATAACCACTGTGTTATTGTTCCAGCTCCAATTCTACTATACTTTTATGTAGGATATACATATATATTTATATATTCTAGAAGAAATTATAAATAGGAGTAAGTCAATTTACATAGACATCTGTTCACTTTATATTTTATAGATGATAATATTTATATATTTACATCTCAATAGAGAATATCTTCAAGAAAAAGTAAAAGAATATATAGATTAACAGTGGAGTTTTTAAACCAACAGATATTTTAATGACAGTTCAGCCACAGAACAGACCTTGAACTCACTATGTAACATTTTGTGGGTTGTTAAAATCAGATTTATGGAGAATGTTGTGTGTATTGCAGAAATGCTTGATTGTACATGCTCAGTACTATGCTTCAAAAGTGGCTACAATGGAGATGCCTTTTCCAAGTTTCAAAGAAACTGTCTATACTCACATTTAAGTACAATACCTTACCTCCAGATGCCAAGAAATATACTGGTAGATTCTCAAGTACAAACACTGACAAAGCTTCACATTTACCATAGAAGGAAGATCTGCCTGAGTGATTGGTTATAGGTGAGAACACAATGCATTCAAGGCTAGGATGACCAGCCTTCTGACCACAACTGGTACAACATTGCCTTCCCAATGCAAAAGTCATTTCAGCAAGAACCTCATAAATAATCCAATTTAAGTACTATGGGTATATCTATGTCATTTGCCTGATCTCCAAACTCACTTCATATAAGGAGTTTCTATTTTCCTACAGCATTAGAAAACATAATAAAGCATTACAGTTTCAACTGTGATTACTCATGGTCCCAATATGTATAGTAGCACCATGAATCATAGAAAAATTCTTGTCTCAAAGTCTTCTTTTCCTCCCAAAGGCTGTAACCTATAGAATCATGGGTTATAGTGACCACCCCCAAGAAAGTAAACAGACAGCTGTTAATTGGAACTTTAACCAGGCACCATGTTGCTATCTGACATCTCAATAACTATTAATAAATTTCCAGGCTGGGTCCCAAGATTCTGTTTAGTAATATAATTTAAAAAGCATCTCTTTCGCATTCAACATGTAGGCACCATGCCAAGAAAAGAAACAAAAATGATCTTGATTTGCTTGCCAGCTGGTGCTTTGGACTAAATGGCCAACAACCAAAGAACTGCCATTCCTTCGTCACACTGAAAATAAAGTGATTTCTAGCTAAGCACACATACATCTGACTGTGGGAAAATTATCCCAAAAATAAAATAATTTCCATAGTAAAATACAATTCCTATCTCACCTAGAATCCATCTGGAAACTCAAATATAATACTGTTGGCAGTGGTGATTTAGGGTTTAGGATGACCATTGATATATGGCTGGTAAATACATTTTCTTGTTGAAATGGTTTCACTATGGGGTTCCCATTATTAGAATAAATGATTTGCTTTTACTTGTTAACACTATTCTCTTGATGTGGAAATCTCTGTAAGCCTAGAAACACACACTTATTTGTATATATGTAACCCCTAATATTCTTGACATCATATACTTGAACACCAATATAAAATGTTCTATACATTTAAGATAAATGTTATTAAAACTTTTTTAAATATGCCCAACGAATATGCCCATGCTTTTTTCATGCAATTATAACAAGTCATCTAGGCTCTTTTATTTATTATACTGTTTATTAGTGTTAATTACATTTAGGGACACATTGGCTCAATTGGGGGGGTGCTGTTTGGTTTTTGAGCCATACCTGGTGGTGCTCAGGGGTTACTTCTGGCTCTGTGCTCAGAAATTACTGCTACTGGTGGCCACGGGGCAGGGCATATGAGTTGCCGGGGTTTTACCCCAATTGACCATGGACAAGGCAAACTTCCTACCCTCTGTGCTATTGTTCCAGCCCCCTTAAGTTGCTTTTAAAAACAGAAACTGATTAGACTGATGTAAAGGAAATGCCGTTTTTAGTCATCTCCATATGCAAAAATGTTTAATTGTTCAGCTATTTTCCTAAACCCAACTACTAAAACCGATTATCACCTCAAGTATTTAGCACATCCTTTTCTCAGTAATATGTGTTTGGTTGGAACCTATTGCTCTTTCCTACTTGCACTGCGATTTAACCTGAAGATTGAAAAGGATAAAGAAATGGCAAATCCCACACTAGCAGATCTTTAGGATGGATATAATTTTGTGTGATAATGATGTTCCATTTTTTTAGATTTCATAAACTAGACTTTTTATTTACTTAATATTCTGCCCTATGTGTGTCTATTCTTTTAATACTTGATTTTTCAAACATAATTTTATATAATCCTTTCATTTAAAACTTTTATGAGGTAAGGGCTATTACAACTTGTATTATGGTGATAGTAATTTTCACAGGCACTGGAAACAACACTAGAATTTGGTATAGCGCCAATCCTAGAATGGAAATCTGTCTTAAGATGCTCAGTTAATTCCTTGCAAGGGTTCAAATTGCATGATTACTTGAGTTGTAGAAAGATCTATCTCCAGATCAGAGAGAATACAGGAGATCAGGTGCTTTGCCATCTTTGGTTCAAAGCCTGGCACTATATATGGTCCTTTGAATATTGCAAGGGGTTTCTCCTGGGCACAGAGCCTTAACTAGTCTCACACACTCTGGGGTCTGGCCAAAATGAAACAAGCACAAATCAACAGCACAAGGGAGTGATCCAGCCCCAAAAGTTCCTCTTTCCAATAATACTCTTACAGAGTTCTAGGAAAATCAAGAGCAATTTGGCAAAATCTTTCATTAATATGAAAATGTTTTCTTTCAGACTTTTGAGATTTCTAAGAGAAAATAATCCAAGTCCTTATCTCTATAGATTCAATTTAATATTTAGACTTTTGGCAATCTGGTTATTACTTAATCATCTTTACATTGTAGAAGCCTGGTTAAAATCAGGTATCAGTCAGTGACTCATTAAACTTCTATTTTATTCATGTAAAAATGGCGTTGCTGAGATGAACATAATCTAAGTGGATATGTTATTAACACTGATTATAACTAAACCTGACAAGTTATGCTGATCTATGGAAATAAAATCATAAAACTTCCATTTGATATGAAAGGAACTGAAACCCTAATTTGAAGAAATGCTCCATTTGCATCTCCATGCAGCTTTATGATTGATGACAGGCAGAATTTTCATCTCAAAGAGAAAGTTGACTCTCTAGGAGTTATTATATTGTGAAAATGAAATTTCCTAACCTATTTAGATGAACTAGGTTGTGGCCTATCCTTCACACTGTTATCTCACTGCCTTCATTTCAATAACTATTGCTGCTATTCTCTGACTTCTGAGAGAAGGAGATTTAAAAAAATAAAAGTGTGTGTTATTCCATGAAAATGGTAAAACACCGCAAATTTATTATATCTTGATAAAATCTTCTTGGAGAAAGCCAATTTAAAGACACGTAATGATACCCTTCCTGAATGACTGCGACTGAATAAATGACTTCCTGAATGAATAAAGAGGTGGGGTTAACTCAGAAGCTAGCACCTGGGCTCCAAGGGAATGTTCCCTTCGACAACAATTAAAAAATGCAGAAAAGTATGATTTTTGCCATTATGTGATGAGAACCAAATGCCTCAGAAGGCTTGTAAAATTTTTCATAAACCTCCTCTCTCTAAACAAGATAGTTGTCTACTAGTTCTTAAAAATATTCAAATAATTTCAAAGGTAAATATGCCAGAATAAACCAAATTTAGCCTTTGTTTTCTCTGGATTTTGAGAAATTCCATGTACCTCTTGAACTGGGTCACCACAGAGGAGGAATACATAGTATATCAATAAGAAAACTATGAAAAGGCATTCTTGAAGGGATTCAAATGATGCTCCTCATAAGTGTGGATTTTTTTTTATTTAATTTTGATTTCCAAGCTCCTGTTGAAACTGGAAGATGAAAAATCACTCACACTGTAAAACTTTTCTATCTTGGCTGAAAAACTCTCCCTGTCATAAATCATGAGACCGCATATAGATGCAAATGGAGCATTGCTTCAAATTAGGATTTCAATTCCTTTCACATTATAGCATTTGCCCATGCATGACCTTCAGAGAGAGGTTTCGTTCAAGAATCTCCAAATATGACAGGCGGTAGAACAGTGAGGGGAGTTTGGTCTGTGGGTTCTATAGGAATGTGGCCATCAACTGAGCGGATGCGCTACAGATTCAAGGTTAGGAAAGTACAACGCAAGTTAGCCATATGTTCGAATGTTAAAGAATCTCCAGGGGTAGCCTGGCTGGAGCTTGGCTGGGCAAGTAATGGTGTGTGTGTGTGTGTGTGTTTGTGTGTGTGTGTGTCTGTGTGTCTGTGTGTGTCTGTGTGTGTGTCTGTGTGTCTGTGTGTGTGTCTGTGTGTGTTTTATTTAAACTTACCTTCTTTTGTTAGCTTTTGGCATGAGACCAATGATTTAGCCTGTTTCGGGCTTCAATTTTCCTCAGAAAGAAAATAAAATGGCAGTTCATTGGCTCTCTCTACTGAATTATTCTGAGGATTAAGTGGGTTGTTACTGATTAAATATTTAGAATTATGTCTGAAACCCACCTACCCATCCTCATTGCCCATAAGAAATATCCGGCATTAAGTAGAGGACTTCCTGGAAATTTATGTTGGTTCATTTTTTTCCTGATGAACCCAAAGGTCTCTCCTTTGAGTTTCTTAAAATCATGCAGAAAAAGCCTCAATTTCAACTTTTCTTGTGTCATCCTCAAGTGATAGATAATAATAGGTAAGGTCAAATAAAATATGTGTTTAGGGTCTAGAACTAGAGTGGGGATGGCATTTGCCTCACACACAGCTACCTCAGGTTCAATCCCCAACATCCCACAAGACCCAGAAGTACTACTAGGAATAATTCCTGAGTGCAGAGACAGGAGTATCCACTGAGCTTTGATGAGTGTAAATCCAAAGCAAAAACAAACAAAAGTACTTTAATGTTTACTTTTTAAATTGTTTTGGACCACACCCAGAAGTGTTCTGGGTGTACTCCTAGCTCTGAACTCAGATATCACTTCTGGCAATCTTGAGGACCATCTGGAGTACAGGGGATCAAACCAGGGTTACCTAATACAAGGCAAACATTATCTTATCTCTCCAGCCCTGAGTGCATAGCATTTAGTTCATAGTGATGTTGCTGAAAATGACCAAGGGAATTCTATTGCCCACTTCAATTAATTACTAGGTAGGCTACACTGAGTAAACTATTTACTCCTTTAAAAATCATCAAAGATTATTTCTTTTATCTGACTTCCAAGTTACCCAGTCTTTAGTTTGCATCTGATTTCTATGGTGGAAACCTTGTGCTTCCAAAGCTTTGTCAGTATCAGTCTTTGGGTAATATGCTTTACTTATTTCATTGGGAAAAAAAAAGTCTTTGAAAAGTCACACAACTTGCCAATATCTGCAAACATCCAAAATACAGAAACATCATATCTAAAAATCCTGATCATAATCATTGTACTTAATAACAATTGCTTATTAGTTTTCAAGTTATAGTCCTGATTTTTATTGACTTTTTCTTGAAAATAAAATGTCCTTTCTGTACAAACTTCCTCCAAGAATGGAACTTTTCTCTTTATGTTTGAGGCTGTGTGTGTGTGTGTGTGTGTGTGTGTGTGTGTGTGTGTTTAATGTTACAATTAACTATTTCCCCTGAATTGTTTACATCCTAGGGTTTCTAAGTAGCACTAAGGATGCTGAGAAGACAAAGTAGTGCATTATCTCTCTCTAGTAGAATTATGATGCCTTGATGACTACATGCGCCTGCACCATTCATCTCTCATTATCTAAAAACAGCAGCAGTCATCCATCTACCGCAGCAATGTTTCCTTCATTGATTCAAATCTTCTCTTGCACAACATCACCTTTGAATGTGATGTCTTTTCCAGACGTCTAAAACCTTTGATTACCTTAGCATTTATTTTCTCACCAAATCATTTTTTCTGTCCAGTTGCTTGCCTTTCACATGGCATTTAACCTGTGTCCAGGAATTCACCCAATTATTTCATGCTGCTTTGTGGTTTTATTATGTCCTATCTGATGGGGCTGATTTCCTAGACATGTGAGAGTTCTCTTATGCACAAAGAGTAAGACTGGGGGCTTATGTAGACAGTTCTTCTTTATTTGTTAATCCCCACATATTTTTCTCCTCCTCAAAATATTTTGTTTTCTCCTTTACTGCACCTCTACAGACTCCACTCAAACATTGTATGACACATATAAGAATGAATTACTTTCCCTGTCCCCTCTGTTTTTGAAATCTTTAATCTTTCACTTTGCATTTATGCTTGATGGTAGAATGCAACCTAGAGCAAGTAGATATCAGCAGGGAAGTATGGAGAAATCCTACTTTGTGTGGATTAGAATTCACTTTTCCAAATGCATAACCTGAAACAACTCCCAGAGCCAGTTGGTATTGTTGCCAATTATCATGTTGAGGTATAAGTGAAAATATAGTGTTTTTGGCATGTAGTAAATATAAAATCAATGCCGGTTATTAGGAAGTACTTTTAAATTATAGTAGGATACACAAAACATGTTATTGTCTAATTTTACTAGTTTATCATTGGCTTAGAGCATTGCAATAAGCTGTCACACCCCACTCAGAAGAGGCACACACCACAAGGTAGAGTGCCCTCCTGAGAAAGAAATTATCTGCCAAAAAGGCCCGCTTAGAGTAGTCAAAATCACTTGACCCTTTGCGTGGATTATTTGGACATAATTTCATAAGGGCTGTAACTATTTCTCTCTTTATTTTTAACCTATATTAGAAATCAGGCCTTAGTAAATTCTTTCTACTAGAACAGCAATCAATCCAGCCAAAAGTCTCCCACTGTCAAAACTACCTTGGTGCCAAGAACTGGTTTTTCAACTTAGCTCATGAGTAAAGTAATTTTCACTTTTTGCTCTGTTTACCCAAAACAGAGTAATTTTCAGTTTTTTCTCTGTTTACTCTTACGAAGCAATTTTCAGTTTTCCTCTGTAATATTCAGTGTTTCCCCGAAACTCTGAAACAGTCCACCTGTAAATTACCTTTTCCTTCTGTTTTACCCAAAACAAGTGAACCCAAAACAAACTGGCCTTTTCACCTTCAGTTTCAACTCTCTTATATGCTAATTTAAGCTAGAGTCTTTCCTTTCTTTCCCAGCCTCTTTGATGTCTAAAATTTGCATCTGCCTTCCAAGTCTCTAACCTTTAAAAACAGCTAGCTCAAAAAATAAATTTGTCTCCGTTTCTGTAAACGAGAGTCCCCATGCAATCTGCGTGGTTTCATTCATTTCTACAACATATTTTCCGTCGTTCGCCGTCCGTGTACCCACTTTCTCCCCGTGGGATTTTTCCCGAATCTCCACGAAGGATCTGTTTGCAGGCGCTGGCGTCTTGCGAACAGGTTTGGCCGGCAACAATAAGCTAGTGTGTGCATATGGGTGTATATATACATATATATATATGTACATATATATCACAATAGACACTACCAAAATACTAGTTCCATCCATGTATCCAAAAACCCCCATACCTATTCCTCCCATCCCCACTTCACCTGGTAGCTAATGCTTTTTTCAGTCAGTTTGAATTATTTTTGTTGTTTTCATTTTGTTAGATTTGATTAATTATATTCCACCTCTGAGTGACACAAAACCATTTAGCAGTTATCTTCTGATTTCTGATTTTATCTTTTTTTTAAAACAATGGTTCAGTGTTGTGTATGTAAATATTTTAGGGGATTATTATGTTACTGCCCCCACCCTAGGGTAGTACCTGGGGATAAAATCAAGGGTCTGTGGAAGGTAAGAAGCTTTTTGCTGGAACTGAGGCTGAGTCTTTGGACTTCAGTCTTGTCCACCGAATAAAGCTAATATTTCCACAAGCCTGACTGTCTGCGAGCTGTTTACCCGCCGTTTCACCTCAGAACCATCGGCTAGACAGGGTGGCAGACACGTGCTCCAAGCTGAAGGGGAAAGACCTCATCCTCCAATTGAGTTATACTGCAAAGTTATCAATGAAACCCTCTAAAGTGCCTGAGCATTTTGTTTTCTGTTAAAAAACATTAAGAAATAGCATAAAATAATTTTATTCCAACCTCATTCCCATTTTACTGCTGAAAAATGATGATAGATTGCTCAACTGTGAATAGTTAAACTTAAGTATTCATTTAGTAATAATCACGAGTATTTAGTGATGGAGTTCCATTTACATAAAATAATAACATTAATAATAATAAATATTTCTGTTAATCAAGAATTTAAATTAAGGGGCGGGCGAGGTGGTGCTAGAGGTAAGGTGTCTGCTTTGCAAGTGCTAGCCAAGGAAAGATTGGGACTGTGGTTCGATCCCCTGGAGTCCCATATGGTCCCCTCTAGCCAGGGGCAATTTCTGAGTGCTTAGCCCGGAGTAAACCCTGAGCATCAAATGGGTGTGGCCCGAAAAACCAAAACCAAAAAAAAAAAGAAAAAAAAAAAGAATTTAAATTAAAAAAACTTTCAGAGAGAATAAGCAGCACAATAACACGTTATTATACTGGATTCTCACTTTGCTTTTAATCATGCTTCAGTAGTCTTTTTAGATTTTGGTATTTTGTTATAATGCAGAATAATTTTTAAAGAACCTTACAAATAATGGTCTTGGTGGTTGGAGCAACAGCACAGCAGGTAGGGCTTTTGCCTTGCACATAGCTGACCCCTGCTCAATCACAGCATCCCATATGGTTCTTGAGCCTGGAGTTATTTCTTAGCACAGAGCCAGGAGTAACCCCTGAGCACCACTAAATGAACCCAAAATAAAAAACAAACAAACATGTTTTTACCCTTGATTTTAGTTTATTTTTAAAGAAATATTTATACTAGAATATTGGTTCATTAGTTTTTTTACATTTAGTTTTTAGTTTACATTTAGTTTTACTTACTTATTTTTATTTAAAGTGTATATGTAATTTGAATTGTATTTAGAAAGTAAATCTATGTGGTGCATAATTCCTAGTACATGAGAGTAAATTTATATGTTGGGAGAAAAAAATTGGAGGGTAACAGGATAAGTCAATGTGACTTAAATTTTATATTGCTTATATTAATTTTCAATGAAAAAACTCCATTAATATTACCAACTGTCAAAAAGTAACTTAAGTAAGTTACTTCCATCTCTATATTCACATCAGCATTATTCACAATAGCCAAAATATGGAATCAACTTAAGGGTTTATAGACAAAAGCCTGAATAATAAAGCTGTGTTCTACACACTCAAGAGAACACTGTTGTCATGAGATCAGGGAAATTGTGCCTTTGAGGTCAAAATAGATGATGGTTCTTATGGTGATTCTGCTCAGCGAAATAAATTAGAAAGTGAAAGAAAATTATAGATTCTTCAACTTGTATGTGGAATATGAGCTACTAAAGCAAATGAATTAGCACAAGAGTCAAAACTCCTATACGCAGGGAAAACTATGGGGATTAACCTGAGTGAAAGGGGAGGGGACATAGGAAGAGTTGAGAGATTTGGTGGACAGAGGCCTTGGCACTTGGGAAGTGAACAAAGTATTAGACACATACGAATATTTGATGTAAAAATCCTAAAATTCTATGTATTTTTAAACTCATGATACATAAATCATAAACATTTAAATTTATAAAATTAAGAATATATAGAAAATAATTTGTCTTCCGTATTCTTTGGTCTTATACTATTGGGTGCCATTATTTTGTCTGTGCAAGTTGAGGCATTGTAATTTATAGTATTTTTATGCATATGACTTACCCTCTTCTACCCTCTTCAGTGCCTGCTTCTGCTTCTCCCCACCATTATCTCAGTATCCCCACCTCTATCTCCCATCCACCACCCTTGGAAAACTGAGTTTTCAAATTGCATTACATTTTGATATTGTTTCCTTATAGCCACATATAAGAAAGATTATTCTGTAACTGTTCCTTTTCTGACTACTTCACTCAGCTTGTTCTCTCAAGTTCATTGTATGTAGATATGCTCTGCATAATTTTATCTTTTCTTGTAGCTTTTTAGCTAGGCTATTGTGTATATATTCTATAGGTTCCTTATCCATTCATCGCTTAAACTATTTAAAATGTAATTGTTCTATATACTTTTTTTATATACATCTTTTACTATTTGGAAGTAGATAATTTTATCACATGCAAACAATAATAATTTTAGATGGTAGGAATTTGGGAAAAGCTTTATTTTATGGCATAATTTTTTTGCTTGGACTACCTGGATTTATCATAACACTGTAGCTTTTTTCTATAATTTAAAAATATTAAAACTAACAATAACTAAACTACCTGGAATAAACCTAATCCTTAGACATCAAACCACAGAGCGAAGTTAAGTTAGCAACTTTATACAAGTATTTTTAATTCAGCTATCCATTTCATATATATTATAGAGACCCATATGGCATTAAAAGGGAGAAGAGTTTTCCACATTTTATGCCATTATGATCTCCCTACCATAAAATTAAATCAAGAAATAAAAATATTCATCATCAGGCGAAGGCACTTATGTAATACATAATTGTGAAGATATTATGGAAATTGCTGGGTAGTCAAATGTAAAAGGAACTGCTGTGTTTGCATGTCTAAAAACTAAACTGGACCTCATCTGCCAGGGCATTCTTTATACTTTACCATAGGCAAATAAAAATCATTGTGGTTATCCTTTATTATAGGTGCTTACTGTAGGAAATGCATTTTTCCCAAGAATACAGTAAATTAATAAAACACCCAGAGGCAGAGATTAGAAGGTGAAGGTGATGTTTATGGCTGATCATTGGCTGTCATTCTAAAGCTGGTGAAGAAGTAAGTTAGTTTAGTTCTGAATAACTAGTTAACATTTGGCTTATGTGAGCTTACAGACAAATAATATCAACTTCATCTCATCTAACTAGAGCTGACTTCAGGCAAGGACAAGAGATCGATTCTCTGGATGATGGTGGAATGCAAAATCAGCTCCTCAAAACTGGTTGACCAAGATACGAATCTGTAAATATTTCTTGTCTGCAAATAAACTTCCCTTTTCAGCCTTGTCCTCATAATCACCTGCTTTCTCTCCGCTTCTCCCTGTAAAACTGGAAGACTTCCTCAGCGTCAGATCTGTCACAGAATACAAAATGAGGCATTTCTCCTCTTTCATTAATCAACAAAACCAAAAATAAAAAGATCTGAACTGAGCTAAAAAGAAACCACATAAATCAATCAGTTTATGTTCCAACTATTTATAGGAAAAACTGTTTGTACCTAGACAGTAATCCCTTCCCTTTGTTACTTTAAAATAAATGGGTAAATTTCAATCCAAAATTGTTCGATAACCACAGATAATTATTAATAGGTAAAAATAAAGTAAAGAAAATCACTTTCAAAGTAAAACGGAGAAATTGAGTAAAATTTAAACCTTTGCACATAAATATGTGATATGTCTTTATAAATTCAATATCAGATGCACAAAGATTATTAGATATCTCAAATCATTGCCTTCAACGTTACTGGTAAATTTTAATTTCTTGGACATAATCTTCTCAAACTGTGTTTTCCTGCCTTCCATTTTGCCATCCTAATGATACCAGTTCCATTGTGATTGTGAACACTGATCTAGATAATATCTGTTGATTAATTTTGTTGGTTTGTTTTGAGGCCACACTCAGCAATGCTTAGGGTTTACTCCTGGCCCTGCACTCAAGAGTTACTATTGAGGGGATTGAGGGACCACACAGTATGCCAGGGATCAAACCCAGGTCAGCCTCATGCAAAGAAAGCATCCTATCCACTGTTGTACCTCTCTGGAACCAGAATAATGTCTGTTGATTTCTGAGCAAAGCACCTTGAAATAAATAAACATGTGGCAGGAAAGTGAACATTACTAAACATTTCTCCCCCATAATTCTTATGAGTCCAGGAACCATTCCCAGACAATGACTCTGAGATCAATAGCACAGAACTGACTATTTAGTAATAGGTGTCAGTGGTGCTGGGAAATGAACTTAATGTCAGCTCTTTGAGCCTTTTTCCTGGCCTCAAGGAATAATCTTTTCTAAAGGACTCTTTAATGTCAAAACTCCATCCCTAGAGAGGGTTCCAAGCTAGGCACATTTAAGCACTAATTCCAACTACTTAGATATAAGGTCTTAGATTGTCACCTGCTTTGATTGACAGATTGAGCGCCATCTCAGCAGCAAGAATTTAGACAATACAATTCCCTAGATTCCAATGTGTCAACTATTTTGTCTGAGCTTAAGAACGAGCATAAAGAGAGGCAAAAAGTCAATTATTTCCTTTTCCCCTTGGATGTTAATGATCAAATGAAAGCTGCCCTTTAGTCAGGAGGGCAGTAACACTAATGAGATTGTCCAGGCCATAGTCACCCAAGGACTGTTCATAACTCTAAAGGCACTTCGTGCTGGCTGCCCCTCACTTGGCACAACTCCTTGTAATCACTTCCCACTAGTCTCTGCTGCAAATTTCCCCATGCTGCAGATGGTCCAAATCCCCCTATATCCCCCACTCATTCCAGAAAGAGCTTAGCTGTTGAGGAAAACAGATAACTCTATCAGCCACTCTTTACCACCTCTCAGGGCAGCAGACTAGTTAAAGGCATGTTTCTAAGTGAGCTTTTCTTCACAAAAAGCTTCTTGGTGAACCTGATCAATTCACCTTACTAAGAGCTGACACTTAGGGGAACTGAGTCTTTGGTGGAGTGAAATCCAGTTTAGGTGCTGCTCACTTTCTTCTGTGCCTTGTGGAAGGACGTAGACTCAGGAATCCAGTGCTTTGATTCTATCTTAATAACAAGAAAGCAACACGATATTCACAGAAGACAAAATAGCAATTGAGGGGGCATCATTTGCATACTGTACACCCATCAGAGGCTAATAAAAATAATATGAAAGCATATAACTCAGTAGCAACAAAAAGTAATTTATAAAACTTAATGGACACTACTTTTAAAGAAGATACACAGGTGCTGGAGAGCTAGTATAGTTTGACTTGCAAGTGGCCATCTTGATTTGGATCCCTAACACTCTTTCTGATCTCCCAAGCCCACAAGAAATGATTGCTGAGTGTAGAGCCAAGAATAATTTCTGAGGACAGCCAGGTATATCCCCAAAGCAAAAATAATGCATGCGCACACGCACGCATGCGCGCGCACAGACACACACACACACACACACACACACACAAAGACACACAGTTGAAACCATTCAACTTGACTCTTAAAAGGAAAGAAAATCCAAGCCATAATAAAAAATCATCTTCTATCCATTATATGTCTTATTTAAAAACATTGGAAATAAGTATTGATGAGGGGTAAATACAAAGGAGCTCTGGTATATTGTTGGTGGGGATGTATTTTAATGCAGCCTTTCTGGAAAATTACATAGAACTTCCTAGCAAAGTTAAAGACAGAAATATGATCCCGCAATTCCACTGTTAGACATTTATTCAATCAAATGACTAAGTCCAAAGGATACTTGCAACTCCATGTTCACACCAGCATGATTCACAATAGTTAATACATGGAATCAACTTAAATGACCATCAGCAGAGGACAGAATACAGAAGTTGTTGTTTGTATATGAATGGAATAATACTACTCTTATAGGCAAAGAAGAAATTGAGTCTTTTGTTACAAAATGGACAACTCTTGATGAGACTATGGTAAAAAAAAATACAGTGATTGAATAGTTTCATTCAGGTGAGAAATAGGAAAATGCAAACATACTGGCAGAAATAATAATAAAGTAATTCTTCAACTCAGCAAAAATATGGTTAGTTATTACTGAGGAACAGTGGGGGTGGGAGGAATGAGCAGAGGTGTGTTATTTTGGCAGTGAGGTAGCGCTGGAACTTTGGTAGGATGTGGGGTCTTACCTATTCTGGGAATCCTGCATGATTGTTATCCAGATAACAAGTACAAGTCATTATTTTTTTTTAATTTTTATTTTTTTATTTAAACACCTTGATTACATACATGATTGTTTTTGGGTTTCAGTCATGTAAAGAACACCACCCATCACCAGTGCAACATTCCCATCACCAATGTCCAAGTCTCCCTCCTACCCACCCAACCCCCGCCTGTACTCTAAACAGGCTCTCCATTTCCCTCATACATTCTCATTATAAGGAAAATTCAAAATGTAGTTATTTCTCTAACTAAACTCATCACTCTTTGTGGTGAGCTTCCTATGGTGAGCTGGAACATCCAGCTCTTTTCACTTTTGTGTCTGGAAATTATTATTGCAAGAATGTCTTTCATTTCTCAAGTCATTATTTTTTAAGAGAACATTTTTCATTAGTATGATCAGAGGTAGATGAGTAGATGTTTTCAGCACCTAATAGGATGAACTCTTTGCCCTCTGTCTGGATCCTGCATCCCATAGATTCATAGGTCCTCTCAAAGATATAGTTAGAACAGGAAATGAGGAAACTTGTAATAGTGAAAATGAGAACTGCAGGGGGCTGACTCGGGGATATTTAGTATATATGTGTGTATATGTATGTGTGTGGACTTCAAGTGAACCAAAGTGTGTTCAGGAGACCTGAGAGAAAGGCCCACAGCTCCTGATTCTGAACAAAAGCAAGCATCCAGAGTAGCGATGCTGCTTCTTTCACATTAGGCAAGGGCATGGCTCCTGCTGAGGTACCCATGGCACCCCAGAGAACCTCTGTTCTGCTTTTTGGGGTTTTTTGTGGGTCAGAGTTGCTTCTTTGTTCCCAACATTTTTAGGGGAGGCATAGAAGCAAACCCAGAAAGCCAACAGAAGCCATGTCACCTCCTACATCCCCTCCTGTAGTGTCCCTGTCCATTTGCCAACAGACCAGGAGCAAGAACTTTGAGGTGGCCGGGGGCATGTTTCTTCTATATGTGCGTGTGAAGGCCTTACTTTCCTGACACTCAGGGAACTGTCAAAGATCTCTTTAAAGAGGTTAGGGAGGAAATTTTCGATGTTGGAGAATTAAATTTATATGTGTAAGTTAATTTGATGACTGCTTAGCAGGAGTTGAGTTAAACCTCTATGTTGCTTGCATGCTTTTAAAACTTGCTTAATGTTAATATAAATAATAATAGTTGAGCTGTATGCTATGTTTTACTATTTCTAATAAAAATTTTATAATGGAAAAGCCATTATTAGCTGTCTAATGTGTTCATCTATTCTCTTGATTTCCACACACACACACACACACACACACACACACACACACACACACACAAAAGAAGCCTTTTGTCAAATGATTAATAGTCTTTTATGGTCACAATTAACTGTAATTGAAACCATGAAACTCAGAAGGAAATGAGCAACCCCTAAATGGTAGCCTTATACCTATAAAGAAACTTTAATACAATATATATTGGCCTACTTGGACTCCTAGCAGGAGAATTAAGCTTCATTTTGTGGTCACCATTAGAAAATATAATGCTATAGGCATTTACTTCAAAGCCCGTTTTAGAAATAGAGGGTAGCCTGAACTAGTTTGTACCTGTTGATAGGAAAGTCAATTCTACAAATTTCTTCCCTACTCTTTATCAGAGTCCTTAACCTGATAGCTTAAAATGGATAGTGATGAGAGTGCTATATTAAAACTCACACCATAGAAATATGCTACAAATCCCACTTTGCTTCATCTCTCTCTTCATTTCTTTCCACACTCTACACCAACATACCCCTAATTAAAAGACTAGACCAACCATGTAGAAACAAGATTTTGTGCAATAAAAGCATCCTCTCTTCTTTCTCTGACTCCTCAGGTATCTACTCAACCCTGTAACCCAGGACATAAATTCAAAATGTCCTACTGATTTTGGATTTTACAACCATGTAAGTTCTCCATCTGTATGTAATTAATTTTTCCCTCCTACTAACTAATCTTATGTTGTTTTTGTAATTCATTCAATTCAAGTGGAGTCAAAGGGATAGGAGAATTTGCCTCTTAGGCCAGATATTTTTTTCAATTTCTTATTTTCTATTATCTTTTATATTTTCCTCAGACTCTTCCCAAATTTACTTCTTGTTAAATACCACCCATAATGATGTATCCATCAGATAGAATACTATCCTAGAAATCAGAACCTTACTAGGTTTGCAAACAATGGCCAAATGTGTTAAAAATTTAGCACATGAGGAAAGTAACAGGGTTACTGTATTAGAAAGAGTTCTAAAGGAGTTGGGAAGAGCAGGAATAATAGGCACCAAAAACTATGCATTGCTATTCCCTGTTCAATGTCGAACTTAAATATTTTCAATCTCTTTTAAACCTCAATCCTTTTAAGCACCTTTACTGGTTGTAATTTTTTTCTATTTATGTTTGGTTATAAGTTACAATGATATCACAAATTTTAATTTGAGGCAGTAGAAAATTCAAATGCCAGTCTTAAAATCGCATGTAGTATTGAACTTAGAGATAGAAAATAAAAGACGTCCCTGACTATGGTTAGTCAATAGTCTTCTGATTACAAATTTGAAGCCTGGTGATAGGTGGTTTTCTGGAACGTTATTTTACATATCAGTTCCTATAGTTCAGTGATGTTTTATTATACCCAAGAAAATCAGTGGACATTGAGACCTCAGTTAGAAATGTCTTGGTTAGGGATGTTCTGAACAAGGATCCAACTTTATATTATTTGTCTTAAACTGGGATACCAAAATCCTTTAGTCTGGGTTAAATACTCCAAGATTTCTTGAGTCCTTTTACTTGCTACTTTACTACTTATCTCCCTTAAACTACAAAACAAGTAAGCAAGTGAGAGCTTCACTCTGCAGAATTTTGTACCAATAATATTTAGTGTATCAACGCAGTAGTTTGGATAATTGTATGCATGAAGATGCTGATGTCCACAAAATACTGCCTGTCATTCTATGATAAAGCCACACAGATTAAATCTAATCTGTGATTAAGCCACACAGATTAAATCTAATCTAATCCACCTCCTTATTTTTGTAATTTCAGACTCACCTACCAATCACACAATTTTGTTAAAGGTTATATTAGCTAATGATCTAAAAAATAAATTGCTTTTCTGACCACTTTATAGTTTGGGAGAAGTAATGTTCATATTACTTTAATATTAATGTTTGAGGAAGTTATGCTAGACGGTATTTATAGATAGATTACTATTTATGATAGAAGGTATTTATAGATTTATTTAGATATATAAATTTATATATTAATATTATGATAGAAAATATTTATAGATAGATTACTATTATAGATATTATATTTACTATTTATAGGTTTTTATAGATAGATTTATAGATAGATTACTTTAATATTAATGTTTGGGGAAGTTATAATAAAGGTATTTATGATCCTGAGGCTGGAGCGGTGATGCCGTGGTAGGGCATTTGCTGTACAAATGACTTAGGACAGACCTAGGTTCAAACCCCCAGTGTCCCATATGGTCCCCCAAGCCAGGAGCGATTTCTAAGCTCATAGCCAGGAATAACCCGAGAGCATCACTGGGTGTGGCCCCAAAACAAAACAACAAACAAAAAAACCCAGAAGATATAGATCCTGTATATAATTTCATCCAATTTTAACACCGAAAAAAATAGTAGAAAATAATCAGTAGTTTCCTTCATCACATTCTATTCCCGAGTCCCATACTGGCTTCATCATGGCTTCCTGACCCCAACAAAAGGCAAATTGAGTAATTTTATAGGCTTGTGTCAATTACTTCTACAGTAATTCTGCACAATTATTAAGTTATGCATGTAATCGTTGGTAATGACCTCTCTCCTGATTGAATAGGCCAAGCAAAAACCCTGCTAATCCTGTGCCCTTGCAAACTGACACTTGTCTTTAATGAGCAGATTTGAACTAAAACCTTTGTCCTTATTAGGACAAAGTACAGATACTAGGACAAAGTATGAAATACAGAGTACAATTGCCCACACAAAGTCGGGAATTAGGAAAAGGATATAACTGCCAAATTGGTCCTGAAGAATGGGAATTTGATTATCCAGTCACTCTAAAGAAGTTCGCAAGGCCAGTTATGGTAATCAGTACAATTGATATCAAATTCTCCACTGTGAATTAAATTTGGTGGGCAACTACACAGAAAAGTTCTTAACAAAATATTTTCAATAAGGCATAATCAAATAGAGGAAGAATGAAATTACTTCAGAGTACTCTAATTTTTCAATCAATGAAATAAATTGCCCTAACAAAACTAACTCTAGAAAATAGTTTCTTGACAACAGGGGAAAATTAGATATTATTGTATATATAAATAATTATAAACTTTAGGAACTAAGTAATCTCTTTCTGCAGAGATGCAAAATGTATTCCTATTTTTAGATATGATAAATTTCATTTTAACTAATGACAAAGATTGCAATATTGATCTGTAACTATGTATAGTAGGTTACGTACTTGGCCAGTGTCTACTGAGCTATCTCAAACTTAAGATGAACACTCTGTGCATTATGTCATATGGTAATAAACTTGATGTTTAAACTTGATGTTAGTTAATTTATTGAAAGATTATCTAAGATTATACCTGGCCTTTGCTACTTTCATGTAAGTAGTAAATGTTGATGCCTTCTATTTTTAGATAAACAAATGATATCATTAAAGGTTAGCAAGTAGTCCTTGAGGAATATCTCAAACTGTGTTAATGAAAGCACTGAATGCATATATATTCAATATTTCAAAATAAAATCTAAAGGTTGAATTCATAACTTAAGGAATCATATAATCTCAACTGTCCCAAGAGATCTTCTAGACCATTTGCTTCTTTGATATGTTCCTTAAAACCCAATAGCTAGTGAATGACAGTGACATTTTCTTTCTTTGAAAGATTATTTTTCTTTAGTTAAAAAAAATCTTAATCTACGAAGTTGTCGATAGCTAAGTTTCAGGAATATAGTATTACAAAACACTATCAGTGTCAACTCCCATCACTCATGTTCCTATAATTCATCACCGCCCACCATCCCATGTCTGCTACTTTGGCAAGCACTGAAAATGTTTGTTGGTTACATTTTAGATCTCAAGTTTTCAATGTTGTTGAATCTGTGCTTTGGATTTATAGCCATACCTACTCTCCCACATCATAGTGACATTTCCAATCCACATATAGAACTTCATTGTGAACGAGTTCAGAAATGCAGTGCTATATAACATCTATTGCAAAAGTTTTAAAATAGTGTTTTAGGATCTGGAGTCAAAGAAAGAGACTACACAACTGGAGTAAAGCTGAACAAAACTTTAATCCAAAACTGGTGTTTTAGGAGATGAACCCCACCGAAGGTCGTGAATAGGATTATATAGGGAAAGGATATAGGGAGGTTCTAGATTCTTGATGATCTTTAAAATGATTGTTGTCTAGGGGTACCTTCCTACTGCTCCCTTGTGTCTTTTCCTGATAGGCCACCTAGTATGCCCAGGTAGGTTGGGGGCGGTGTTAATGAAATAGGTGAGGAAACCTAACATGTGGCTTATACCATGTAGTCCTTACAAAATGGTGTCCTTCCTTGTTTGGAACCTAAGAGAAGCCTTCCATATGGCCTTTACAAAATGGCATCTTTCCTTGGTCAGAACACAGAACCCAGGACATTTTAATCTCCCATTTAACAAATGATAGCAAAACTATTTGTTTTAAATCATTTATTTATTAGGGGCCATACGCACTGGTGCTCAGGGATCACAAATGGTGGTGCTAGAATTAAACTTTGTTGTTTGTGTAAGGCAAGTATACACTGTAGTGTGGCACTACCTCTCCAACCCTCAAATCATTTATTTTTCAGATTTGAGTGCCACATAACCCAGGAATTTCACTTTTAAGTATCTATTCCCAGGCCAATAAAAATATCTAAAGGATGTATGCACAGCACTCAGTGCAACAACATCTAAGAGTTGGAATAAACCTAGATGCCCAACAACAAATGAGTGTATCATGAAGATGTGGTTCATATATACCATGAAATACTACATAGCTCTAAGGAATGATGCAGTCATGCAATTCACTGAAACTTGAATAGAACTAGAGGATAACATGTTAAATGAAGTAAGCCAGAAAAGGATAAATATGGGATGATGTCACTTATATGTGGTATTTAGAATAACAGCATGTAATGATTCAAATTGAGTTCTAGTTCATTCTTGGCCACAGAATTTTTCTAGGAGAAGAAAAAAAATAGGTTGGAGGAGGAGAAAGATAGATGTTATATAATGGGGGAGAGCTGGCAAAGGGAAAATTTTGGTACCTGGTGGTTTTAAGGACAGATATAAATAATCAAACCATAGAGTCAACAATACTGAAACCATAACTTTAACAATCAAATTTTGGGAGGGGCCATTTGTGCCACACCTGGCGGTGCTCAGGGGTTACTCCTGGCTATCTGCTCAGAAGTAGCTCCTGGCAGGAATGGGGGACCATAAGGGACACTGGGATTCGAACCAACCACCTTAGGTCCTGGATCTGCTGCTCGCAAGGCAAACACTGCTGTGCTATCTCTCTGGCCCCAACAACAACCAAATTTTAAACGTTGTCTGTTATGGTGGCAGGCTTCAGGAGAAGGTCTTACAGGTCTAGGATGGAATTTGGAAACATTAGTGGAGGGAAGTTGTCACTGGTGATGGGACTGGCACTGGAGCATTGTATATCTAAAATGCAACTCTGAACAAATTTGTAAATCACAATGATTTAAATAAAAATTGTCACAAGAAGGGGGCTGGAGCAATAGCACAGCAGTAGGGTGTTTGCCTTGCACCTGGCCGATCCAGGACGGACCTTGGTTCAATCTCCGGGTCCCATATGGTCCCCCAAGCCAGGAGCGATTTCATCGGGTGTGGCCCAAAAAGCAAAAAAAAAAAAGATAATTTTAAATGGCAGAATTTAAGTATAATGAGTCTTGGCCATGAACTTACTCCTTTATTTTTTTTGTCTGTTTGTTTTTGGGGTCATGCTCAGTAGTGATCAGAGGTAACTCCTGGCTCTGTGCTCAGAAGTTACTCCTGCCAGGCTCAGGGGACCATATGGGATGCTAGTAATAAAACCCCACATACAAGGCAAATGCCCTGCTCATGATGCTATCACTCCAGCCAAATTTCTTCATGTGTAACTAGGTTTTTAATTTTCAGTACATTTTAAATAGTTGCTAATTGATTTGTAAGTCATTCCTGATCATCTCATTTATAATCTCAGCCTTCTTTGAAATGAAACTACTATAGAATTCAAGCTTGAGTATTAAAGTAGAGCTCATATTTTTAAAAAAATTTTTGTTTTGATTTTTGGATTCACCCAGTGATGCTCGGGGGTTATTTATGGCTCTACACTGAGGACTTACTCCTGTTGGTGCTCAGAGGACCATTTGGGATGCAAGAGAATGTAGAGAATATATTTTTTAAAAAAGAGAAAAATTATAGTAAGAATATTTAATGTTTATATATGCTATCACTCTGTGCATTTTAAAAGAAAGTAGCTGACCTTTTACTTGTTTCATTTTTTCAAATCACTAAAAAGGAGAGCTACTGTGAGTGAAGTTGGCAATTATATCAGGTTGTGGAGATTCAAACTGTACATCAGAAATCTTCTTTAACATGCTTGCCTCCTTGTGTCTTCCAATTTCTTCTTCACTCTATACAGATATTTTCACTCCTTTGTCTTTTGGGTCAACTATTTTTTTATTTAGCTCGTAGTCTTCAGAGAAAACTAGTAGGATCAGTTCCAAGTGTTTTTACTCAAATGTTCATTCTTGAATAATAAGAAAGTTTGTTTATGTCAAATAATTGCATAACATTTGATTTTCTATTGCACATCCCCTATACATATATCAATTTGAAACCCTTTAACTTTACTCATACTCATGTTTATTCCTCTTTCCAGTGGACTTGTTAGTAATGGTCTGAGTCTGAGTTGATGTGTTGATTCATCCACCCCTCTGAGGAGTTTGTACTTCATCATTCAAGACCCATTGAGAGTTGACCTCGGTTACTGACTTGGAAATCAGAAGCAGTGTGGGGCTGGAGAGTTTTGTCCTGCAAAGCACCTGCTCTCAATTGAACCTCAGGTAAGAAGTTAATCTATTTTAGCAAGGAGGGACTCATGGAGCTCTAGAGATAAAATGGATGGTGTTTATCTGCCCATATATCCCCAGACAAGGCTGAGGGACCTAATTATTTTTCCTATCAGTATCCTGATTTGGGCATAGGTGATTGACTGGGGCTCTTTATTTAGTTTGTTTACAGCTTTGCTTCCTTATCATCAGAGCAGAAGCCTAATTTTCAGCATATCATTCCTGGAGGCTGCAGGAGGGAACTCCTCAAAGGTGTTTTTAGGAGCCCCATGGCATTCAAACTGTGTTAAACGTCAGTTCACTATCCCTAGATTGTCGCATCTTTTTGTAAGTCCTGTCAAAAGGCATCCCATATTCTATTATCCTGATGGAGAAAGATCACCTCAGTCACAGGGCATTGTCATGAGACTTCATTTTCCTAACTACATGGAGTCACTGCTTTGTGGGGATTATGACCCACCTCCTCATTTAATGGCCTGTGGATAGAAGATGCTGACACTAATTCTGGTAATTAATCCTAAGAAAACTTGCATATAGTGATTTTTAAATGCTTTGAATATGCTCTTTCTTTGCACTGGAACTTGAGAAATCAGAGCCTGAGGAAAAGATTTAATGTGGAAAGTTAGTAAAGTAGTAACAAGTTCAGAGATTCGAAAGCCAAGGGGAAAGAAAGGCAGTCAAAAGAGCTAAATTCAAGGTATGTGTTGATTCTAGCAGCCATCAAGAGAGAGGAAGTCATGAAAGTTTCCTGTACTTGGATGTACATGGAATCGATTATGCTGAGTGAAATAAGTCAGGAGGAGAGAGATAGAATAGTCTCACTCATCTATGGGTTTTAAGAAAAATTAAAGACATTATTGTAATAAGGCCCAGAGACAAAAGAGTTAACGGCTGGAAGGACCAGAAGGACTGGCTCACAATTTGAAGTTCACCACAAAGAGTGGTGAATGCTGTTAGGGAAATAACTTTACTAATAACTAGCATGACAATGTTAAGGAATGAGAGAAGTAGAATGCCTGTCTCCAATACAGGCAGGGTTGTGGGGGAGGCATTGGCAGTGGGAATGTTGCACTGGTGAAGGGGGTTATTCTATTTATGACTGAAATCCATCTAACAACAATGCTTGTAATCATGATGCTTAAATAAAGATATTATATAAAAAATTTAATTGACAATAACAACAACAAAATAAAGGTATATGTTGAGCTGGCTGCTTCTTTATGTTGACCCCTGGAATGACCTGACAGAGGACAGAAATAATTACTCAACATTCCATTATAGAATTCTCTGAAAATACTGTTAGAGAAAAGCTCATCTTCAGGAAGAAATAACAAGAGGACATTCATTCTCTTGGCTCCCTACTGTCATTTACGTTGTATCAATTGAGTTTCCCACTTGTGGGTGTGGCTTATGACTTCTTAGCCTTCAAAAACATACAGAAACTCAAATATTAGGTTCTGAGAAATAGTGATCATCATTTTTTAGAAGTCTAGCACGCTGAGATGACCATCAAGGTAAAGAAGGCCTGGATGGTGGGGGAGAGGGAGTTGGTGATTCCATCCCAAATCAGGCCATAGTTTCTACTCATTCATGCATCCCCTCTGCTTCCTTTGCAAATGATACTGCTGTGCATTGTGGGTCCTCCAATTTATCCTTCCGTACAAAAGGCACCTAACACGGTCACCACTCATGCCCATGCCATTAGAAAATCCAAGATAAAGCACAAAGGAACAAAGATTTAAAAAAAAATAAAAATAAACATAGTGTAGCATTTCCTCATGTAGCGTATACAGCTGAAACCTAGTTAATTTCCTAAAGCAATACTATTGCAATAAAAAGAGGAGAAAGACAGTTTTGCTTCTTAAGTGGTATATAAAACAGTATGGATATTGAGGAGGAAAGTGGTAAGAAGTGAGGAGCTAATGAAACTCTCTAAAAAGATTTCATGTGTTTTAGTATGTTTTTCAAAAGCAAATTCTACAAACATGACATCTGCCTTGGTCCCACTTTATCCTTCCTTTCCCCCACTGCACTGAGAGTTTTGGTTCAGGTGATTCATTCAAGCAATCTAGAGCCCTAGTATGGTCACTCTTTCTCTTGCAACTTGAGGGCTAGCAGAGCTGGATAAATCTTGGTTATTTGAAAATTTAATTTAAAAAGTTATCTCTGTTCTGACAGTCCTAAGGAGAGTCAAAGTATCAATTACTACAGATAGGAATAGAGGAATTGTTAATAAAATAACTTGGAAATAAAGATGGGTAATGGCCAGAAGTGGTGTCAAGGAAAACATTATCTTCACAATTTACATAACTGAAATATTTGATTCCCATTTGCAGCCCACTTTTAATCCAGTAGCAATTGACACTAAGCACAACTTATGTAAATTGAATTTATATTAAAATATCATCATGCCATTAATAGAGAATTTACTTCCCAAATGTATGAAGAGCATAAAAATCATTTTCCAAAAGCAGATGTGTAATGGATGGAGCATTGCTCCTTTAACATTTGCTCAACCAAATGGGCTTTATTAGTGTTTTGAATGCGTAAGAGTTGAAATTGACAAATAATATCCAGTGAAGATCGCTCACAAATGGAAGGTATATAATTTTTGTGAATACAAATATAGAAAGGTAAAGTCATACTTAAAGACAAATTTATTTATTATTACCAATGCTATAAGATTTTAGGGACTGGAGTGATGGCACAGTGGCTTGCATTTGCCAACCTGGATTTGATCCCCCAATACCTCAAATGATTTCTTGAAGGGCTATCCTGCCAGGAGTGATCCTTTAGCATAGAGCCAAAAGCAATTTCTGAGCACAGCCAGATATGGCCCCCAAACAACCAGAAATTACTATAAGATTTTAGGAGTACAGCTTTATACCTCTGTATGTAATCTCACCAAGACTACCAAAAATGTTCAATGCCATCACATTTCAAAATTACCCTCTGCGTCATCTCTCTAAACCCTTTATTTTATCCCACTGGTAATGACTAAGTTATTTGCTTTATATCTTGCTAATTAGGTAGCTTTAGTTACTTATCTCTCCCTATATGAGTGAAAACAGGCAGCAATTGTCTTTCTCATCTTATTTCACAGAGCATAATCATTTCCATATTCATTTATGTTGTCACAAAAGGAACACTTTCAGCGGATTAGGATTCCATTGAGTCCTAGGATACCATCACTTCTACCCAGTATAGCAGTTTCTACCTTTTTCTCTGTTGGCTTTAAATGCCTATTTCAACCTTTCACTGGGAATCTGTTTTTCTAAATAGCTGATCTGGTTTTTGTATCACAATTTAGATGGATCCTTCTCTTTATTCAACAACATCATCAGTTCTCTATTGGTGAATTCAGGCCATTCTCATTGATGGTGATGATATATGGGGTGTAAACGCTACTGTTCTATCTTTTGTTTTCTGGTGCTTTTTAACAAATGTAGGTTATGCTCTCTCTGAGTTTCTATCTGACTTTTCCTTTGGATTGTTTCCCCTGGTGAGACTCTGAATTTCTTCAATTTTGCTTCTGCCTTTACTTACAATTTATTTTGTGGCTACAGAGTCCATCTGTGATGAAGAGTCCTTTGTACAGGTATAGACTTATCAGTAGACTAAACAGATTCTGTCCTGTTTTTTCCTTCTTTTTGACGTTATGTTGTCTCATTTTATTCTTGTTTATGTTCCGGATTCTTTATTACTTTTGTGTTCTCTTTTCTTTAGAAGATTGCTTTCAACATTTCTTGCAGTGCAGTTTGGTGGTGGCAAATTCCATTAGCTTTTGTTTATTGTGAAAAGCCTTTATTTCTCTATCATGTTTGAATTAGAATTTCACAGGGTAGAGCATGCTTGGCTGAATTTTTTTTTTTATCTTTTAGGACTGTGAATGTTATTTTACTTTCTTCTATCCTGTAGAGTTTCTGCTGAGAAAGTGATGGTTGCCTGATTAGGAGCCTTTGTAGATCATCTATTCATTTTCCTAGTAGTCTTAATATTTTTCAAGTCAACAAGTGTTTCCAGCAGTAAATATTACCTTCTCCCTATAGGGTGTACTGGCCTATAAGAATCCTGAGTTTTGGTATTTTTTGTTTTAATTTCTTTATTTTTGACACTGTGGTTTACAGAGTTGTTCATAATACAGTTATTTCTGGCACTCACTGTTCCCACCACCAAAAAGATGCCCCCTAACAGGTATGATACTTACTATTGCTTACTATTGCTTGGTACAACTAAATGGTAATGAGATTATGAGTATAAAAACATTAAAAGAAAATTTGTTCTGGGAGTCGGAGCTATAGCACAGTGGGTAAGGAATTTTCCTTTCACACAGCCAATCTTGGCTCAATCCCCATCATTCTATATGGTCCCCTAAACCTTCCAGGAGTAATTTTTTAACTCAGAGCCAAGAGTAACACCTGAGCGCTACCAGGTATGGCCCAAATATTATTTTTGAATATTGTTAGATTTCAAAATAGGGTCATTATGTCATTGAAGGTCTACTAAACTGTTGTTGCTAATTGGTTGTTTTGCTGTTGGTTTTGTTGAGCTTTTGTAGATTCTAAGGAAATTTCACATCTAGGGGCTGGAGCGGTGGAGCAGTGGTAGGGTGTTTGTCTTGCATGCGGCTGACCTAGGGCAGACCTTGGTTTCATCCCCAGCATCCAATATGGTCCCCCAAGCCAGGAGCAATTTCTGTGCGCATAGCCAGGAGTAACCCCTGAGCGTCACTGGGTGTGCCCCCCCCCAATAAAGAAAGACAATTTCACATCTAATTTGGTGTATTTCTTCTGGGAAGTCAGTGTTATGGGAACAATTCGGAGTATCTGTGGAGCTGGGCTGATGAGCTCATCGTGGCAAACAGTAGTGGTTTGTGAAGGTCCGCTAAAGGATCCTAGTGTGATCAAGATCTGAGGCTAGTAAGTCCATGAATTTTTCTTGCTAGTGGTGCCTCTCTTTTAAAAGTTAGGTAAGTCTATGGTTTTGGGGTTTTTTTTTGGGGGGGGAGCTTGGGCCACACAAAGTGATGCTGAGGGTTTACTCCAGACTATGTGCTCAAAATCACTACTGGCTTGGGAGACCATATTGGACACCAGAAGATCAAACTGAGGTTCCTTCTAGGCTAGCACCCGGAAGGCAGACACCTTACAGCTCTGTACCACTACTCTGGCCCCGGTTTTGGTATTCCTGACCTTGGAACTTTCACAGTCTAATGTGATGTGGTGTGGGGCTTTTTCCTTACTGGATTAGTATTTCAGACAGACTCTAGGAGATTTCCTATGATTACATGAGAACCCATCCCCCTACTGCCTATGTCTGATCCTCTTCTTACACTTATGCCAATTTGTCCTTTCCCAAGCCTTACTTGGACTAGATCTATCATTATTAGAGATTTTTATGGGCAGAATATATACTTCTTTCTCTATTCATTTTCTATTCTCTGTGATGAACTTTTTGATTTTAAGAAGCAATACTTATGTTGTTTTGAGACCCTTAACTTCTACATTTTGGTCAAGTACTTTGTTGTTGTAAACAAGTAAATTCAGTGACAAAGACTTCTAGCAAATTCACCTAGAGTGTGCATTTTTGACTGTTTGAAAACAGATATCAAATGTAATCTGAGAAGTTTGTGGATCTATTTCAGAATTGTATTAATCTACAGGTATCAAATATTATATAAAACACAAAGTACTTCTATGAACTCACAAGCTTTTGCAGTCAACTAATATCCACTATAATTTCTAGAGATGAAGATAAACTGTGTTTTGAGATACGTTACAAGTATAATGCAATATGAAAATGATTCCTTCTTTGAAAATAATAGGAACATCTACTATGGCAGTGGTTAGATATCCTCAATCATCAGTCAAGAAAACTATGATTTTGATGAATTTAGCTGTAATCCAGCTCAATTTTATTCAGCATATGCCTGACTTTAGCAAAATGTTTCCTTTGTAGAATGTCTCACTTAGAAAATGTTCAAAAATCACTTGAGATTTTTTTGTAACACATCAAGCCCTTAGAAAAATGTCCCTTAAAATGATTTTCCAATATAGATCTGTGTCTAATATTTCACAGGAATTTTTCTTTTTTTTCTTTTTTTCTTTGGGCCTTGGTGATGTTCAAAGCTTATTCTTTTATTTTATTTTATTTTATTTTGGTTTTAGGGCCACACCAGTGACACTCAGGGGTTACTCCTGGCTATGTGCTCAGAAACCGCTCCTGGCTTGGGTGACCATATGGGATGCCAGGGGATTGAACCAAGTTCTGTCCTAGGCTAGTGTGGGCAAGCAGACCGCTTACACCACTGACTTTTCAAGCCTTATTCTTAACTCTACGCTCAGGTATGTGGTGCTCGGGATTGAAACTGGGTTGGCTGTGAACAAGGCAAACTCCCTACCCAAGGTACTATCCCTAAAACGCCTTTCACAAGAACTCCCAAAAACTAAAAAACATTTGTGAGTGTGGGAAGCCTGAGGTCTAGAAGGGTTTCTACCTTTCCACAAAGACCACTCTTTATTTGGCCAAGTCTTTAGAAAGAATATAGGTAACTAAATGTCCTGAGCTTTATGCACAGTGTAGGAAGCCTGCCACTCAGAGGACTATCCACAAAACACATAAATGCGCTAAGATAAAAGCAGAGTATCCTTTCATATGACATGGGTATAATCACAAAGAGAGAGACATTACACTAGGTAAGCTTACGTATTTCTTAAAATCAACATTAGTTGTCTCAATTTTCTTCTTTCCCCTGTGCTGGTTCCTAGGCACTTATATCATAAAAATAATTTAATTTTATATAAACAATAACCATCTGGTCAACTAGCATATCAGTGTTACCCAGTGTTTGAGTCATGGAGACATATTTTATTTGAGCAAGCATTCATCAAATTAGCTCCATATATCAACTCAAGGAGCATTAGCTTTTGCATGGACTGAGGATGCTACAAAACCACTACTGACAAAGTGATTTCACACCTCTTATCTATTGTTATATAGAACTGAAAAGCTCATTGAAATGCATACTGGAGAAGCATGGGTTTTATTAACTATATGAGCTACATGGCACAGATTGCTGAAGAAAATGAGGAAGAGTCACCAAAAAGGCTCTTGCTATTAAGAAAGCCACACTCTTCATGATTCTCTTAATTTCAGAAAATGTATAACTTGAGAGCAAGTCACATTTCTTATAAAGCTTAGTGAATCTGAAAGTGTGTATGTGCTGTCACTTATGCACATGCATGTCTGTATCTATTTGCATATGAAAGCATATGATACCCATATAGAATGTAGAAGTACATGTTGTGAGTAGTTGTACATACACTGATGTGAGAAAAGTACGTGTCCATGGACATTTTAGGGAGCAAACAAGAAGCATTAAAAAAAGTCACATGAGGGTGACTTGCATGAGAGATAATGCACAGAAAGTTAAGAATAGAAGAGAGAACTTGTGCCAAAGCAATGGCGCAGTGGTAGGGCCTTGCACAAGTCCTTGCCTTGCACAAGGCTGACTCAGGATGGACCACAGTTTGATCCCCCCCCATACGGTTCCCCAAGCCAGGAGCGATTTCTGAGCACATAGCCAGAAGTAACCCCTGAGTGTCACTGGGTGTGGCCCCAAAATAAAAAAAAATAGAAGAGGGAACTCTAAGGGGAGTTAGGGGGATTTGAAGATGTGAGAGAGTTGGGAGGATGTGTAGTCGGGATGTAGGTGTGTCGCATACCTATGGGAGTGAGTGTAATATGGGTAGGATTTGCTTTAGCTTCAACTGTGAATGTATTGAATTTCTGGGGATGAGGATTTTCTGACATAACTGCAGAGGAGATTAGTGGGAGGGAAATAGCGATTGAACCCAAATTGAACCCCAACAAGCATTCCAGCAGCTTTCAAATAATCCTTTGAGCAGGGGAAGGGGCTCCCTTATTGTTTTTTACCTTTCAGGTAGATGCTTTAAGTGAGCACCAGTATTACCCGCCGGTGGAGCTGTCCTCTGTTTAAAATCATGGGATCCTTAAGGTGTAAGTGATTCTGAAGGTAATTTACTTCCAATCCTCCATTTGCCAGAGGAATAGATGAAGGGCAGAGTTTTCATTTATTGTTTAGTTTTTTATTTCCCTCAGACCTAGCTGACCATGTATTTTAACAGTGTGGTTTGGATTAAGCACCACAGACTAATATGCATTTGGGCAAAAATACCAAACTGGATTCTAGAACAAAACAAAAAAATATGTTAAAAAAAATCGCCTATCTGGGGAGCAAGTGGAAGAAGTAGGAGCTGAATAAACTTCAGGTCTGAAAGGGTCACACAAAATAGACGTGATAGCCATGGGCTGCAGATAAATAGGGTCCCAGAATAGGCAATTTTTGAGAGTTTTTAGCTTTTCAGCAGAGAAAATTAAATAAAATGCATCAGTCCTTTTTACTTGAATCCCTTGCCTTTTCCCCAAACTTTCTAAACTATTGAATCTTGCATCTTTACCCTAAATCAGCAGCCTGGAGAATATTTGGACCTGTAAACTGCATGATAAACAAAACCTGAATTAATCATGATCCACTTGCCTTGAAAACTGTTTTGAAAATGGCAGCTATTTTATGTTTTAAAACCACTTACAAGTGACTCCTTTGCATAAGGCAATTATGGAGTTTGGATATAAGTTCCCTGACAGAAAACAAAGGAAAGCACCAGAGATTTGATATTAGAGCTTTTTTAATATTTTCTGTTTATATTTTCCATCCTCCATTCTGGGATATCCCATCCCCAATTCGGGCTCCCAGGACATCTCCCTTCCATTGAGCATATATACTTCTAGGAAGCTTTCTCACTGATTCCTGGGTCTTAATGATCCTCTGAAATCTCCTAGTGAGTGTTCGAGATTTTATACAACAGCCTGAAGAGAACAATAGAAACTGAAAGAATTAGTCACCTGCCTCTCTAATGATAATTGAATTTTGCCTCTGCCTGCCAATTTTGCCTGCTTGCACCCAGAATTCGGCCACAACATGGTAGAAGGCATATCTAAGGTGGTGCCAAATGGCCCCAACTTCTAGTCACCAAAGTTTTGTAACTTCCCTTACCATACCAAGTAACTAGCTTTTAAGGAGGGGTGGATCCACTTCCTCTGCAAAGATGTCACATGATTAGTTTATAAAAGACTAGTAGGATCTCTGGCTTCCAGCTCTCTAGCGAATATCAAATTACAAAGTAATTGTACATGGGTTCTGTTTTATTTATCTTAATGTTCTTTGGCTGAAAGTCCAAAGTTAAGATATCAGCAAGGGGACTTCTTCTGAGAATTCTGTGTATGGGTGATTATCCTTCCACTGTAACTTTACCTTGTCCTCTTTCTTTGCATCTTTGTTCTCATAATTAAAAATAAAAAATTAAAAAAATAAAGACTAGAAGGATCTTTGGGTACACAACACAGAGTATCCTTGTTGCTTGCTTTGTGGCACAAAACCCATGTGGGATGTAATTAAAAACCATTTGCATGAGCCAACAACAGAAGAAGAAGAAGAAGAAGAAGAAGAAGAAGAAGAAGAAGAAGAAGAAGAAGAAGAAGAAGAAGAAGAAGAAGAAGAAGAAGAAGAAGAAGAAGAAGAAGAAGAAGAAGAAGAAAAGGGGTCTTAGATCCACCCTCTCTTGAGAGGGCACAGCCCCCAACAGAGAAGTAGTACCTCTACTGAAGACAGATCAGGGCTCTTATTCCTCACCCCCAAATCCCAAGGCATTGCTGGCTGTTTTAAGCTGCTATGTTTTGGGAGTGGTAATTTAAATAAATATACAACAATAGTTATTTCATCTCTAAGTATGTTGTTTAGCATCAGTTGGAGTATATTCCAGCCACAGTTCTGTGCTTTGCAAATAATGTCAACCATCAAAAGCAACATCCAAGTTGTCAGAATATTTTTCTTGGCTTTAAAACCCACCCTGATAGCCAAAAGTCTTGGAACACTAATGAATGCAGCTCCTTAGACACTCATTTGATCCATGTATAACAAATCAACTTATTGAGGGTTAAATGATGGAAGGAAAAAAATTGAGTCCATAGAGAATGCTCAATGGACAATGGCTGCTTCTGTTACTTAGTAACCACCCTGGTTCTGAGACAACTTCCAACCCTGGTTGCAGAGAGTAATAAATGCAGTAATAAATAAAAATAAATTATTTTTTATAATTTAGATGGTTACTTGTTTATTATTGCTCACCAATGAGAGCTGAGAAGGCTGCTTTAGGTCCAGGGTATACATTCATTCTATTTCCATTTCCTAAAACAGAATCTAGCCAGGGTTCTTTTATCAATATATTTATCTTTTTTTTTCTTCTGTCCAAAGAACTGTTTCTCCCCTAATAGATCTTCCAAGTGCCACGGATTGGGCAATAATCAGCCAGAGGTTGAAGTACCTCCCGTCTCCTTTGGATGAGGTTACTCCTTTCCTCATCAATTTCATGTGACTCAACCCAAATTGAGAACTGAGACCAATTTTCTATTTAGGTATAAAGCTACTGAAGAGGAACACAGAAATAGATCTCTTATTTCTAGAAGACAGCAAAAAAGAAAATATACATCTACAGCAATATTTTAAAAATCAAATCATTAGACTTATGGGTAAAACTGGCATTGTTGGCTTCACATGGAAATAAAGTCCTGAGATTCTGTGGTCTCCTCTTAAGGAGGAGCCATAAGATTGTAATCCAAAATGCAAAAATGTCACTGCCAATGCTGGCAACATTAGCGGTAACTTGCTTTGAGTAGACTTAGAAGCACTGTGAGTTCTTTATCTTTAGTCCATTCCTGATAAAATTCATACTCTTCTCATCTTTTTGTTGGCATTGACTCTGCCGGAGTCTATGTCAACATACTTTACCAAATGTCAGAGGGTGTTGTTAATAGCTTAATTTTTACAAGTCATTGATTAACATTTCTCACTACCTAGTCCCATGTCAGAGCTTCTTAAATTTTCCACATTTGATACCCTTCCCACTGAACAACACAGCATTCAGGAGTAAAGCCAAACACTTTTGACTCGTTACCCAGCTTATTTTGAATGAACTTCTGGGCATCGCACATTCAGAAACCATTTATTTTTGCCAAAATTTTCACAAACCCCATATGCAATTATATAACCCCAGATGGGAATTGCAGTCCTCAATTTAAGATGCTAGGTCATATGTGGTGCTCTCCTCTTTAGCTTATTTCTTTGTGTTTTTGTTTGTTTGTTTGTTTTTGGGGGAGCTGTATTTGGTTTAGTCAATGCAGTCTATGCACATTGGGCTCAGGTGTGGTACATGGAACTTGGGCCAGCCAAACGCAAGGCAAGTACCTTACCCACTTATCTCCTCAGTTCCTTTCTCTTTACTTTTACCTTGCTAAGTCCATTCTTGGAGAATTCTGAATGGATTTGATAAATCCATTTAATCACATTAAAGCTAGATTAACAAAAGGGAGGTTTCTTCTCAAAAAATGGCAACTGCAAGAGAAACATAATGGCATGCACAAGTATCCAAATGGAAGATGATACACAACCTTCTTCTATTTTTACTTCCTCAGGCCATATGACCTTGACTGTATCAGGTGATGCCTGAATATGAGCCCAGAGTATCAGGAAATAGTGGTGGTGCAAAGCATTACAACCATCAAAGATAAGTACAAGTTGCTTGAGTTTCTTCTTGCCACTCCAACCCAACTTGCTGAGCAAAGAACTTCAAAAGCTACTCAATGAAATCCTAAGAAATTCATTTATTTTCCACTTTATTGGGGGGGTCACAATGTATTACTGACTTTCATCATGGGGGAGGGAAATGCTTAGACTCTTCTATTTTTTGCACAGGAAGCCGGAAAGGCACCTTCATCAAATGCATTCACCCTCTTAGATGTGGGCGCAATTTCTTGCTTATTAGACGTGGTTTCATCTCCCTTGTTTCCATCATGGTAACTGCTAGCACATTGAAATCCTAGTTACATATTGCATGCAGTCAGTAGGAGATGCTAGGCTAGAGAGTTTTTAGCTCTACCATTGTTGTCTTGGATTACACCATGAATGCAGACCATCTGTCAGGGAAGCGCTGCCAAGAGTGGATATTTATCTGGCTTCTCTGTCAATTCAAGAGGACTTAGCAAGTTGGCCACCTGCCAGCAGCTACAGAACCAACCTTCAGAGAGATGACTGCTGAGGAAATGACTGAAATTGGACCATTTTAATCTCCCTTTTCATTTCTTCAATTTCTCCACATCTGTGTATAATGAAAGGGGAACTGATTCAACCCCACCCTCCCCCAAAAAATAAACCCTACCCCTGGCACCTTCAATCAGCCAAGCTTCCTTCTTTTCCTTCCCATCACTTTCTACTGTCAAAAATCTCATCCATCCTTCAGGGGCCAGCTGAAAGGAAAGCCACAGGTGGAATCACAGTTTTATTTTTTATCTTTTGTATTCTTCTTAGCGGGCAGCTTAATACTTTTCTTAAGCATCGATCCTGTCTTATTGCCAGATCCCTAATAGATGGTGCACAGCTAGTCAGGATTTAAAGTTTCTGTAACTTATTAATGTTCTAGCAAGTCTCTAGCCCAGGATATCCATGCCATTATTTCAAACAGCTGGAATAAAATCTCTAACCAGTGTTCATGGAAATATCCAGGAGATGCACTGTGATTTTCTAATGAGTAACAACGTGGAGATATAAAAAAAAAAAGCAAGTCAGTCACAAAAGGTTAGAGTCCAATATGTAAGTCAGGGAATCCTGCTAAAATGCAGCACCTGTATTTTCAATAGGTTAAAGTATAGCAGGAGATAGGTGAAACTTCCACTAAATAATTTGAACAAAGGTTCAGATGTATAATCCTGGATTGTATGTAGTTTTTCTCTCTTAAAAGCACAAATATTTGGGGCCAGGGCAGTGGCACAAGCGATAAGGTGTATGTCTTGTGTGTGCTAGCCTAGGACAAATTGCGGAGGATTCAATCCCCTGGTGTCCCATATGGTCCCCCAAGCCAGGAGACATTTATGAGCACATAGCCAGGAGTGGCCCCTGAGCATTACTAGGTGTGGCCGAAAAAAAGCAAAGCAGAAATAGAAAACACAATAGAACTAAAAGTCTCACAAAATGGTCCTATTAACTCATTTTTGTGAATAGACAATTAGGGTTCGTCTAGTCTCCAGGTTGATCCTACTGAATCTTGCAAATACGATTACAAGTTTGAAATATTTAAAAACACTTTTTCAAAATAAAATTTTGGGGGCCATGTCCAGCAATGCTCAGGAGTTACTCCTGACTCTGCACTCAGAAATTACTCCTAGCAGGCTCAGCGGACCTTCGGAATGCTGGGAATCAAACTTGCACTAATTTCATGCAAGGCAAATTCCCTACCCACTGTGTTATAGCTCTGGCCCACTAAAATAAAATTTAAACTGAATTACTGTGAGATACACAACTTTCTTCATGATAGAGTTTCAGTCATTCAATGTCCAATACCATCAGTGCACATTTCCTGCCTCCAATGGCCCCAGTTCTTCCCGCCTGGCAGATTCTTTTGGGCAAATAGTAATCTTCTTTTTTAGCCACACCCAGTGATGCTCAGGGGTTACTCCTGTCTCTGCATACTGAAACTACTCCTGGCAGGCTTAAGGGAACATACAGGATGCCAGGGATCAAACCCAGGTTGGTCACGTGCAAGGCCCTAAATGCTGTACTATAGCTCCAGTCCCAACAGTAAATATTCTTAAGGGAGACAGAAGATAAGACATCAGATTTATATCTTGTGATAACTTACCATGTGTTCCCTAAACAATTATTTTAATAGAAAACACAGAGCTTGTCTCTGAGATGGGGTTAGTGATTTGGAAGGAGAATATAAGGAGCAATATCCTTTGGCAGGGCCCACAGGTTGTCAGACATCATAAGAGCCACTGCAGAGGAACTGGCTGCCAGCAGGTGCTCTAGCCAGTATTGTCAGCTTTTCTGCAGTGCAAGGACTGTTTCCAAAGACACTGAGAGAACCAGGATGCCAATGCTGATGTCACTGGCCAGAGCCCATGACAATACACAGGACGGGCTCATACTGGGCTGCAAGATGGAATTTCTCAGAGACTTTAAAGTAAACATGTCCTACCCCAGGGATTCAGATTTGATTGGAAATTGGCCTACAGTGCTCAAAAGTTGGAGAGCTAATGTCATAGAAGCTGAAAGAATACAAAATCTTTAAGGTTCCACTGGCCAAACAGATCCATAAGAGAGAATTGAGCAGAAGTCTGGAACAGCCTTCTCACCCACAAAGGATGTAAACTATATGCAGAAGGAGTACCAAGAAGTCAGAGGAAACTTTGAAATGAGGACAGAGTCCTAGTGATGATGATGACAGAAGAAAATACAGGAGACATACAAGATGTAAGAAGGGGCAATTGGGAGATCCTGATTGAATCAGTCAGCATATGGTTGTAGCACAAAACAACAAGAACAACAACAACAACAAAGAAAAACACCAATAGACTAGATATAGTACACTTGCTTTGCACGTAGCTGACCTGGATTTGATCCCAATCATATCATTCCATTTGGTCCTCTGAGCACTGTTAAAAATAATTCCTAAGTATAGATTTAGGAGTAAACCTGGACATGGCTCCAAAACAAAATGAACAAAACCCCACGATCTTACCAGAATTGGAGTGACAGTGTTTTACATAATTTTATCATCAAACATCAGTCACTATTATTATTTCTAGAGTACCTATTAGCTTGTAAACTCTAATCATTAAACAGGCTATTCTAAAATTTCATATATGAATAACCTTTGAAAAAACACAGGAAAACTCTATCAAAAGACTTACTTTTATACTGACCATATTTAGGTGAGAAATATAGAAATGGCAGAAATTTGGGCCCAATTTTGTACTACAGGGGCAAAGGTCATTTTGTGTTGATAATACTTTTGTTTACTCTAGACCAAAATTTTTAACAATTTTTATGTTTCTACATATAATTTTTTTAAACTTTATTTATTTATTTATTGGTTCTTGGGCCATACCCAGTGGTGCTCAAGGGTAACTACTGGCTTTGCACTCAGAAATTGCCCCTGGCAGGCTGGGGGACCATTGGGATGTCTGGAATTGAACTGGGACCTTTCCCAGCCAGCCGCATGCAAGGCAAATGCCCTATTACTGTGCTATCTCTCAGGCCCCTACATATAAATTTTTAACAGCACTTCTTTTTCACAAAAGAGTGAATGATTAATAACAATTATGAAGCACATACAAGTTCATGATAGGAAGTTGGAGCTTTATAATTGAAATTTGTGTTGACTTTGGACAAAAACCAGGTAAACATTTTTCTCCACAAAATAGATGTTCAAGGTCATGAAATGTCAAAACTTTTGCCTGTGCTTAAATCATAGCATGCAATTTACTGAGAAATCCACTGGGTTCTGTCTCTGAAGTAGAGGAAACTTCAGCTCATGTGAAATTATAGATGCTGACTTCCACTCACTAACTCATCTGGTGCCAGGAATTTCTGAGCTTTGCTAGCCCCCAAGGACTATAAATCTTAACAATATTTTGCCTGTTTCTTTGTAACCTTCTTTCCCCCATTCAACCTGATCAATGCTACATCCAAGCATCTGTGTCCCCATGAAGCATATCAGCTGGGTTCAGGACTGATCATGACAAAGCCAGGATGCTTGTTAATCAACACTTGCTCTCTTTTGTGCACAGCCTCATGGGAGAAACAATGCAGACTTGGATGAAGGACTTAGTTCAATGGATGGAGTATTGCTAGAAGTCTCTGTTATTTCTTTGTACCCCTCCCCCACCTGATTGTTCAAACTACAGCTACTCATGGGCATAGGCCCAGTTTGAAATCTCTGTCTTCAAAGTGTGTGGTCCATGGACCAACAACACAACAACTCCAGAAACTAGTTAGAAATACCAGCTCTTGGGGTGACCCCCGACTGTCTGAGTCAGAAATGCTCTAACAAGCTCCCAGATGATTTGTGAACAAGTTAAAACTGACACTATAATTTGTCCTCCTGATTTCTCTAGATACCTAAATGCTTGCATTTCATATATTTAAATCTTCTCTGTGTGTTTGCTTTATCTTAATGTTATAAAGAGTAAATTCTGGGAGAAAATGTCATGACAGGTAAAGCATACAAACAAATAGATCAATTTACCACTCATTCTATTTCTACTTTTTCTCCTAGTTATCTCATACTCACCTCAACTTTACACCTTGTATGTAAATTATTTTCTTCTGACATCTCCACCCTCACAGCAATATGCAATTTTATATTTTAAACATGCTTACTGAATACTTGTATCAGGGAAGATTTATAACAATTAAAAACCAACTTCTCTAAAAATTGATCTTTTGCCTTCAGAATGGGTGTTAGTTTGCAAGTGATAAAAAATAACAGTACTTTAAACAAAAGGAATTGACATATGATTCTGTTAGACTTATACCACTTAGATCTATTCTGGCATTAAAAGAGATCATACACTACCAGTCTTCTTGAAAAGACAGCCCAGGTTGTGAAATAAATGATCATGTATTGATGTCTAATTATGTTACATCTCAATGTACTTTGCAATAATATTTATATGTTCTAAATTTGTGGGTTGTTTTTGTTACAGATTAGGCAGATATCTTATATTGGCATAGAGTAAGTGCATAAACTTGTCTGTGAACCAAAAATTCAGAAGCACGATAAAACTTCATTTGTATTATGAGAGAATTTCAATTTTCCAAATAATTTTGTAAATACAACTGGAAACTAGCCTGTAACTTCTTAATTACAGAGACAACAAAATATTCTGTTACTATACTACTTACAGAGCATGGCCCCATCCCCAGGAGACAACCTTTGTTTACACGCACATTATTGCTGTGTGGGTTTTAATTCTCAGAGACAACTAGAATTCCTATACATTTTTTTACAGCTTAGCAGATACTCAACTGGATTGCATATCAGCCTACTCAGCACAGTAGCTTTCACTCCTCAACTTCAAAAGAGCTACATTCCCCTTGAAGTGAAAGCTAGATGCCACATCTTTTATTCAAACTTGAAAACAAGAGTATGGGGCCACAACAACAACAAAAAATGATCGGAAAAATAGAAAACTCCCCATAAACTTATGGTTTCTCTCCATACCACAAGTTGAGACAATAATTACAGCTTATTCTAGCTTTAAAAAGCTAAGTTGAAAACTACCATTGAGATACGACCCACCCCACACTTCCAATCAGATGTACTTGTCTTTGCTTTTTGTTTCCTCAGGTGATGCATTCCCATTGCAGGGTGGATGCTCCTGAGTTCCCATATGATCCAGCTATACCACTCCTAGAAATATACTCTAAGAACACAAAAAATACAATACAAAAACCCCTTCACCACACCTATATTTATTGCAGCACTATTTACCATAGCAAGACTCTGGAAACAACCAAGATGCCCTTCAACAGATGAATGGCTAAAGAAACTGTGGTACATATACACAATGGAATATTATGCAGCCGTCAGGAGAGATGATGTCATGAAATTTTCCTAAACATGGATGTTCATGGAATCTATTATGCTGAGTGAAATAAGTCAGAGAGAAAGAGAAAGACGGAGAATGGTCTCATTCTTCTATGGGTTTTAAGAAAAATGAAAGACATTTCTCAACAATTTTCAGAGACAAAAGAGAGGAGGGCTGGACGTTACAGCCGACCTCATGAATCTCACCACAAAGAGTGATGAGTTTAGTTAGAGAAATAACCACATTGCGAATTATCCTAACAATGAGAATATATGCAGGAAGTGGAAAGCCTGTCTTGAGTCCAGGTAGGGGTGGGAAGGGGAGGAGGGATATTTGGGTCATTGGTGATAGGAATGTTGCCCTGGTGATGGGGTGTCATCTGATATGAGTGAAACCCAACCTCAATCATGTCTGTAACCAAGGTTTTTAAATAAAAAATATTTTAAAAATATGTATTAACATTAAAAAAAAGAACAGCACACACGGAAACTTTATCCCTTTTCCTGAAATCAATAAAAAGAGGACTTACTCGTCAATCAATGCAGCGCTGAGTCAAATGAGGTCAAACTCAGAGGTGGGTGGTTTTAGCTTTACTGAGGAGAAGGATGCAGACACGCACCATATTCTCTCACTGGGACTCTGCTCCTCCAGGGTCTGAAGGTTTCTATTTCTGGACATGTCCACCTCAATTTCCCACTACCCACCCCTTAGCCCTGTCCTCAGAGTGCATGTAAATCCAATGAAGGCCTCTCAATGGCCAATGTGAACATCCATAATGTGCTCCTACTTAATAGAATCACCTAATGTAGGGCCTAGGCCAACACAATGGAGCTGACTAATTTTTTGCTGACTTTGAGATCTCTGCTTGTAATAGGAAGAATGTAGACTCTGAGTACAGTTGTACATTGAGAGACAATACAAACACACCCCTGGCATTTGCTTTCCACCCTATTCTGATCTTAAATAGTGCTTCGGAAACTTCTTTTAGAGAAAACGCTAAAAATTTGAATTTGGATTAAGCAGCAATACAATGGAATGTATGAAATGCTTTGGAAAGGATCATTTGCCATACATGTTTGAGCTGAAGTGGATGCCTATTAAATAGTACATATTAACCACAGAGCACTTACATCTGACAAACTAAGAGTGGCTGAGGGAGTTGGAGAGTATGTGAATTCATTTATGCAGGTAAGTGTAAGAAGAGCTATCTTCTAGGACACTGTGATGAGAAAGCATTGGAGCATGTGCTATTTAATGATAAAGCTCATTTGGAAGAGAACAGAGTTTTAACCAGTGAGCTGGCCACAATAGGTCTACAAAGGTATTTACATGGTTCCCTATAGTCACCTCTCAGAAAATAATCTAGCTGCCTTAATGAATTCTCAGCCAAGTAGGTTTTAAAGAATGTCTTTTACCATTCAGGCAAGGGACTATAAAAATATATAGACACTTTCTCCCACACATATTTGGTGCATAATATACATGTGTTCTGTTATAAATATACCATATGTGTTTCATTATAAATATGAATACAAATATAGTTCTATACTGATTTTATCTTTATCTCACACATAGCTGGTGTTTTATATACATGTTTTGTAGTATTTTGAGGGAAATATTTGGTCTCTTAAGAATATAGGCTTATGTCATATATGGGGAACTCAAATCCCCTGAGAAAGTAGTCATGTCTGTGTCTGCCCCAGGGAAAGATGGCAGGGCCATGGTTGATAGCCCCAAATAGGAATCTGACAACATAGGAACACTGACTAAGCCTTGGTCATTTACTTGCCCAGCTCAACTTCCACATTCTTCCCTCAAAAAGGGCACCTAGAAACAGTTCAAGTTCAATCGAGATTAGCTGATTAGCTGGACTGTTGGAAGTCACAGAGACAATATAACAGTCAGTGGATCTGAGAGGTGGAATCTGAGGCTCTAGGGGAGCATAGACCTATGTGTTATGCCTTTCACACACACACACACACAAATACACACACACGCAAGCACATGCACATGTGCACACACACACACACACACACTCCTGTACTGAAATACTACTTCAAGGAAACAAAAAGAGTGTGCTGAATCTCCCTTATGTCCAAAATACATTAAGACCTTCTGACATTCAAGGTAAGACAAGTATGAAGTTCTCTTGCTCAGTAACTACAATCTCTAGCTGCTAATCTTACAGTGACTCTTTTGGTCTCTTCTTGTTTTCCAGGATAAGGGCTGGTTTTATTTTTCACTGGAGAAGCTCCTGGTGCTTTCATGTATTTGTTTGTACTTCAATAGTTGTTATAGTTAATCTTTGTCATTATCATTTGCAATTAGCTATAGGTTAGTGGTACTTAAATAAAAAATTATTTAAAATATAGCCAAATCAAAGGCAAAGTTACAAGAGAGATAGACACAGAATAGTCTCATTCATCTGTAGGATATAAGAAAAAAGAAAATATAATATAGGTAATAATACCCAGATACAATAGAGATAAGGGCTTCGAGGATCAACCTATGATATGAAGCTTACCTCAAGAAGTGATGACCAAAATTAGAGAAATAGATAGACAGGGAGTGGGGAAGGAGGGAAATGGGGGACATTGGTGGTGGGAATGTTGTATGTTGAAGGGGGGTGTATATTCTATGACTGCAACCCAACTCTGAACATTTTTGTAACCACAGTGCTAAAATATAGAAATTATTAAAAGATAATGAAATAAAATGGCAGGGAGTGAGGGCTGGATTGTACAGAGTGTAAGGCATTTGTCTTGCATGTGCCTGACCTGGGTTTGATCCTTGTAGTCCAAATGGTCCCCTGAGTCCACCAGGAGTGATTTTTGAATGCAGAGATAAAAGTAACTCCTGAGCAGTGCCAGGTGTGGCCCCCAAACCATGTGAAATAGAAGGTAAAGAGAAGTTCCATATCAAGACTAATAAAACACTGATATCAGGCACACTGTAATATCATATACTGAGAAAGATACATCATTGTGGTAGTGTTTTTGCCCCTCATACACTGCATCCCACAAACCAAGATTGAGTACCATCCTACAAGATGATCAAGTAGTCATGAAAATGTCAGGAATGACAAGGTTATATAAGGCAGGGACAGACTAAAGGACTGCTGTAAATTGAGGACAATATTTAAGTACAATAATGGATCCTGAAATGAAATTAAGTAAAATATTAGAAAGGGTAACGAGAGGGATCAACCTTAGATCTGTAGGTTAGTACCCAACATTAATTTCCTTGTTCTAACTGATGCACAATTGTGTACATCAGTGTGAGGGAGGGTGAGTAAAGAAAAATGTGGATTATCTTCATATGTTTTCATAATGTTTCTATAATTCTGAAATTATTGCAAATAAAGATGTTGTATAAAAACAGGAAGCATCCCTTTTTCAGATGAATACATTCGTTCTTGTGCTATTTGCAAATTAAAGCCCAAACACTACTGAAACATTTAATTTCCTTACATTTCTTTTCTTGAGCCTATTCTGAAATTTACTGCTGGAGTACAGATAGGACTACATCACCCCTCCACCCATGTAGTCTGCCAGGTTTGTGGATGAGTCAAAGTCAAACTTGATTGTTAATAAAATACATTTACTACCAACATAGTTACACACTTTAAACGTTACAATAAGTAAAAGAAAATTACTGATAAATACAGCACGCAAAATGAAATGTTAATTGCCTATAAGTGTTATTGTGGGTAAATTGGTATTGAACAAGGGCGACATTTTTAGCACTAATGTATATAATACGACTCATTAAAAACACATTTCGGCACCTCAAAAATAAAATGAAGCAAAATCTAGGGCATTGAGTAATTGGCTTTCATTGAGGTTTTCTTAATTAGAGAGTTTCTAAATAGGTTTATTAGTGATCACAAAATGAATCTATAAAGCAACATGTTAAAATGTAGGATTTTCCATGTAATGGGTACTGGATTCATGGTTATTGCCATCAAAAGGAGTTGGGCGTGTGATAGATAAGCTCCATTTTGCTTAATGTTTGCTTTGAGGTATTTTATTGTTCTAAATAGGTAGTAAATGTCCATTTAACAAGAAAAACAATAGTCAGCAAGCTGCATAAAAAATAATAGGAAGACTCTCCGTGTTTCTCCTAGTTTAATCGAGTAGGGTGGAAGCAATCACCCTTTATCATCCAACATGCCAAAATCACTCCCAACGGGAGCCACGGTGACTCCAAGTCCACCACAGTGACCACTGACTTCCATCCCCTCACAGCATCTATACCCAAGCAACCAGAAGCAGAAAATCTCATCAGAGCCCTCACTCTCTATATTCCGCTGCAGCTTCCAGTCAATTCTCAAATTAAATAGTACTATGAGAAAATAGATCCCAACATATCATGTGTCATTTAATGTCGTTACACCATTGAGGATGCCCAGATCTTCCCAATTTAGTCTCATTTATTTGTTGAAACTGTACCCAATTCTGTGAAATGAAGCCCCATGTTCACAAAAAATGCTTGTCAATGTGAGCTCATAGCATAGATATCTTTCATAGGCCCAGTTGAAGCAAGTTTTACATCTGGTAACTCTTGAAGAAGTGGTGCTTTCATTCTACCCCATGACAAGAATGACAACAAACAGACAGGAGTAAATAACTAGGGTAGCACTTACTTAAAAAATTGGGTCTAGTAGAGTGGAAAGGAAAGTGTTTTATTAAGAGTAAACAAGAGCTATAAGGACTAGACCATGTAAGAACTGTAACTGGAAAACAAAGTTGTCAGCTCACCCATTTGTCTTTTGTTCCTGTGTCTGTTTGTAAGACAGGCTGGTTTTGGTACCCAGTAGTATCAGAGGAGATGCTCATTAAGGAAGCTTCATTGTTAAGTTCACTGGGGTGTGAGACTGCTGTTTGGGTACTAATGAAAGTTGCATTTAACAGCAACTTAAGACTTATGATCTTAAAAACATGAAGCTGAATAGTGTACTCTAAGCTCTAAAGGTAAAAAAAAATTATCTTTGCAACATTCTTTTATTTAATGGGATCGGTCACCAGAAACTGACCCCTTTTAACTTTGATGTCTACTGAAAACAATGCATTTTTGGCCATTATTTCATCTAGGTTTATTCGATGAATCCATTGGGCAGCTGTTTGGTGTTGTACTTTGTCATTGGTCTGAATGTGAAACCTGAAAATGACTATCATAGCTTTTGACCTCCTAAAGCACAGGGTCATAATGAAGTAACAAAGTGTTTTTGAAAAGAAACTGGACCTACCAATAGGAATCAGGGAAAGTGTTGCTGAGAAAACAATGTACAAAATGAAGATTCTAAATAAACTAATTTGAAGAGGAAAGACTTCATTACAAAGAAGTTATAAGTCAAAAATCTATTTATGTAGTGGGGTTAAGGAATGAATAGGAAAATAAAAGAAACAGAACTAAGGGAATGTTGGTGTTGAAAAATATGGTATCTGTTTGATGCGAGGGTGTGACCAGCTGGTGATTCTGTTCAGGCTTATCATGTCATACATAAAGGATTTATATGAGACAACAGAAAAACACAAATGAAATGTAAGGTGACTGATCTTATTTTTAGAACAAGGAGAAACTGCCAATGAGTTAGTGATTGTAACATGATATAAAAATGCATGACATGGGGCTGGAGAGATAGCATGGAGGTAAGGCGTTTGCCTTTCATGCAAGAGGTCATCGGTTCGAATCCCAGCGTCCCATATGGTCCCCCGTGCCTGCCAGGAGCAATTTCTGAGCATGGAGCCAGGAGTAACCCCTGAGCACTGCCGGGAGTGACCCAAAAAAAACACACAAAAAAAAATGCATGACATGATATGACATAGTATAGCAGAGGAAGACAGTACTGATCCAAGAGACTTCAGGGGACACTATGAATGCTCTAAGTGGGTGTAGTCCAATTGATCATTTGAGCAAAGGTTCTTGGAGAGAAGATACATTTCTGACATATTTAAAAGATGCACAAATGAATTGAATGATGAATTAAAAAGGACTGGTGAATGGAAAGGGTTGTGCTCAAAGGGGGCTCCTTATTTCTCATATTTGAGTAAGTAGGTGGATACAGCTGCTATTCCACAATAAGGAAAAATCTAGAAGAAGTCTGCAGATAAACTCATTGGTGGGATGAAGCATAGAGCATGAGAGATGAAAGATGAAGTATGTTTTCGTATTTCTCTAATGGCTACTCCATACAATAGGAAAGAATATTTCAAAATTCTCCACCTGATGTTGTCCAGAACAGACTTCCCTAGGTTAGTCACTGCCAAGCACTTGCGAGCTAGATCCTCTTCTGTATTTTGTCTTGTAAAAAGATTCTCTCCTGAGGTTATGGTTTCTACTAAGTGATAGAACCATTATAACATACAATAGTCTAACAATTGTAATAATATTTACTCTGGGTTAAGAAAATAATCAAATATTGGTTAAGAATTGAATTTCCCTTTGGGATTTGGGAGCTGAAGGCATTCAGAGCACCTTGGTCATCAAGTTAGCAGACAAGAAGATGAAGTGGAATAATTCACTAGAATGATACAACCAGAGTATTCTTAGAATTGTAACAATAAATAGCCAATTTAAAGGAGTTATTCTAACTTCATCATTTTTCACATTAATTCCAAGATGTTAATTTTTATTTTCATGTTGTTACAATGTGGTCTTCCATTAATTTAGTGAATTTAGGGGAAATATAGTTTAAAATAATTGAAGATACAACTTGTCATGAAAAAGATTAAAAACACGGACAACCAATTGAGCTTGAATAGGACTCTACTTTGGAGGTAATAATGGTCTAATGAGAGCCACTGACTAAGGAAATCAATAAGGACCACGCTGTGTTTGTAGAATATGATCCTTTTTATTCCATGACTTTCAAATGATCTTGAGGGGCCTTCCCTCCTGCCTTCCCAAATATAGAAGCACAAACTGCTTTAATTTGGGTATTAAAAGAAATGATCCAAGGGCAGAAGATTAGCTTGAGGTCTTCCTGGTTTTATGGAGTTGTCTGGGAGCCAACGGGAAACTCTATACCTCTTCCCTTACCCTTACATCAGTGGAAAAGTATTCACATAGGGGAAAAAAATTGCAGATGCCTAAGCATGGTATTTTTTTTTAGGAATTTAGTACAATTCTCTCTGTACAATATTATTAATGTCTCAAATATTTCTCTTCAAATTCTGTATTTTAAAGAGATAAATATTGTGTGATAGAATTAAATTCTGTAGCTCAGTTTCAATTTCACAATAGAATTCAGCATAAAAATATAAATTGCTACCAAAAAAATGTTAGCAACATTTCAGCATCTTATCAATTTCATACATCATGAAATTTCCACTTTAGGAAGGCCAAAGTGTATTAGATTTCTACTAAGAATGTCATCAGGAAAGACATTTGTTGTTGTATAAATTACAGGTAGAAAAACCATGTGTGGATAGAAAATGTTACTCATTCCAAAACAATCCCCAGTAATATCCCAGGCATAGTTCTAACTAGACTGATTGATTCATCAGCATTGTTTGTATCCCCATATTTCTTACTATAAAGAATCTGCCCAAGTTGAAATTAGTGTTTAGTGTGCTCTGATCCTTTGGGTAAAATTTAATGTGATACATTTATAGCATCTGCTTATTTTCTTTCATCGAACTACAATAATAATTCTACATTATTTCAGCTTCTAAAATGGGAAGACACAAAGATCTCTTAATCTTTTATAGCATAGAAAGGTGCATTATTATTCTTTTACCAATCCTGTGTATTTCTATGATATATCTTGCATGGCTTGCTGGATCCACTCATCTAACATTTCACCCATCATCCATTTGTCACTTATCGCTAGCATTCACTAGAAAAACTCTTTGAAAGAGTAAAATGATGTTACTCAGTTTATATAAATATTCAACAAGTAACTGCCAACCGTCAAAATATTGTTCTCTGGCAAAACTTGAAATTTAGCTAAACTTCCTTTACTGGTTATAACAAGAAAATTAATTTTCTATTTTTCTTCCATTTCTGTATCAGTTAAAAAGGAAAAAATATATAATTATAGCTTTTGTAATAACTCAAAAAAAATCCTGGAATGTACCAAAATGTTTAAAAACATACACACATGAGTCAAGAAGACATACATCTACACATCTTTTACTTTTTTAAGAAAACAAAATCCAGTATAATTCCCTAGTTTTAAACTTTTATACAACATCTCTTAAAATATATTTTGCATTTTACCTTGAAATGCATATTATTAGGAAAAAAGAAGTAGCTTACAAACCAGGAAAGAAGGTCAAGGCAGTTGATGCAGTTATGCGTTTTGATGCCATAATGCTGCAGTTTTTAGTGGTGTAGACCACAGAGTAAATACTTGGAGGCTTCACCATCTACAAACCATTTTGCACTCCAGCTCTCAACCAAGTTTATGCTGCTACCAAAGAACAAGTGTTCAAAGCTGCCATGTCTGTATTTTGCTGCTCCAAATCTTAAATTAAAAAAAATTCTGTGTTCAAGTCTTCTCTAGCCAACAAGATCTTTCAACTTAAAAAAAAAAAAGGAATCATCAACATCAATCCTTCACAAACTGCTATGTTACATCAGATCCTCAATGTCTAGTCAGGCATTTTACAGAAACATCAATATGGGTCTAATATTAGGAGAAAAGACAGGCAGGTTTCATAAAGAATGTTAAATAAAAACATATAGAAAATAAGATGCCAAATTCACATTATTTCCAAAGTCTGATGTAGACAAATGAAGGAATTCATTTTCCCCCCTTGTGAGGCACCTAAATAGTTAAAGTACAAATAACCAAGTGCCTTTATTATATAATTATCTTATACAATTCAATGATAGCTACATGCAAGCATCTGTTCACATGGCCTCAAAATTAATCACTGTAACTCTTTCATTAGCTATTGATAGTCCTTTGAACTCCTGGGACAATATACAGTTCAAGTACAACTAGTTATTATATAATGAGCAAGTTTTAGAAAGTTATGTTGGTTTGTAGAACCTTTTGAGAAATGTTACCCCTCATTGTAAATGAGAAATGAGCAGAAGAGCGGACTTAGTATAGGACATATAATGTATTACCTCCTCCAGTCCGTACATGCCAGAAGAGTTCTTGAATCACAATACAGATTTGCAGAAAAGACTGCATCATATTTCTGAAAGTATGTCCTTGAGTTCTACATACTGCCAGAAGTATACCTGTAGGGGACTATATATTAAAAAGGGTAACCGAATTCTATGCTTCGATTGTCTTTCTTTTTCTAATAACTAGGAACGTGTTCTATGGAATATAGTCAGGAGAGATCAAAGAAAACTTGGTGATAAACTTTAAAGATACCAGAAGTATAAATCTATAGAGAAAACTGACAGAAAGTAGGGGGGAAATAGTCTCAGAAGCATGTTTCATTGGCGATATTACAGTTATAAATAAAAATATTTTTGCAGTGCTAAGATCTATGAGTTTTTTCATCAACAAGTTTAGTTGCAAACATTTCTCATTCTCTGGGAAACTGACATTATCCCAGGTCTTAACTACTGCTACTGCAAAAATAATGCTGTCAATTTAATAGAAAACATTTTAAAAGCAAGACGTCACATACTGACAACTGTGTATTATTACATATGATTTTATATTCAGAGCTAGAATCTGACACTCAAACCTAAAAATTATGAAGAGGCAAGTAGGAAAAAAAATACAAAGCAACCAATGACGATAAATTAGCTTTCAAGACTACCAGCAAACTGTATTGAGGCAAAGGGATTTGTATACATTTGGCCATTGAAGATGCGAACACCAGCCAAACAAAATCTTAAGAGGCATTTCCAGGTCTGGGAATGACATGATGGGAACACTAAAGCAAATACAACATGTTCTCAAATAAAGCATCATTAGAGTCCAATTTTGGTATTTTTCCTGTTAACAAAATGTATGTATCACATGGTAGAGAACAAGGCTATGATTTTCACATTTAAAAACCATAGTAATCAAGTGAGTTCAATTTATGATTTCAAGATCCTAGCAGAAGAGTTGGAAATTAAGAGCACTGTCTAGTTCTTCCTTCTCCAGAATGATGGCTATGGGGAAATATCTCTGGATGAGGCTTCCTGGAACCATCTCGAGTCTGGATATGGCAAGATGGGGGTGTTGCAGGTCCACTCCCTGGAAATTCAGGGTACAAGCTTTTTTATTCTGTCCATTGAGTGTCCTGGCTATTAAAGCAGACAGTTGTAATTATAAACAAAATCAGAGCTGCCCATCAGAAGAAGTACTCTTTCTGGTTTTCACTAACTGTAGTTTGAATATTAAGCTCACTTTTCAAGACAGCCTCGCCCCTGTCTACATTCTCTGACCTTTTTGCCTCATTTCTTTTGTATAACCTTTTCTGCTGATAAATGCGAACAGCTATGGCAGTGATGCAGAGCAAGATAAAGATCGCCACCGCTATCAAACCTAGTGAGAGAAGAGAAACAGAGTCAGAATGTTGGTCTGAAAAAAAAATTACTGACATTATTGTTGAACATGTAATAAGATTATTTTTTAGCTTAAATTAAACCTCCAGTACATATAAATTGGAATTAGCAAATGTAGGTTTTTTCAAACTGAATTCATTTCTGAATTCTATCCAACTACAAGCTTACCTTCATTTATTCTGAATGAATATTATATTAAATCATAAGTTTATATTTAACACAAGGGAGTCACTACATATCTCTAAATCCACATGGCCATTGGAATCAATGCTCAAGCAAGTTTGAACTACTTTGATATGATAGATTAGTAGTACCATTGTAAAATAATTGGATGCATCTTTTTATTTAAATGTGTAAACATTTTAATGGGTTGATTTTCTAGAAATTGTCATCCTGATGAAAAGGAGACACAAATAACATTTATAAAAGACATTTATGTATCAATAAAATACATTGGTACAGGTTATTTGAAGATAATTTTATAGCAAAAATACAAAATATTTAAAGCATCTGGTGATACATAGCTTTTTTAGCACTGTGATAATTAGCTATGTTAGTTACCAGTTTGATATTATATTGAGAATAGTTTTGAAAGTGTAACCTATAAACATATTAAGGGTGCTCCCTGGGATATTCTGATGGGGTTCACAGGACCTGATGTACTTTAATAATAACTACAAATGCTTCTTTTATTACAAAGGCATATCTATAGTTAATGCAAAACAATTTTAGGAGGCATTCCTGGTGTCTCAGCCTATTCCCAAACTGTAATAGGTATTTCTGGAGAGTGTAGGCATTTTGTGGCCAGGCTATAGCAGAAAGAAGAAAAAGATTTATTCAAGGGTATACCAAATGAAGCATCACCTGGTTAAATCTTGACCTTTGACCCTAAGTCTTTCTAACTTTTTAATGTGGTGAAATGAAACACCTCTATATGTGCTTCTGGAATCTTAAGTATGCTGAGAGTCTCCAGAAAAGGCTCTTGAGTTTGAGCTCAGCAGGCAGCTTTCGTTCATGAAATACCTTTTTTATTTAAAAAAAATTACTGATAAACAAACTGACTGTTTGGAGGTGATGTTAGCAGGTATTTACTCTAAGATAAATAAATTCTGTCATTACAAGAAAAGCAACTGACAATAGATGTTGACCAGTAATAAAAGTCAAGCTTTGAAATGGAAAAGAGATTTTTGAAAAACAATTGTCTGACACTATGAGTTTAAGTTTCCTAGAACTTTGAATTTTATTAATGGAATTAATGGAAGTGTTAACTAGTCTTGTTGGTTTAGACTAAATCAGGAACAATAAAAAAAAAACTATGGTCAATTCTGTAAAACTAGGACTCTTCGTTCTAGATTAGATCACGTGTAGCCAGCCTGCTGAAGTCCAAACAAGTCAAATTGTGGAAGTTTCCAATCACTCATGGTTGATTTCTGAGCATGTGATACAATGAGCAGTGACTGCAATGTTGCCAATGTTTCAGGCAGATTATTTTTTTATACAGTACTTAATATCTGAGGAACTTGGGCTTATGGTTATTTTTGTTATCAATAGCTATATTAATGAGGAACTAATCAGAATGCCCTGTTGTCTTTAATTATTTTGTCTTTCATCCTAGAAAATTAATCAGTTGAGTAATTAAAAATATTTCTACTGTCTGGTTATGGGTCCCTAATTTAAACAGATTCTGAATAATTTCAAAGTAGAGGACTGATGAAGGATATTATAGAAGGCAGGCAACTGAAATTATAAAATAAACTTTGGGGCTGGTGCTAGAGGTAAGGTGTCTGCCTTGCAAGCGCTAGTGTAGGACGGACCGTGGTTCGATCCCCTGGCATCCCATATGGTCCCCCCAAACCAGGAGCGATTTCTGAGCGCATAGCCAGGAGTAACCCCTGAGCGTCAAACGAGTGTGGCCCAAAAAAAAAAATTTAAAAAAATTAAAAATAAACTTCAACTCTTTTTTGGCCCAAATATCAAAATCATGGGTGGCCCCTGGAACTAATTTCCTTTATGCAAATTAGATTTATCTCCATTAATCTGCAAAAGGTTTTGACAGAATTTGTCAATACAACAGAAAAATCTTACCTTGCCTAATACATCAATATATAGCTAGCTATATCTATCTACCTTCTAAATAAAATATGGCCAACAACAGATTTTTGACATCATGCTTTAACACTCTGTGGGAAAGTGATTTTGTGAGTCTTCTATCTGTCTACATTGACCTTTTATATTTTTGAAAACCTCATAGGAAAAAGCTACTACGATACTTAAGTCACCTATAAAATGAACTCTTCCATATTCCTCATTTTATTACCCATGAACTCTGCAGTTTGTAAATGAAGAAAGAGAACATCTAAAATGTAGAGCATAGGGGGATTAGCCAATCTGGACAAACCTTAAATAGATTAATTACTATTAAGTAGAGGGGGCAATTTATGAGACAACGGGTAAAGAATTCTACCACAAAGTTACCAGATGGAGCAACCCACTCGAGGGCTATATTCTGTGATTTAGCAAGAAAACTGCACAAGATCCCAGGCAAGGCTGTCTGAGTTTGGATGGCCAGCTGTTTTGCTTCCCAAGTACAGTCCCATCCATGATCAGGAGAAGACACCATGATCCATAGTCTATGGTAAGCCCATGAGTAGTAAACTTTCCATTTTGTCCTTCTGAGTTTTCTACATTTGGGACAAGTGAGAACTTTTTAAGTAATCCATAACCTCTCTCAATCCTAGAGTAATATTGAACGACATCCAAGTCTTTATATATCTTGCCACCATCCTCATCAGAAACAATAATATTCTAAACATTGAATACTTTAGCTAATACGAACTTGATATCTAAATATCAGTATTTACCTATAACTGTACTAATTCATTGTAAGAAAGGACACTGATATTCAGCTGAGACTATTTGGCAACAGTTAGGAATTAGAATTTAAGTGGTCAAGTACATTTTAAATGCTGGAGTTTTCAATTATTTGCTATCATGATGTATTAAAAACATGTTAATATGTTTATTTTAAATGCATAATTTTGAACATTAATGTAGCACTTTGGTTTTCTGTTTGTAAGATGACTAAATAAGGATCTCTAACATATAGATCTTAATTTATATATTACTGATAAAAAAGAAAAAACTAAAACAGTAATGGGAATAGTCACAAGATTAAAGGGTCAGGAATGTAATTAATGGTAGAATACATGCTTCACACATATAGTGTGTGGTCTGCATTTGATCTTCCACATTCTCCTGCAGAAAGTATTTAAGGGACCAATGAAATAGTATAGTAAGGCACTTGCCTTTCATAGGCAACCTATGTAGGTTCAATCCTTAGTGCTTCCTATGTTTCTGAGACGGGCCAAAAGCGAGTCATGAATACAAAGCCAGGAATAAGTCCCAAGCACTACTGGGTAGAGTCCAAAAACAAACAAATATTTTTGGCTACTGTTAGTCTCTTCTTAAATAAAAAATTACCTGCTTAAAGTAAATTGATTTCTAAAAGAGTAAAGATATTTAAAAAAGTAAATGGGTCAGGTTAAAAAGTCCACACAAGTTGCCCAAGTATATGAGTAATCACATTATCTGGAAAGGTAATGAAAATGATTGTTTACCTCTCTAAGTCCATATTATCTGCAGAGTGTGGAGAGAAGGTGAACCACTTAACATTTAAATAACCTGATTAATAAGAGTCTTAAGACCATTAATCAGGAAAAAAAGATTTATTTTGGGGGTTGGTTTTGAATAAATTATGTCTTAGACAATATGCAGTTTCCTAGCCAGAAAGCTATATTTAAAACGTTTTTGTGTTAATTCTGCAATTTAAAATCACCAGGAACCACTTTCATTCTGTTTGCCTAACAGGTGATAAAATGCAAATTAAAGTGCAATATTCATTAATGGGTGCATTTAAAGCATGGAAATATTCCCTTTATTAAGCACTGAGGCAACATAAAATATTTCCTTCTAATGTGAAAATTATATTTTTTATCCTACTTGGTTTATAAACCCTCATAGAAGCAGGGGTATATGGCAAGAAGGCAACAAATAATATGTTCCTAAATATAGTCCAAATCTCTTCAGGAAAGCAAGGGTCCATTTTCAAGCTAAAGGATGATAATTATTCCACAGATGAGCAACTGTGGTGTGGCAGTGAAATGGTCAATTATTTGTACAGAAAATCTCCAAGGAATGTGGAGGGAAGGGAAAATTCTCTAGAAGAATCTAGCAAGGAGGATCTACTCTCACTGACCTCAGATTCAGGACTAAAACTCGACCTAGTCTCTTCACAATTCATTTCTATGACACTACAAAGTCATCCTTGTTATTAATAATCAAACCAAGGAAGAGCTGATTCATGCTTTTCATTACCTCCAATCACTGCTGAGTCACTTCTGATTGCATTGGCAAGGGGTTCTCTGTCATCTTTTGTTCCAGAATGATCTGCAATTACAAAAGAGGTAGGGGGAGAAGGGAAGTTGACATAGACAAGTGAAAAAGAAGTTGTTTCAAAATTCCTAACTCTTTTAAACAAGAATCATGTGACGAGAGCAGTGAATGTGGGGTCTCTGTAATGTGGAATTTAATCCAGGTTAAGGCAACCAACTACCCAGGTGACTAAGAAAGTGAGAATATTGAGGGGAAAATAATGGGCCAAAGAAGGGAATGTGAGGAAATGTTGATAGAGTAAAGTTTAAGAGACTACCATGAGATTGGAGGGCCGGAGTCTAGAGTTTAGGGGACATGCTGGATTTGTGCCTACAAAGGAGATGCCTTCAGTCACCTGCAAATAAGTGTGTCCTCTCCCTTAAGGTAGCATCTGTGCCAGCGGGAGCCATACAGCTGGACTCTGATACATGTCCTGAGACAGTGATGGGTGCAGGGCTGCTGGGGTGCAGGGCAGCCTTCAGAGGGACCACGTGGCTGAACTGGACAGCAGACAGACAACCCAGGAAGCCCTGTGCACCAGCCAGTGCAGTCTCCTGGTCCACATCGCCGAGTTCTGAAAAGTCAAAGAAATAAAAATCCTATGAGATTTGCTTATACATGGATGGACATGGAGACTATTATGCTGAGTGAAATATGTCAGAGGGACCAAGATAGACACAGAATAGTTAAACTCATCTTTGGGATTTAAAAAACTAAAAGACAGTATGGTAATAATACCCAGAGATGATGAGGGTTGGAAGGACCAGTTCATAATATGATGTTTATCACAAGGAGCAGAAAATACAGTTAGAGAAATAACTACACTATCATATAGAGAGAAATAAAATATTTCCTTCTAATGTAAAAATTAAAATTTTTTTTCTACTTGGTTTATAAACCTTCGTAGAAGCAAGGGTATATGGCCAAGAAGAAGGCAACAAATAATGCTTCCCTAAATACAGTCAAAATACCTTCAGAAAAGCAAAGGTCCATTTTCAAGCTAACGGATGATAATTAGAGAATTAGATAACTAGAGAGAGAGAAATAGAATGCCTATCTTGAAGAAAGGCAAAGAGTGGGGAAGACATTAGTGGTGGGAAAGTTGTGATGGCAAAGGGGGCGGGTATACATTTTATGACTGAAATCTGAGAATAAACATGCTTATAACCATGGTGCTTAAATAAATTTTTTAAATGTCATGTGAGTGGCGGGTCCAAGCACCAAAGAGACATTCTATACGCCATGATGCAGCAGCCACGCAGAAGCAGATGCCACTACTCGATTCCTTTGGGTTTTGTATAGATGGCAACATTGGATCCTTGAAGTCTTTCTACTTCTATTTCTAGTCTTTCTACTTTCTAGCTACTAGAGAGATTTAGCAGGCTAATAATGAAGGCAAAATAATGAAATAATGGCAAAAGTGAATATTTATGCTCTGGAAATGACGAAAGAATGGATCAGACTGAGAGTTGAGGCAAACTCCTGATATTTTTATATTTAAAAATGGGTAGTAAAATGCAGTTCTGATATGGACTGTCATCAATATGCAAAAGGTGGACCTTTTACCTGATTTAGAAATAAACTGAACTCAGCTTTCGAGACTCAAGACATAGAAAGAAGGAAAGTTGGAGGGGAAACTGAGATCCTGGGGTTCCTTTATTAGCCTTCAGCTGCGTCATTTGCTCTGACAAAAAGATTTCCTGATGCTCTGAGTACATCCAAACATGCAGGGGATAAAATCAGGGTTTGGTGTGAAACTGCCAACCCAATGTATTTAGAGATGACCCTCACTGTTCCAGGACAGTGGCCAGAATTTTCCCACTTCACTATCTTTCTCCCATTCCATTGTGGGCCCATTACTCAGAACTTCCTGGACATCCAAACCCTCATCACATCCTGCCATCAATGAGAATCTAGCTCATATGGGATTACTATGAAGCAGAGCTTGACTTGAATGTCAGAATACTATTTCATAATTTTACCATTAAGAATGAATTTCCACATCATATAGGTTGTGCATGGAACATATCCATTTGAGAGTTCAGAAGTTAACAGACTTTACATGTGTCCTGTTCACCTAACAGGGTTATCAAATAGCACCATGATAATTCCCACCCCTCAGCACCACACAAAGAGAAATGTGGACCAAATTTGCACTTGAGGCACTTTGTTTCATTTCTTCAACAATAAAACAAGATGTCCATAGCTACTGGCTGACTATTACATGCAATGTTCTGGGGAAGGTTCATGTCTGTGTTTTACCTGTAGTGGCCATGAGTATACTTCATCAATCATACAAATAAAAGAGTAAGAACCAAGGTTCTTGAGATTTGCAGTTTCCCTTAATTATAGGCATTGGGTACAAGATTTTGATCTTGTGGGCCCCTGGGTAAGAAGCTTTGGTTAATAGACCACCATCACTATCCTTACCTGGCCTCTGCTTATGTCTTTTATAGAATTCATTGGATAACTTGAATTAATTTCTTATTATTAATTTAGTTATTAATTTGGTGGGTAATGGAAAGAAAGGGAGCTTTAGGGCCAGTAGTTCTCAGGGTTTACTCCTGGCTCTGTGCACAGGAATCACCCTTGATGTGTTCTGGGGACCTTATATGATGCTAGGGATTGACCATTTCCATGTGCAAGGCAAACAAGCACCTTCATGCCTGTTGTCTCTCTGGTACTGGTTACCATTATATTATTGGCTTGAAAGATCTTGAACCAAGTCTGCACAACCTTACTTTGATGGAGCCCATCTTGGCATAGCAAGGTTTGGGAAGAATGTACCCTCTTTATTCATATTTCATACTTCACCTTGAAAAAACAGAGTAAATGTTTTTTTTTGTTTTTTTGTTTTTTTTTGTTTTGTTTTGGGGGGCCACACCCGGTAACGCTCAGGGGTTACTCCTGGCTATGTGCTCAGAAGTTGCTCCTGGCTTGGGGGACCATATGGGACACCGGGGGATCGAACCCGGTCAGTCCAAGGCTAGCGCAGGCAAGGCAGGCACCTTACCTTTAGCACCACCGCCTGGCCCCTGAGAGTAAATGTTTTGTAACATGGATATAATTCTCTTTAAAAACAAGAAGAAAAGAAAAAAGACAGAAGAAATCAAGGAAAAGTAAACATGGAAGAAAAGAAATCAAGGTGGGAAGGAAGAAGAAAGGAAAGTAATGGGGGAACAGGGGTATGGGCTTTGATTATACTGGGATATGGGAGAGTGGTCCAGCTTACATCTAAAGCACAGACTCAACAACCATGAAACTATGACATCTAAGCTGAAACCACCAAATTTTGATGGATGAGAGAGGGGATGTTTGTGTTGGTTGGGGATGGTGGAGGATGACAGAGCACCAGTGATGGGAGTTGACACTGGTGGTAGTGGGACTGGTATTGAAATATTATACACCTAAAATTCAACTACCAATAACTTTGCAAACCATGGTTCTTTAATCAAATAAAAAATTACATAATTTTAAAATATGACAAGCAGATTGCATTATTTTCCTGTTATTGGGTATATACTAGTAGACACAGACCTGAACTCTAACTGGCCTCATCAGGCTACCCAGCTCAGGGAACAAAGGTGGTGTAGGAGGAACTTACTGTTATTCCAGAGCTCGTATGTGAGGAAAAAGGAGTCTTAAGCACACACACACACACACACACACACACACACACACACACACACGGCATTTCTTCATTCTGATGGAGATTGTTCATTAATACACTCAACTTAGGGACTCAGTTCCACTCAGTGGACTAAGATTGATTGATTGATTGATTGATTGATTGGTTTTTGGGCCACACTAGGCGGCGCTCAGGAGTTACTCCTGGCTCTGAACTCAGAAATTGCCTCTGGCAGGCTGGGAAACCATATGGGATGCCAGTAATTGAACTGAGTCATTCCGGGCTGGCCACATGCAAGGCAAATGCCCTACTACTGTGCTATCTCTGGCCCAAGGAAGTTCTTTTAACTTTAACAAGAAACATGAAGAAAATTCTCATTGATGGCAACATTATCAGTGCTCTTTGGCCAGACTATATTTGGAATGAAATTTCTATAGCTTCACCAAAAATTACCTTTTGATCAACAACAAAAGACAAACATAAATAGAGAATCTCTCATGCTCTGGTAAAAAAAAATAAAATGAATGTAAAGGAAATGAAAACAAAACAAACAAAAAAAACCCTACACCTTCGAAATTAAAAAATAATTTTTTTTTTACTAATTGTCAAATAGTTAAGTCCTGAATCTTAAAATAAGCACTTACGTTTGTGAATATTGACTGTCTGTAAAGGTTAAAGATACAGAAAACAAATTCCAGGCAGTTCAAGAAATTTACAAGCAGGGAGAAAGGAATGAATAAAAAAGATGAAGAGCAATAGGCTCTGAAAAGAAATGAAAAAACATGATGGGGTTATCTGTAACATAAATTTACCTTAATAAAAATGGACTCCTTTTGGGTTTTGTTTTTGGACTATATCCAGCACTTTTTCTTGGCTTTGCACTTAGGAGTCATTCGTGTTGGGACTTAGGGGACCCTAGAGGGTACCAGGGATTGAGACTGGATCTGTTTACAAGGCAAGCTTCCTACCTGCTGTACTATCTCTTGATTTATTTTCTGTTTCAGTGGTTTCCTTCTCAAAAATTGGATGATTTCCTCATGACTTCAGAAGACCGTTAGTATTGCTAAGTAGGTGTCACCTCTCATTTCTTCTACAAAGCATGGTGAGCCTTTTTAGCTGCAGGCTCAAGTTTGTTCCTTAATTTGGAAAATTCCATGGATTCTATAAACAACTATGGTTTCACCTAGTCCCTTTATCTTCTGTATGCCAATTGTTTGCAGGGTATCTCCTCTGCATATCCTCTAACTCAGAGCTTCTTAAGCTTGCTCTTCCCCCTACTCTCCACACTCTTAGCCCCCAGAAAACACCCTGGATTCATTGAGGAGTTGATTTTGAATTAAAATTTCAATGTTGGGGCCAGCAAGGTGGGGCTAGAGGTAAGGTGTCTGCTTTGCAAGCGCTAGCCAAAGGAAGGACCGAAGTTTGATCCTCGGCATTCCATATGGTCCCCCCAAGCCAGGGACAATTTCTGAACACTTAGCCAGGAGTAACCCCTGAGCATCAAATGGGTGTAGCCCGAAAAAGCAAAAAAGTTTTTTTCAACGCTGTGCATTCAAAATGATTTTTTACTGTTGCCAAATTTCTCATAAACTCGGTTTGTTTATGTGACCCCAAGTAGGGTTGTAGCCCACATTCTGAAACTAAGCTCTGGCCTATTTAATATTTTTCTCCTAATCACTCTCACTTTCTTTTCTTCTTCTTTTTTTTTTTTTTTTTAATTTTAAGGGGCCACATCTGGCTGTGCTCATGTTTTACTCTGGATCTGAGCTCAGTGATTACTTCTGGAGGAGCCTAGGAGACCAGATGGGGTTTCAAGAGCTGTACTTTTATCTTCAGCCTTGGTTTCCCTTTCTGTTAGACAGCAGTTGAATTTTATTACATACTCAGTTGTTTTACTTCATCTCATCTCATTGATAGTTGACTCTCAGTCTCTGATTTTCCCCACAAGGCCCAATACCCAAAGAAGAGAGGCAGTGCTAGGTGAAGTTGTACCAGCAGAGAAAATCTTTCCTACCCACCCAACCTTGAGACAGAGATGTTGAGCCCAAATTCTGGGTTACCATTAGCAGAATTCCTGAAATCCTTAAATTTTAGATCATTCTCCTTGGACAAAGGGAGAAGGTGGCCTTTCTCTTTATTTCCAAGTGGAGGAGGAAATTCATACAATATAGGCAAGTTAGGTGGAGGGGTGGGGATGTAGGGGGAATCCTGATAATTCTTGAGACTTTTATAAATCTGCTCCAAGCTCTCTTCCAATCAGAAGAGAGCGAGTCTTAGAGCAGCTTTCTGATTGGCTCACTTCAAGCTTCCTGTACCTGAGAGAAGAGGCCAACAACTCCTAGTTCTGGTACAGTTAAAAGATTGAAATGAGAATTAAAGGTCAGACAGAGACTTTGCAGGCATATCCTCTGAATTAAGCTCAAACAAAACATGAAGTTTTTGCTACACACACTAAGTTGGCCTTAAAAATACATAACCAAAGGTTTTGCACTTGCAGCAGTACTTCTAAATCTAAGGAGTTAAAAAAAATGCACTTCTTCCCTACTCTCTGGTCTCTGAGAAGCTAGAACATCTAAAAATTAGAACCCAGAATGTAAATATGCTTTACTAAAATCTAGGAGAGCAAACAGGATTTGGATCTCTCTGCTTATGAATGCCCTTAACTGACTCTTACTTTGAATAGTCTTTACCCATAAAAGACATATCAGCCATGATTATATTTTTCAACAAAGGAAACTGTTTCTGGGAAACAGATCTACAACCAACCAACAAAGATTAGCCACTGAGTAATGCACCTATATAGGAAGTTCCTCCTTGTTTCTGGAATGAAGATGAAGCAGTGGAAAAATAATCACAAGAAATTCTTCCTAAAACTTTCCTAGCTCTCAAAACCATGGACATTCAACAACCAAACAAACCAAAAAGATCAGAGGATAAGCATAAGTACTTTGCTAAATCAAACTTGGGGACAAAAGGAACCCCATTATCTTTACATTATCAAGATAAAGAAGGTTTGCATGGAGAAGAAGCAGAGGGAAGGACAGGTAAACCAGAGCCCATAGCCAGGATTGGTTTTGCATTAAGAGCACTGATGAAGTGGGGGGGGGGGTTCTGTTTATGATGAAACCCAACTACAATCATGCTTATAATCATGGTGCTTAAATAAAGATTTGGGGAAAAAAGAAAAAGAGCAACTATCAGGACTAAATAACAACAATAAATTAGTGGGGAAAAAGTAAAAAGACAAAGTAGAGCATCAACAACTATGTGCATAAAGGAGCAGTTTTTTACTTTTTTTATTTGAAAAGTATTCATTTGCTTAACAAAGCTACTGCTGTGAGCTGTATAACCTAGCAAACCAGATTAATTCAAAAGGTACCTGGTGTTGGGACCATAGCACAGCAGGTAAGACATTTGCTTTCCAGGAAGCCAACCCTGAGTTTGATCCCGCGCATAGAATATGGTCCCTTGAGCCCACTAGGAGTAATTTCTGAGTGCAGAGCCAGGAATAAAATGCAAAGCATCGGGGCAGGAGAGATAGCATGAAGGTAAGGTGTTTGCCTTTCATGCAGAAGGTTTGTGGTTCGAATCCTAGCATCCCATATGGTCCCCTGTGCCTGCCAGGGGCGATTTCTGAGCATTGAGCTAGAGGTAATCCCTGAGAGCTGCCAGGTGTGACCCAAAAACAAACAAACAAAAAAATGCAGAGCATCACTGGGTATGGCCCCAAAACAAAATCAAACAAAGAAACTTAACCAAAATGTTAAGTATCTTCAGGTAAAACTCACATTTCTCTTTTGCTTTGGGCAGAGCCTGTTTTCTATCTTAAGGATCATGTGATTAGAAGCCCTCCCGAAAAGTGTCTCTTTTTTTCTTCTTTTTTTTTAATTCAGGAGAACAATTTAATTTTCCTGATAGTTACTTTTTTTTTAATTGTGACTGAAGTTCATTACACAGAATTATTTACGGTACATAGTGACAATGAATGAAGGGCATTCCCACCACCAATGTTGTCCTCCCTCCACTCCTGTTCCCAGCATGTCTCCCACAGATTCCTCCTTTACCCCCCAGAATCAAGTGCAACTGGTCTCCACCTTACAGCTTGTTATAAATTAGGTTTCTATTCTGTTTGGTGTTCCAGTCTGGTCATTTTTTATTTACACTACATGTTCATATGACTGGTCCTGGTATCATTCTTTTCCCCCCTCAATTTATGAGGCTGAATGATTCAAGCTATGCTATTCTGTTGGAGATAAAAAGGTGAAGGAAAAGAGAAGAACAAATTTGGTATCAAGTACTAAAAAAGGAAAAAAAAATCACCGAATAATATCCACAAAAGTGAAAAAGAAAGAAAAAAGTGGAAGAAAAAAGAGAAGGAAAATAATATCAAAAAACAAACACAAAATAAAACAAAACAAAACCAGAAGTGCTGCAGTAGCAGGGTTTGGTGTTACCCCACCTTTTTTTTTTTTTTTTTTCTGTACAGGCACAGTAAGTCTTGGGGAAGGAAGGACATTCCCGTGGCCTAAGAGATTCAGGGTTTCTCCACTCTTGAAGCATATTGTCATGGGAACAACCACTGGCTCCATACCTTCTCATTGCCATATCCCAGGGTGGTTGTTGTTGTTGTTGTTTGTTTATTTGTTTTAATATTTGTAGTTTCTTATGCATCCCTTGGCACTGAAGCAGATTTTACAGAAAATATTCCTGGGATAGAAAAATGCTTCTAAGAGGAGGTGAAATAGACGTGTTCTTCACTCTGACCACAAACTTTATTTACATCTGGCCTAAGTCTTCATTGCCGAAATCAGAGTGACCTCCTGGCTTTGTAGACTCAGGAGTGATCAATGATGTCTATGGACCATTACCTCGAAATATAACGACATGCTTGCCCAGAATGAGCAAAACACCATCTTTTGGGAAACTCCACTAACACTGCAAAACAATCTGTGAACAGAACTTAATTTTTCAATGAGTGTTGAATATAAAAATGCAAATAGAATCCAGCCTATTAATTATAGAGCGATGGGAACCAAGATCCTCTGATGCCACCTGCTTCTCCCCTTGGCTGCCATAATGTGCCAATAGATCTTTGGTGCCAGTGTTCTTGTGCCATCAAGAGTCTGATATAATAAATGAAAAATATTCACTCAGCTGCAGAACAAAACTTTTGATTCTTTCCATTATGGGCCAAATTATATCATTATCCAAATTGTGGGCACATTTTCCATGACAAGTTTAATGCAATTTCTAGGTTATATGGTGATTCCAATAAAGCCACTCCCCCCCCCCCCCCGAAGTGCTAGAGCTATGGACTAGTAAAACTTAATGAATTAGCAAAACAACTTTGGGGGGACAGCTGGCGTTGCTCAGGGCTCACTTCTGGTCTTGCACTCAGGAATCAGTCTGAGCTGAGCTTTGGGGGACATGTGGGATGTTGGGGATCGAACCCAGGTCAGTGGCATGCGCTTTAATTACTCTATATTTTCTTTGGTCTCTGTAAAAACCCCCTTTAACCTGCATATTTCCTTTAGTCAATGGTATCTTAGAGAAGTCCTTTCTGATATAACTTTTGAATGAAAACTTCCTCTTCAAGGAATGGATTGAGAAGGAATCATTCATTCACTTGGGTATTGGAACTTTCCATGTATTGTGCTCCCTGTGCTGCTCAAAAAGAAATGTCATCATTTGTCTACCTTTTCAAAAGGAAAGGCACAAAGAGAGAAATTGCTTTCTCTCTGTTATTCCATATTCACTTCTATAAATGAAGGTGGACTGTATGAACAATTTTTACTATAATCATTGTTAACAAGCATTACTAGTGGATAACAAGGAAGGACAGTAATTTGGGAGTAATAGTATCAAATTGGACTATGGAAACCATCTCTCAGCCTCTGAACAGAAAACACTAGCAGAATTTAAATTTCACTGCTCTGATTCTGCCTCGGCCTATAGAACATCCTTAGGCTGGTCTGTTCTGTAGCTCTTTGCTCTGGATATAGATTCCCTCTACCCCCAGGTCATGTAGCATGCATGTCTTTGTCCATCTCTCTCTTTCTCTGTTCCATTATTTAGTCTTCAACTCCCATCTCTCTCTTTTCCATCAATGCCTGATTGGTAATTAATTCACTTATAATTATTGTGTGCATGGATTTATTTTTATTTATCTGTGGTGAGGGTGTACTTAAGAGCATGTCAGTAATTAAGAAATACACTATTGTTTTCTTTATTTAGCTGTAGAAAGCTTTATTTTAATAATAATAAGGCTTCAATATTTTTTATTATTATTCACACTAGAGTCATCATCCCCACATTGAAAACCTGTAGTTATCAAGCATAGGTTGTAATGGTAAAATAAGTCAGTCCTGATCTCTACCTATCCTGGGTCTAACTTTTGTTTTTAGGTCATGGAAAAGAATTTCCAGGGAAGACAAAGAATGAAGCAAGGAACAATTTATTAAAAGAAGAGAGAAAAGTTATGCATTTAAGAGAATACACAGACTTCTCCAGAGGATGGGGAAAGCCTCTTGAAGAATTAGTGGTAGGAGGGAATGACACATCTTGATTCCACAGAGGAATGCACTAAAATCATTCAATTTCAGTCATCTAGTGAGAATTTCATATTTAGTAACTGATAAACAGGTAAATTGGGATTTGTGAATTTTGCCTTTATTGTGTATTTTTGCTTAAAGTGTAGCCAAATTTCTCTCCTTAACTCTGACTGACTAAAGTCTAAAGAGATGAGAGTCTTGTCACTAACATAAGAGCATAGTTGCTCCCCACATCCATGCATATATGTGGGATCAAGTAGTATACCTCTACATAATCCCAATCGGTAATCTATGATCGGCACTATAATTCAAATAATAAACTGCAGACTCCTAAGTATTCTTTAGATCTGGGGTCTGACTTCTCAAACTGTTGTGCCTGTGACCTATATGCACACATAATCAGAAGAAAAAGTGTTTACTCAGTTCAAAACAAGATGGCAGACCCTGTGGAAATGATGCCATGTATGGAAGACCATCTAGGATGTTTGAAATTGTTAAAAAATAGTTTGAAACCGGAAATCGATACTAGGTCCATCCCAGGTAGTCCACATGCAAGGCAAGTGACCTACTACTGTGCTATCTCTCTGGCCCCAGAAATAAAAACTCTTAACATATATCAGAGAAAGTTGTTGTGAATGTGAAAAAAAAAAGTTTGAAAAAAATGAACCTGAAAAACACAAAATGATTTTAGGTAGATTTCGTCTCTTTCTTGCTCTAAATTGTGCAATATTTCTAAGACTTGATCTTAAAATAGCCACTCTGCTATTTTACATCATTTTACCTTATACTTTTAAAAAAACAGTGCCCTTGGGTTATAAGGTCACCCATGGGTATAGATGTAGATTTTACATAAAGAACTCCTGATGCACTCTTCCCTTCCTCCTTCCCCTTTCATTCTTTTTCCCCTTTCCTCCCTTTCTTTCCATCCCCTCCCATTCCCCTTCCCCTTTTCCTTCCTCTTTTCTTCCCCCTTTTCCTCCCTCTTCTCTTCTCTTTAAGTCTATCAGAGGAGCCTGAGTGGATGGTCTGATCCAATGGCTAAAGAGCCTTTGTATCTCCATTGCAGACATTCAGATTATGGGACCTCAGAGAGCAGTATAGATTCTATCAGTCACACCACCCATATCCAAATGAGGCAAGCAAAGATACCCCAAGTCTTCCATAATTCATCAGTGGTTCTAATGATAAAATTCACTTTATGGATTTCTTAGCTTAATTTTACAGTAAATTATGGATATGAAAAGCAAATGTGATGTTCCCTGTGGATTTCAGGAGGTTTTATACAGAACTGTTTGGAGAAAGCTTTGGTCTAGCCATAAGAGCAGCTCCTAATGCATATATTATTATTGCTAAAGTTATTGAACACTTCACTATGTCATTTGGATGGCAAGTTGAGGTGCTTTCAATATTATCTTGGTAGGCCTTGATATGATTTTTTAAATTTCCCTCCTTTCTCAGTTACCTACTAGTAAGGGGATCCAGAGCTATCTGTAGTATTCCTCCTAAGCTTAAGAAGTGAGTAAAGATGACACCAGAGAGATGGAAGGCATTTCCCTGCATTTTGGATTTTCCCATCTAGCCTGGCAGTAGATTATTATCTTCCCAGCCCTTTTGTTGAAAACTTGACTCCAAAAAACAACTGGCCATTGTTTACATCTATTCCCTTAAATATTCAAGGATTGAGGGGAAGTACTGGGCAGTTAGATGCCTTGAATGAGGCTGACCTCAGTATGACCATGGCAGTGCAGCACAAGGCCCCTCAAGCATTGCCAGATGTAGCCCAGGGCTTCTAAACACTAATGGAGCAGCCTAGATAATCTAACACCAAAGGACCTGAAAAGCACCACATCCTTGGATTCTTGCATTATACTGCCTAACAATTTGGCTGAGAATTGCAGGAATGGACCCCTGGTCCTTCTAACCACCACTTGGAAGACTCCCCAAACAAAAACAAATGTTCAGAAATGATAAAAAAAAAAAAGATACAGGCAGTAGGGAATAGAAAGATAGTATGGCAGGTAAATGCCTCTGCATTTACCATGCATGTGGTTGACCTGGGTTCAATTTCTGGCACCTCACACGGTCCCTTAAGCATCACCAGGAGTGATCCCTGAGTACAGAGCTAGGAATAAGCACAAGCCTACATAAAGAAAGATCAAAAAATATATACTAAGCCAGTCAGGATCCAAATAATATTTATCAAAGTGGACGATAAATTTTATAAGCACAGGGACCACAAGACTGTGCCCTGGTGACTGGCCTCCATAAAGAGGAAGGATAAAAGACCAGTCTAACTGTCAAGCTCTAAAGTCCAGTGTTGTTACTCTTCCATCCAGTGGGTTGTTTCCAATATGGCTCATCACACAGAGGATTCCAAGACAACCCCATTGCTGGGAAACAGGAAACATGATGGCTGATTTTTCACCCAAGGGTGCCTCAAGGACCTTTCGTAAACATTCTCTGCACTGTAGTCTAGGATTCTTATGTGTAAACTAGTTGTCCCTTCCCTCCCTCACTCCAAGCCAGCATTCTACAACTCTCTGAGGATTCTGGCTGTCTTGGCCAGCTCCCTGTCCACTGTCCCTTTCACACATGCTCTGTTAAAAATTTCCACATTGTCCATTTCCTCCAGACAACTGTTCTGGGAGGACACAGACTAACATAATAAAAAAAACTTCAAGACTGAGTAACTCTAGAAAATTCACAGCTCCTTTTAATAGCCCCTTTACTAAAAATTTAAACTATTAAAATATGATAATATACTACATAACATTTTATTATAAATTCATACATTATAAAATGTGATCATAACATTTTAGTCTCTTTTGAATTACAAATGATTTGATAATAGCATTGGTTCTGGGTCGACATCCATACCTTAGAAATAAGGGAAATAAATTCATACTAAGAATTTTAAGGGGATAAAATGATCCAGGCTATAAAGTATATTGTGGAATCTGGATTTTATTCTTACTTTTCAGTCTGAATGATATACATTTTAACCATAAACATCTTTTGAATAAGAACATGAAACATATTTATTTTCATACTAATCTCTAGTCACTTACAAAAAAAAGGAAACATATTTATATGATATTACTATTCTACTGTCTGAGCCATGCATAATTCTCAAAGAATATAGACCACTTTACTCATAATTCTGGCATCGAATGTTAGGATGCTACTTCCTTAAAAGTATGATTTTATAAAGATTAGAGTTGTTTATCTTAGATTGAATATATTTTTTGGAACATTTTGTCTCTGAGTAACTCATGCAGTTAGTATTTGTTTTTATTTAGTTGAGCCTTTTTACTGTAACAGCTGAAATTACATAATTTATACAATGAAACTGTTAAATTTTCAGGTATGTTTCTAAAAACTTAGCAGTAGTTTACACATGTTTTTATATTCACCAGAGCATACTAGAAGGACCTTGCAATTCACATTTCCCATTTGTTTGGAGAATAAGAGCACACAATTTTGGTGTTCATCATAGTACTAGAAAGTCTATAAATATTTATAAACTTAACTATTAACCTTCGCAAGGGCCAGTATTTTGAGCATTCACCCCTGAGTTTAATCAAACATTTTCAAGATTCTGAGATTATGTACAGAGAATGCAAGGAATGATTAATCAAGATACAAATAACTAAAAAGGTCAGAAATAAAAAAGTTTCATGTATTATCTTGGTCATAATATTTCAGGTTTGTATGACATAACAAGCTAGAAATAAAATATGTCTGAAAGAAGACCCCACACCACCAATTAATATGATACTCCAATGTTATATATACTTTACTTATAATGAAAAGAAATTGCATTTTAAAAACTCTCCACCCTTGCATGCCTTACATGCTATTGATACTGGTCCCATTCCTGGCTTCATATATGGTTCCCCTTGCACAGTCAGGAGAAGGCTTGCTTCTTTTTTGTTGTTGTTGTTTGCTTTTTAAATAATATCTTTATTTAAGCACCATGATTACAAATATGTTTGTAGTTGGGTTTCAGTTATAAAAAAAAAAATAAAGAACACCTCCACTTCACTAGTGAAACTTTCCCATCACCAATTCCCCCCATCTCCACTCTCTTCTAAGCAAAGAGGCAGGAATGGTGCAGGGATAACCCTGTAAGGCCTAATCCTGGCCCAGGCCCCCATTAAAAACAAATTCCATTTATTTGTTTGTTTGTTTGTTTATGGGCCACATCAAGTGACACTCAGGGATTATTCCTGGCTATGTACTCAGAAATCGCTCCTGGCTTGGAGGACCATATGGGACACCACAGATTGAACCCAGGTCCTTCCTGGATCAGCCATGTCCAAGGCAAACACCCTACCACTGTGCTATTGCTCCAGCCCCACATGCCCCCTTTTTGAATTATTATTTATTGCCAAGTATTTTTTAAGTCATACAAATATTTTACAGTAGTTCTAGTATCCCCTGTCATTCATTGGTACAGGTAAGTGAGAATAACACATTCAAAGTGGGGTTCAGCCTGTGATTTGTCATTGAAGTTTCTCAACAAGACAAACAGGGCCCAACCTAGAACCTAAAGCTTCCTAACTATCTCCAAGAAAGTTTCATCGTGAGACGAGTTTAGAATATTTGGCAGTTGTTTGATACAAAGTCAGTTACTCCCCCTTTTATCTTTCCTTATTTCTAAAGTGCCCAGTTGCATTATGCTGAACTGATTATCTCTTGACAGAGGCCAGAGTGGAGTTATTACCCAAAAATGATATTTTCTCATCTTCAGAATGCCTGACTCCAGGTTACATGTACCTCTGAGAAAGTACAGTTTCCAAATCACCTTAAAAGGCACGACATTTCTTTTGGCATGATGAATATGCATGCAGTGTTCCTGTGTGCATACGTTTGTTTACTTGTATGCATCGTTACTACAGTGGAAAGCATTTTTTTTTTTTACTTACCTACCAGCCTTCCCAGGACAAGAGACTTGATGGCACTAAACTCTGTTCCTGATGCCAGCTGGACTTGTCTCCCTGTGTTTTCATCAATCTACAACATTGGTACAGGAAATACAAACAACCATGAAGATGCCATTTAGTTGAGAAGAAAAGAGGCAAAGAAATAAGAGACAAAGTGATACAAAAAAGTAAAGACGATGAAAGAGATCATGGACAGTACATGTCAAAGACTTAGACAAATGAAATTTAAAGAGTAAACCATTTATAAAAGAATGTGATTTTTGTCAATGATTTCTTTTCTTCCTCCAATACCCTTGCATCTACCATCTCTCCCCTTCTACCACTTTGCTTTCTCCTGATATAGATAACCAAATTTGGTAAGTCCAACCCTAAAGATATGTATTCTTTCCACTTGATACTTATATTTAACACGGAATTCATACTTGAGTCAATCAGCTGAGAAATTTTCCTCTCTGCAGAAGACTGAAACATTAGTGTTATTATTATTATATTATATTATTATTATATTCCAAAGTTGATAAGAGTGAATAATTCTACCTTCTCTATAGCGACTCACATTATTTCAATTAAGTTATTGTGATATAGCAATCATTTATTTCTAGTCTAGAACTGTGCTGCATAAAGACTACTGGCTTAGTGATGAGCGCAGCCATGTTCTTTCCTAGGAGATGCCATTAGACAGTACTGCTTCTTGAGCAGAGTAAAATGGATGGGCAAACCTTGACATTTCAAGTATCAACCATGACTATTATTTTGGAAATATGTTGTCCCTTGAAAAACTGTGACCATATTTGAATATTGATCTTTGATTTCTGTGGAAAAAGCAGCACTGAAAGGATCTTAGTCTTACTCTATATTATACTTATCACCAAATTTCCACTGTCAGATTGTCATGTTAAGGAGTTAGTATGGAAGCCATGACTTCTGTGAGAATTAGAGAATTACCTCAACAAAGACCAGGGTTTCTTCTCGGTTAATCCTGATGTGGTGGAGTTGCCCATCTGCCATGTTTTTTAAATCAAAGAGAATAATGTCTGGTTCTTGATATTTATTTAACTTGTATCTTATCTGCAAACTTCCTAAATAGGAAAAAATTTATATTTGAGTACAAACTGCACAATAGTAAATAGTTATAAAGACTCAGAGGATTTCTTTCCTTTTTCCCTTTGATCCCCCACCCAACTCTGAGGAATTTTTTTTATAGTTGTTAGTTATTTCTTCTGGAAAAAAAAAGTCACAATAAAAAATTTGGATATACTATCTCATCATAATTCCTGGAAATCTGTTTCAATATGAATCTGCACTATTTTTGAAATCCGATCTAAGTGTTGTTGTTAATAAGCAGTGCCTTTCCTATGACCCTTTAGTATTTTCACTCAGAAAATCTAGCATGCAGAGAGAGGCACATTAAAATCTTTGTGCTATCTTCTGAATTAAGAAAATGATAATGTAGAACTAGACAAATACATGTCTTGCCTTGCATGCAGCAAATGTGAATGTGATCCCTGGCACTCCATCTGGTCCCCTTCAAGTCCACCAGGAATGTTCCCTCAGTATAGACCAGGAATAAGCGCGAAACACCATTGGTGTGCCTCACCCCACCCCACAAAATAAATAAATAAAAGGCCCATGGACAAAAAGAGAACAAAGACTATATTATGCCAAAATATCATGGAAAGGTACCACAATAACATCCTCTTTCTACAAGATTATTTTTCTAAACTCAAACTGTCATGTGATATCATTGATTAATGGAGTTTTATAAGTTATTTTTATTAAATATGAGATATGATTTTAATTTACTATTAGAATTGGCAGTACTCCTTAAGAGCTGCAAAAGTAACAACTAATTTTCTTCACAGTATATCTTTTATTTTACCAGAGAATATATATGAATGTGTAAGTAGCTTTCAAGATCAACTTTATATGGTAGATAAAACAATTATTGAACAATATTATTTTAATTTTGGTATTCATTGTCAAAAGTTATTCATATTAGCTAAAATTACATAGTTATATATTTGTAAATTGGTTTTCTTCATCCAGAGAATTTATTTTATAAACATTTTAGTATTTTATCTAGATATAGGTAAGAGCAAAATAGCAGTCAATGGTTTTCTGTGATCAGGTCTTGAACGACATGCTATAATCCCGAGGCACTGGAATTTCCTACATAATTGCCTACAATTTGAACCAATAGGCTGTTTTCTTACAGCTATCAATACATATACACACACTCAATGCTACCTTGTCAACATTCTCTTAGAATTTTTCTACTTTGAATTGATGTACATATTTTGGGTTTAGGGACATATCTGACTGTTCTCAGGGACTACTACTGACTCTGCCCTCAAAAATTACTCCTGGTAGTGCTCAGAAACCATATGGGATGCTGGTGATTAAACTCAGATTGGCCTTGTGTAAGGCCCACCTACTATGCTATCACTCTGGCCCCTAATCATCTTATTTTAAGTTACCCACAGAAAACTGATAGCAATGTTCAACTGGGAATTGTAATTAATTTTCAGGAAAAGTAAAATAAATAGCTATCACAAATATAAATGTTAAAGATGAATATTGAACAATCTAAGTTAGACATAGAGAAAAGCATCTTAGTCCTAAGTCCTAGCACCTAGCCTGCACTAGGACTAAGAAATTTAAATGAATAATAATAGTAGAAAAATAAAACAGACTATTCTCTTCCCTTTGGTACTTTGAGAAGTAAGAACATGACAATGATCCATATTATTTCTGATGCGATAGTCTAATTCAATTTTCTCTGTCAGCTGAGCAGCACTCACCATTTTTAGCAATGATTACCGAGAGATATTCTTTATAAAAGGAGCTCATATAAAGTAGTAAGCTTGGGGTGCGCGTTGTTCGGAAGCTAAACCTGATCATTTCTCGGCTCAGCTTCATATCACCATGAAATGATGCAGCGTGGGAGCTGGAATTTTTACTTAAGGAATAATTTTCTTGAAAATTGTAAATCACAGACGAGCCTGATCCAAAATAGGCAGAAATCTCTGAAACGATATGCACATTTTTGGTTAAGAAATGTGACAATGATAGTTGGAAATGATCCCTCTGGATAAGAATTGGAGGATGAAAGGAAATATAGTGATAGGCATGATACCCTTTCAGTAACAGGATTGCAAACCACAGTGTTTAAAAGAAAAAAAGGGAGAGAGAGAAAGAGAGAGAGAGAGAAAGAGAAGAAGAAAAAGGTCTGCCCCAGAGGCATGCAGGGCAGGGGGCAGGAGAGAAACTAGGTACATTGTTGGCTGGAAATGTGCACTGGGTGAAGGGTGTTGGACATTTGTGACTGAAACTCAATCAAGAACAATTTGTGGTGTTTAAATAAAGTAATTTTTTATAAAGAAATGTATGTATATGTGGAATTTGTTTCACTGATGCTGATATTTTTCAAATAAAATTAATAAAGAAAAAAACCTGTACAGAGAGAGCAGAGATAAAGCCCCAAACCAGAATTCAATAACACAGTAAATTAATAGTGCTTTCGTGATGGCCCTTGAAATGGCTTGATGTTAGAATTACATATAATTAATTCACCAGTAAATCTTATAATGAGAGCTTAATGCTCTGCTATCTGATTTCAGACATAAACCAGGGCTTTGTGGCTTTCGCCTCTTTTACCAGTCATTCCCTTACTTAAAATTTAAATCCCTCTATTATTTTATAAAAATAATATACTAGCTCTGCAAGAGGAAGTTAAAAAGTCCTTTATCTTCTAGAATCAATAGATAGAAACTTTCCTATATGCTAAATAATGTCTCATATTTACTATATACTCTAGAAAGTTTATACATGCATCTGTGGTGTGTGTGTGTGTGTGTGTGTGTGTGTGTGTGTGTGTGTGTGTGTGTATTGGGCTAGAAGAGTGGATTCCTGAACCCTGCTTTCTCCAGTACAAAAAAATACAAAAAAACTTTATACGTAAAGTTGTTGAACATGAGCTGTTGATGAAACATGAGTTTCCATTTCCACAGCATTTTAGGAGGACTTTGTGCTATTAGGATTCTTTTTAGTTTTGTGCGACTATTACTTGTTTTATCTTGGAGGCCACATCCAGCAGTGCTCAGAGCTTACTCCTGACTCTGCACTCAGAAAAAAATTCCTGGTGAGGTTTGAGGATCCCTATGGGGTGCTAGAAATTGACCCCAGCTTGACTCCATGCAAGACAATCAACATGGTCCTAACCCTCCGGCTTCTGTACTATTATTTTCATTATCTAGGAGATATTTTTGTTGTTGTTGTTGTTGTTTTATGTTTCATATAACAATGCAAGTACAGCACAGCATTCCTAATTATGCTTGGCAAGATGAGCAAAGAATGTTCTAGATTCTGCTGCTCCTGGGAAGCAGCGGTCTTCAGTCTGTGTGTTCATGTCAAACATGAAAAATCTCTCATGACAAGAAGGTCACATTGCTGAGGGGTGCCTGCAGGCTGACTTATCATTTTTAACTTCTTCCTGATAAATAGGAACAGGCCTGAAGAGAGTATGCGCTGGCGACTTGAGGTTCATTAATCCCATGTGCTTTCTTTGCAAATTGGGGATTGCTTCCCTTTGGAGCCCATTTTTCTTAGCCTGTTCAGGAGAAGGTTCAGTTGTCTGCAAACACTTAAATAAAGTGCAGTAAATCGGATGGCAGTTTCCTGTAAAGAGTGATGAATGGATAACCAATGCTTGAAAACGTATCAATCCATCTCTCCTCCATGGTATGGAAAAGGAACTGGTTCAGTTGGAAAAAAAAATCAAGCCCCACTTTATCAACAGCCACTCCACATAACAAAAGGTAGGCCCCGGAGAAATTTGATTTGGTTACATTACAATATTTAATGGGAAACTTATTTTTTATTCCTGGAAAAAAAACCTGTGCTTGGCACAAACAAATACCATGTTTCCAGAGTGTCCGTGCATTGCTGACTAATCTCTGGAAAACCCACAGTAACACCTTTAATGATCTTTAAGCTAGAGAGCTGCCTTCTCAGGCAGATTGGTGACTGTGTCTAAGATTCCTAGAAATCACTCTCAGGGGATTTCTCATCAAGAGACATTTTGTTTTTAATAACTGAGTCCAAGGCAGGCAGGTTTCCCCTGAAAGCAGAGTAGCCCAATAAATCCTTTTGAAGTAGAAATGGAAGTAAAGGAAAGAACTCACTTCTCTTCATGCTGGCAAAAATGTCAAATAAATAAGTCACTTCTCTTAGTGTATGTTCAGTGTTCCTAGATGCCACCAAATAATTTACCTAATCTTGCCAAATAATACACAAATCCTCAAAATCACACTAACATCAGGTCAGGGAGATAGCTTAAAGGATTGGAAGGTGTGTCTGGTACGCACAGAGTCCTGGACTTGACTTCCTGAGCACCATTGAAAGTAGCCCTTGTGGTCCCCAGCACCACTGGGAAGTCCCATTCCACCACCCTAATATCTAGGAAAAGCAGGAAGGAGTAGCTCACAGGGAAGGAATGGGGCGGGGTAAAGGGGGGCACAACTTTGTTGAACAGGGTGCATTTGGCCCTGAGACCAGGTGAGACAGGACACATAGACATGCTGAGCATCATAATCATAAACATTTGCTGTGGATTTCTTTGAGTTAGTCAAAAGAGTTATGAATACAAGGCTTTTGAAATGTACTTAGTGTCATGAAACATGGAAGGAAGGAAGGAAGGAAGGAAGGAAGGAAGGAAGGAAGGAAGGAAGGAAGGAAGGAAGGAAGGAAGGAAGGAAGGAAGGAAGGAAGGAAGGAAGGAAGGAAGGAAGGAAGGAAGGAAGGAAGGAAGGAAGAAAGGAAGGAAGGAAGAAGGAAGGAGGAATGAGGAGGAGATGAGGGGAATGAGGAATGAAAGGAAGGTTTAAAGTCAGAACAAAATAGTTAGGTTTCAAATAGGTCCCCCCAAGAAGAAGGGACCAAGGCTATCTCTCTGCTTCCTTGCAGGGGAGCCAGCACACTTACCTTTGTTGCAGAATGGTCCTGCATAGGCAGAGTAGGTGCAGTCACAGGAGAACCCACTGGGTTTTTCTCTGCACTTCCCTCCGTTGAGACAGAGTTTGCCATAGCTACTACAATGGCCCCGACAGCCTGGCTCGACCCCAGGTGTCACCTTGGCCCTTTCTTCTAGGTCCAGGGCCAGGCCGTTCAATTGTAGGGATCGAATACATCCCAGGAAGCCTCTTTGCCTGGTGGCCGTCCCACCTAAAAAAACAAAAGACCACCATGGAAATCTGCCACTTGGTGTCTGAGTTGGGGGCACAGGGAGAAGAGTAGAACAGGACAGACCAATAGCCAAGGCCTCAGAGAAGGGCTGACAAGGCTCCATAGAGAATGTTGGAGAACACCCAACTACTCTTCTACCATATAGAATTAGTACTTTATTTAAACAACATAAATTGTTCTTGATTGAGTTTCAGTCACAAATTTCCAACACCCTTCACCCAGTGCACATTTCCAGTCACCAATGTACCTAGTTTCTTTCTGCATGAAAGGCAAGTGTTCTACCTGCTATACTATAGCTCCTGCCTCTATAATTTACATTTCTCTGTTCTTATTGATGTGGCATGCATATTCCAAGCTTCATTATTGAAGAATATAAAATTTTAAGTACATAGGTATTTTTTTCTTGTAAGAATTCCAGATACACAGTGGTATGGAACCAGACAAACTTGACAATCTTCACACTTTATTCCTCCAATAGTTTTCACCTCCCTACCACTCCTGAGTCTCTCTTCTCCCCTAAGTTTTTTGAGAATTTTCTTCTACATCAAACTTGCTGCTCAACTTGTCAATTTTCCTTCCTAATAACCCACTCTGTTTGCCCAACTTGAGAGATCTATCTAGTACTCAGAAATTTTCTAGGATAGAAGTTTTATTCTTAGAGGAGGCAGCCTAATGTCTTAGATTTGATCTTTAGATCAGGAGCCTTTTGGAAGCAGGCAAGGTACTATTGAATCCAAAATTGAGGTATATTTCCATGCATTTTTACTTACTCTGTGTTATAGTCCTTTGAATCATACTATAAAGTTTATATTGCACAGTGATATTAAAATCATGGTCCACTATACATTTGTCAATGAAACACCTTCTATCTCTCTGATTTAGTTCTCTCAGTCGGCCAGTGACATGATAATAATAAGGAAATGACTTTGAGATCCAGCTTTCATTACAACCCATTTCCATGACTTCTAACTTGCTTTTTATTATTTTTCCTACTTGTATTTTAGATCAAGTAAATATCCAGAGAAGTCCAGAGATCACCAATGGGCAAAGCAGAAGAAGTATTAAGTAAAAATACTTAAAGGAAGAGGCTGGTCTTCTTACAGGAAAACTCCTCTTCCTTTCCACACCAAAAATAAGGTCAAAGAAAATTCCCATTTTTCTCTTACTTTTTAGATCATTTTGGGTGTCTATAAACTATCAATTCTGGCACTTTGCTGGCTCTGTGTCCAGCACTGGAAGATACCAAATTATATGCAATTGATCTTATTCTCAAAGAGTTATTGGTTACCAGAGTAGTTATTGGTAACAGCTTCTGATAGAGAAATATGAGATGACCAAATGCTGTTTCATTTTATTTATTTTTTTTGGTTTTGGGCACACCCAGTGTTGCTCAGGTGTTACACCTGGCTCTGCTCTCAGAAATCACTCCTGGCATTCTCAGTGATATAAAGATGCTGGGAACCAAACTCAGGTCTGCCATATGCAAGGAAAATGTCCTACCCACTGTGCTATCACTCCAGCCTCACATTTGTGTATTTCTTTTTAATTTTATATTTTTGGACGTGATTACAAGATGCCTTTAATGGTAGAAACAGAAATCCGAGAAGATGGATAAAAAATGGGAATACTTCAAGGAAAGATGATCTATATGCTCAAATAATATTTGTCATAGTAAACAGAAAATCAACACCCAGCTTTGCAAACATAACTTTTAAGTTCAGTATTTTCAGAAATTCCATGGTGACTTAATAAAAGATAGTTATAATTACATTTTTAAATTCTCCATAAAGTGTAATGTCTAATTAAACATTGTCATTTCTGTCATACAGGTACTGAGAAGACTTGTTTTGCCACTAGGTCCCCAGTTGAAAACTTTGTGAAGCTGTAACTCTTCTAGAAAACCCAGTCATTGTAACTAGATTTGGGCTTGAAAGCTTAATTAAAGATTCCGGCGCCTATTCAGGGTTAGAGTATGTCCAATTAAAATGAGCTGCCATTTGATTAATTGATTCTGGATGTTTCTGCTGAGCTATTATGTTTGGAACTGTCTTCCAATTAATTTTCTATCAATTTACCTGCCATACCATATCAGATGTAATGAATTCCGGAACTTCACAAACACCGAGTACCTTGTGAAATGGATCCCTCGCCTTTCTGTATGAATAAATATGCCTGAGCCTGTTTGTCTCGCTTAAGCAAACGGGGATTCTGTACCTAAATAACCATGCCAGGTGCTGCGATGGGGCTGAGTGAGCCCAAACCATTGATAGTGCCCATTACTCGCAGCCAGTCCTTCTCTGTGGCAGATGCTACTCTTCATGCAGTACGAACTGGTGCTGTGCTATGCCAAGTTCCCTCTACTTTAGTGGCAGGAAGACTTCACACTTTTAAGTGACAAGTTATTTGAGTGCTTGATTGGAATATTATTGAGGATTAATTGGGAACAATTCCATAATTTGCCCTTGGAGGAAGAATGAAATCAGGATCACCACAGGATCTCTTTAAGAGCCCAACTTATGAAAGCTTGTCTGGCTCTGTCTGGGCATATTCCATAACCACAGTCTTGTGACAGAGAATGGCAAGCGGGTAAAGGGCCTGGCTGCAGATCAAGATGGAGTAGACGATTAGCAGACATATGGGTTGGGCCCAGGCCCAAGTTAAGGGACTAAAGTATGCTTCTGAATATCATGCACCCAAGTTTCAGAGCAGAAAAAGGGGTCAAAGCAAGGGGTTTGAAAGATGAGAAAGTACAGTATCATTTACTATAGAAAGTTCCTCTTTTAGAAAAGCTCTTTGAGGACTGAGAAGAAGGATGTTTGCATGCTTAAGAAGAATTCCACTTAAAGAGGCTGCTGGTGGGAAAGCGTAGAAATGTCAGTCACCTTTGCTGATGCACAATCAATAATAAGAGCATGTTTCAGGCCAGAGATGCAGGGAAAAGTGACTCTAATTAGACTTCTTATATGTCAAATTCACAGCAGCAGTCTGGATTGGCCAAACAGGCCATATTTTGAAATTGACTGCTTGATGGTACTAATCATATTCTCTAGTCTCAAAAGCTCATGTGTGAATTTTGATTTCAGTTCTTTCTATAAGATTTACTCAAACATCTTGTTCAATGAAGCCAGAAAAAGAATAAATACAGGATGATAGCATTTATATGTGGTAATTAGAATAATTGCATGAGGGAATGCAATGGTTTAAAAGGACTTGTCTAGAACACTTTTAGATCAGGGAGTAGTGAGGAGAAGGAAAGAAATAGAGTGGGACCAGAGTGATAACACAGCAGGTAGAACATTTGTCTTGCATGTGGCTGACCCAGGTTCGGTCTCAGAATTCCATATTGGTTCTCCAATCCTGCCAGGAGTAATTTCTGAGTGCAAAGCCAGGAGTAACCCTGAGCACCATCAGGTGTGGTCCAAAAAAACAAAAACAAAAACAAAATAAAAGAGGAGGATGAGGAGGAGAAGACAGATGTAAAATAATGGGGAACAGGGGCTAAGGAGATTCAAGTGCATTGGTGTCATTAAGGAAAGACGTAACTAAATATCCAAACCACGGAGTCAACAACACTGAAATAAAAAATCCAAACCTTAACAACCAATCTTAACAAAGTGCCTGTTATGCTGGCAGGCTGCAGGAGAATTGTGGGTGGGGAGTATGGGATGGACTCTGGAAACATTGGTGGAGGGACGTTGACATAAGTAGTGGGACTGGTGCTGAAACATTGTACGTATAAAACCCAACAATAAATACCATTTCAAATAACAATGCTTTAAATAAATATAAAAAAAAGATTTACATACAAGGCACGGCAAAGTACATAAGGAGGTTCTTTATTTAGTAATATCAAAAGAGATCTTAAGAAAAGACATCACAGAAATAAATGATAATGAGAACTGTGATTCTTTCCCGCGATATTCTTGTTAATTGGGGACTATACTTCTGCAAAGGAAAATATGTATGTATGCTATGTAAAAATCAAACTAAATGTATAAAAAGAAGAGATCTAGATAATGAAGAAGTTCTGTTCATCCAAAAGCACCACTAAAATGTGAAAATACAGCCAGTAGGATAGAAGATACCTGCAATGCATTTATCAGAAACGAGTTCATTCAAAATTTATAAAAACCCCATTAGTTTATAATTTTTATTTTTCTCTTTCTTTGAACAAGACAGAGCTGTAGAAAATGGCAATAGGCTGTCAGTCATGTGGTAACGAAGGGCATTCAAATGATTAAGAAAGATTTCTAGGGCCGGAACAGTGGCACAGCGGTAGGGTGTTTGCCTTGCATGCCGCTGGCCTAGGACAAACCCTGGTTCTATCCCCTGGCATCCCATATGGTCTCCCCAGGAGTGATTTCTGAGCACATAGCCAGAGGTAACCCCCGGGCATCACAGGATGTGGACCAAAAACAAACAAACAAACAAAATTTCCTTATGGTGATTTAAAAAAATTTTTTAAATGTTTGGATTAGGGCCCGGAGTAGTGGCACAAGCGGTAGGGCGTTTGTTTGCCTTGTGCACACTAACTTAGAACAGACCCTGGTTCAATTTCCTGGCATCCCATATGATCCCCCAAGCCAGGTGCGATTTCTGAGTGCATAGCCAGGAGTAACCCCTGACCTTCACCGGGTGTGGCTCAGAAAGCAAAAAAAAAAAAAAAAGTTTGGATAAGTATTGTGTTGACTACATGTATTTTGCTTGATGTGTCAGTTATTTAAAAGGAAAAAAAAGGCGAGAGACATTAGCAACAGTAACTATAGGTGTATGGTATGTAATTCTACTCTTAGGTCTATACCCTACAAAAATGCAAGGATATATTTACCAGAAAAAACTATAGGGGTGTCTATGTACCACTCAATTCTCAATTACAAAAAAAGGCAACACAAAAAAATTACTCATAGTTTTGTATTGATATGACCATTTCCCCCAAAGACTCCTGAATTGATACAACATAAAACTAAGACTGAGAAGGATAACCTCAAAGCATGAATTTGATTCAAGTACAATAGCGGACCTTAGAAAACTGTTCTCCAAACATAACAATATTTGTACCTTTGATGCACTTCAAATGCCATGTAAATAACTTCTGAGTCCATGACAGTAGTTCTTACTTCTCCTTCAGAGTTTAGTCCCAACATATTGAGGAGTTTGCCCCATTTAAAAAAAAAAACTGTCAGTAAATGAATTTAGACTGCAAACAAAAATTGCAGAGCTGGTTGAATGAAAATCAATTCAAGGCTAATTTAAGAAGCTTCTAAGAAAAAAATGCTGAGTTTACAAACCAAAATAGAAAATGACCACTGTCACTTTTCAGCTGAAAAAAAAATGATGGATTTTTTTTTCTCCCCATCATTTCTGTGGCCACTGAACATTTGTGGGCACAAGATAAAGCATAAAGCAGGGACTCTTGACATTGAGTTTTTGATGCTGATGCAGCCAAGGACATAGGTTTAACACATCAGTTATTGTCCTGCTTTTTATCCTAATTTTCAAAGTAGTGAATGATATCTCTGAACAGTGCTATTAATGAAAATATGATGTAAATCACACATATGGAAAAGAGGAGAAAACAGGAAAAGATCAGTAAGACCCGGGGCAATAATTTAGAATAAAGAAAAGAGAGAAGGATGAATTACAATAATTTAAAACAAAGAAAAGGGAGAAGGATGAATTACAAGTATCAACAATTTTTATTGTTGATAAAACGAATTATGATAGTTGAGATTTGAAGAAAAAGAGATACTCATTGGATTGATTAACTGTTCCCCACTTATTTAGACCGTGTCATTTTTTCCTACATGTTTTTAGTATTATTGCAATACGCCTTCACTTTCCATAGTACCTTATTGGAGATCACTGTTCTCAGATCAGGAGCACCAAGAATTTTGAGAATCTTGGTTTGCAGTTCTTTAGTGTAGGCTCACAGAGTTGAATCTGGAAAAACAATCCTGTCCTCATCTATTTCAATGGCCAAATATAACTGTTTTCAAGATAAATCATATTTTAATCATGTTCCCTATTTATTTTTCTGATTTCAAACTCAAGCTATGTTTAACTCGGAAGTAAAAATATACATCTTGCCTCAGAATCTCCTCTGAGATGTGAATGAATGTCTTTCAGTGGAAAGAATGAATAAGGAAGATAGGCAGTGCAGTGGTTTCTTTCATTCAAGAGTAATAATGGAAGGACTAGCTCCAACTTTAAACTCAAAAAAAAACCTCAACAACCTCAATAAATTTTATCAACATTGGCTGAACTATATATAGTAGCACATTAAAACAGAGTACATACTTTAATCCAACTTGAACATATGCTCATCTATCCACAAATCTTATTTGTAGAAATTAATTGAATAATTACAAATATTAGGACTAAAAGGAGAGCACAGTTAAGGCACTTGCCTTGCACATGGCCAATTCCATTGCAATCCTCAGCACCACATGGCCCTTCAAGTACAGTCTGGAGTAACCCCTAGTACCACTGTGTATGATGACAAGACTCCTCGAATTTTAAATAAGTTGAGCATTCAAATATTTAAGCCATCAAATAATTTAAAGTATTCAAGAAAATAATTATGTCAAGCATATCTACATTATTGAATATTCTGATGCTTTATAGCTGCAGTATAATAATCAGAATAACTGATATTTGAAATATTCTACAACAATTTTATATATATCTTGCTAAAAATATTTACAAACAAGAAAGGACAGGAGTAAAACTTTACCCAAAATGGGAGAGAAGTGGACACAGGAGAAGGGATTGGTGATGGAATTTTGTATGATTGAAACTCAATCAGGAATAACTCTATAATTCACAAGTAAGTCAATAAAAATGCTTTTTAAAAACAAAAGTTTTTTTTGACAAAAGCTACTAAACACAGAGATAATAAAAGACTGACTCGCAGTCTTTTACTGCAGTATTGTATTGATTAAAAAATCACATTTTGGGGGGGTCAAAGAGCTAGTAAAATGGGTAGGGCTCTTGCTTTGCACATGCCCGACCCAATTCCCTGCTCAGGTTCCCTGAGCCTGCCAAGAGTGATCTTGTTCTCTGAGTAAACTCAGAGCACAGTTAAGTATGGCCCCCAAAATAAACAAATAAGTATTTCCATGTCATTTGAAATATTACTATTAATGCCACGGTGTCTGGATTGAAAACATTTTTATTAGGAGAAAAGGTTATGCTGAAAAATGACACTTATTCTTTGTGACTACATTTATCTCACTCATTTGTCCCAATACTCAAATACAAATGATAGTCATTCTGCACACTTGAAAATACAAATTAGCTATAATTATTTTTAAGATGGATGGGTGAACTGCAAATTAAACTCTTGAACTATAAGTAAGGGGAATGAAATTACCCTTCAAATTTTTTAACTAGAAAACAATTGTGCTGGAGTAAAGCAGAGAACACCCAGTCACCTGATGAGCTACTGACTCTCAGGGAAGACTTATTGTGCATGTTCTTGAAGGTATCAATTCCATGTTGGGAAGCATCTGGCATGGGAAAGTTTCTTCTCCATCCAACAAGTACTGATATTGGGCATCCAATATACAAGCCCAATTTCCTGGAGAAAGAGGTAACCCCAGGCTAGGGGAGATCTCATTTCAGAAGAGAAGTCTTCTCCATGGTGAACAAATAACACAATCCCCAATCCTGCTAAGAATGTGGTACATAGTGTAACTGTCCAGATTGTGAAGCCACAAATTGGAATAAGGGAAAACAAGAAAAGTAGATTTAATTTCGACTTTAGCAGTTGAAATTAAAAACAGAAATGTTACAGTAATTCTGAATCTTACAGCAAAGCATCCATAAACTGGAGACATATTAGCAGGAGTCACTAGAAGATGCTAGGAACCATCAGAAGCTAAGACCTGATCCTACTTTTCACCACCTCTGCTTAAACCCAGGTCACCATTATCTCTCAGAAAGAAAAATGCTGCTTCTACCTTATTCCCTCTACTCATAGCCTCAGAGCATCAAGAATGTAGAAAATATGATTTTTCTTAGTTCCTCCTTCAACCTACTGAATGAATGTTTCATTTCTCACTGTGAGGATAGATAACTAACTCGACTTTTCACATGATTCTTTCCTCTTACTTGGTCTCTCTACCAGCTACTGTGTCTTGTCTTTGATTCCTGGCCACTTAGCACTTAATTCCAATGCCTGCAGCATGTTCCCTCCACAGGAAATGCTCTTCCTTTCCTTTGGAGTGAACATCTATTGAAACGAGGTTCTTCTTGCCAGGAGAAATCTCTGACCAGCCAGTTTGAACTAGAAGATCTCAAGTCAAACAACCAGCAACCTATCTTACTCTGCTACTCACTGTGTTATAGATGCTGACACTAAATCTATGCACGTGAGTGCATTTATATGTGTATGTCTACGTACATGTCCAAATACACATATATTGGTTTTTTACTGTTTATTATTTTATTGGCTTTTTCTTGTCCTTTACACTTAAATAGACATCCAACAGGGTAAATAACTTACTTTTTAATTTTAGAAGCACTTTATTAAATTAGCTCCAACTATTGCTGAATTTGGGCTGGTTTTAGTTTATATGTGTATACATATACATGCACATATATGCAGATATATATCAACTTTGAGTCCATATAATTTAGAAGTCTGAACTTTTAAATTTAACATCCAGGGCAAAAGTATCTCCATCTAGAATTTGATTTTTTTTGTCAATTCTGAGTTGTTCAATAGGAACATAAATGGACAAATTGATATTTTGTATGTATGACTGCATTAATTTTGCTGGGATGATTTCCTAAGAAAGTGGTCTACTCTTATACAAGTAAATCAGGGTCCCCACAAGTATCCCATTTTTCTTCTATATGTGCTTTTCTTTTACTGTCATCACACTAATCAATCCCCTCCTTAGTCATTATGAGTAATCAGGAGGGAATTGTAGATACAGACTTTCACTAATAGTAGCTACAACTTCTTTTCCCAGAGATCTTTCTTTCTGCCATGTCTTTGGAGATTTTGATGGTCTAAATATAACAGAACATATAATAATAATAAAAGATTTGTTATAAACATAATAAAAGATTTCATGTCTTATAATAAAAATTTCAGGCCCTAGTCAAAAGTATCACAAAAGTGCTTCATTTCTGAGGGAGAGAGAATTCAGTAATCCAAGGGGAATGGTATTTATCTAACTTTTTAAACATTCAAGTTATGTAGTCATCATAAATTTGAAAACATGTGGGAATGCTAAAAGCCTGTCTAACAGCCTTAAACAAAAGGAGAGAATCTCTCAGATCCTTATTAAAATTATAACATCTGATTGATGGCAAAAAACTCAATTTTGTTCTAACATAGTTTTCTAATACCATAATCATACTTCTATCCATTGTGACTACCTGGAATCATATTAAAGGTCCATCTTCCTATCAGAAACAATATATCTAACTTCCATTTTCTATGAAGTTAAAATTCATACCAAGGATGAAGGGTCACACACAGGCAAACAACAGAAAATTTCACTGAAAAATGCAAGGGCTGTTTCAACCTTCTCCATTTTCAAGAATAGTAAGGCTATTTCCAAGTACTGACAGGTTTTAAATTGCCATAGATTTGTTGTGACCATCTCTCTCTCACACTCTCTCTCTCTCTCATAATTCAAGAAATATCTATCTTAGTTTCCTGACTATCTAGCATATTATTAAAAGAATAGCTCTGTACTCATTATTTTCATACCCTTAAATCAGTCATGTGGCCACAAGATTATGATTAAAATTATATTAAAGTGCCTTCCTCACAGAAGTTACTCATTAAACATTTACTGAGCGAAAGAAAGAAAAATATAAAAAATAATTAGTACATTCATTAGTACATTCATTAGAAATTCCTAATGGGCCTTAGTCAAATGTATCCAAAAAAAGCTTCACCCTCTGCAGTGAAAGAGGGTTAATAAAATGCAGTTCATTCTTCCAAGGTGAATGGTATTTATCTAAATTTTATTCTAAAACCTAACTCTTTAATGTGCCTAGACATAATTTCTGATTGTCACTTATCCTGCTTTACTGGATCACTGGATCTTATTTACATAAAAATATATAAAAGTAATCTAGTAAGAGTTAATTCCTATAACTCCACAATTGATAAGTTCAGTAATTAGCAAAATTTTAAAATACACAGGGGCCAGAGAGATCATACAGATAATAAAATACTTGCCTTTGTGGCTGACCTCAGTTCAAATCCTTAGCACCATACATGGTTCCCTGAGCACTGTCAGCAGGATTGATGGGTGTTTCCCTAAGCTCCCTCCACCCCAAAAAATTATAAAAATAGATCTGACTAAGGCCAGAGAGGTGGTGCAAGTGGTAGGGTGTCTGCCTTGCACACACTAACCTAGGAAGGACCACGGTTTGATCTTCCACTGTCCCATCTGGTCCTTCAAACCAGGAGTGATTTTTGAGCACATAGCCAGGAGTAACCCCTGAATGTCACTGGGTGTGGCCCCCAAAAAACAAAAAAAAAATCTGACCTTAAAATATGTAGATATAAGCCCAAAAGATAGCACAGTGGTGTTTGCCTTGCAAGTAGCCGATCCAGGACCTAAGGTGGTTAGTTCGAATCCCAGCGTCCCATATGGTCCTCCGTGCCTGCCAGGAGCTATTTCTGAGCAAATAGCCAGGAGTAACCCCTGAGCACCACCGGGTGTGACCCAAAAACAAACAAACAAAAATATGCAGATATGTGGTATGTATACATATACATGCATACATATATGTATATATATGTATATTTATGTGTATATACATATAAATATACCTCCTAAAGAGGTTTACTCTCAAGCCTGTAAGTACCAGATGAAATAAAGGAACATGTGGAGAGGAGTAAGAAGTAGGTGTCAGAGGAATGTTTTGAACAGTGCCCCCGCCTCCCAGGCAGAAATACTGTGACATAGATCAGGCCATGGCTTTCTACTGTACTGCTTTCTTTCTCTTTGTCCTATTGGCCTGCATTGACAGAGTTGCCTAGAATTCTTTGGAGGGATCATTAACTCCTCTGAAAATGAAGAGAAACTTCTCATATATCAGATGAGAAGGACACATGTTAAAAGAAAGTGAAAAAAAATATTTGCAATATTTTGAATGTGTAGTCAACCACAAAGCCTTCGGAACCATGTCACTTTAACCATCTAAACCTCAGTGATCTCTGTAGAGCAGATTACCTGTTTTACAAGTTACTTCTAAGGAGTTAAAATATCTGGTACAGTCTGAAAATTAGGTTCGCAGTAGATGGCAGTTCATTTCCATCATCATTATATTTAAAGTTGGTGTTATCTTGCTGTCATACAATCAAGTAACAAACTTGTAAGAAGAGGAACTTACCCACGAAGAGTTGGCTGTTGAGCTGTAAGAGGACATGCCCATCTGCTGGGGCAGGCTGAGTCTTTGGAGTGAGCTGGTCCACCTGGATGGATGCTTCTTGCATGTTCCTTTCCACCCTCACCTGGTGCCACTGGTTGTCATTGAAGTGAGTTGGTGATTGCACCGAGATTTCCAAAGGCCCATTGCCCACATCAAATGAAAAAGTCACTATTGATGGAGCTAGAAATGTCAAACATGGAGATTATTCAGGTTAGTTTACATGCTGTGAGCTGAGTCTTTACCATTCTTAAGCTAACAATCGTTCAATGTTACATCTATGGTTGAGTTATACAGAAGGTACAAATAACATCAGTATAGAACAGCCAAAGAATGTGTTCATTTAAAGAACTGAGTTCATTTTTCAGAGTGACAAATAAAAACAAGCTATTTACTTATCCCAAATAAGAAAGCTAAGTGGCATTGGCATTTTATTAATATATAATGATTCAATGTGTATATAAACTTAAAATATACAATTCATATTACCAACTATGAAAACAATCTGAGTATACCAAAATAATATGACTAGTTGATTTAATTAATTTTGTTAATTAATTGGACACAGTTTTGAGGAAAATTTTGATTGTTTTCACTTGAAACTCTTCTTAAAAGATCAGAGGAATAGTACCACGGTTAAGTGCCTGCCTTGCTTGCAACTAACTCAGTTCAATTCTCAGCATTCCAGGAGTGATGCCTGGGCACAGAGCCAGAAATAGACTCTTGCTAGCCCCATAGTATCACTGGATGTAGCCTCAAATAAATAAATAAATAAATAAATAAATAAACAAGCCAACCCCTTCTTAAAATGGTTCCAGAGAAATTTTTTCTGATATTAGCATGTTAAATATCAAAAAGCAATTTTGCAAAAATGTTAAAGACTAGAGACTTTTCATCAAGAGGACACAAAAAAAGTCTCAGCTGATAAAGAAGAAACATAAGACTATCCAAATCAATGAAAGATCTCTACTAACTAGGAACCCCACCCCTCCACACCTCTGCCAGCCTTTCTTGATAAAGGTGACTTACAGCGTAACTCTATTCGTATGAAGTCAGTAATTCCCAGGTTCTCTAAAAATACCCCAGATGAGGCTGTTGTCTTAAAAAAGAAGGACACATCAGCACTAAGTTCTCCATGCAGAGTAGGAAAATGAAGGTAGGACGCTTCAGTATTGAAGGATGCTGAATTCCAAAAGGATCCTGTAGTGTTTAGTATATTTTAAGAGAAAACAAAAACAATGATCAAATAAAATAAGTGACAGAAAGTACACCTTCTGGTTTTAGCAGTATTACTGTTAAGGTAGTGCTAATTTATACCAACATGTTTTCCCCTTTTTCCATGTACTATACAGTTACAGGATATGAGCCTACAATTAGAAATTTTACAAGGATCAAAATTCTGGATTTCTTCCAAAATGCACAAGAAAGGTCTGAATCCTCTAATTCACATAAGAAAAGCAGCCCTAATCAAAATACCATCCTCTGCCAAGGAGAAATGAGAAGAATTGGCCAAACATTCATTTAAAAAAAGACTTCATTTTTGTTCTAACTTGAGAATTTAAACACCTACATGACTTTGAATAACAAAAATCCTTAAGTAACTCAAAGCGCTTTTTAGTCTAACACTTCTAACACACATACTTCACAGAGTTCTATTTTCAACAAACTGTTTTCATTAATGGGCCCTGTAATTTCCCAAACTGAGATTGGCGTTCTAAATATTCTCATATAATTAAAGATCAAGATACTGCTTCTTCCTGCCAAGCTGATAGTCTTAATAAAATGTCTTCTCATTCAAAGGTGTCTTTTGCTTTGCTTATGATAGCGCTGCAGATAAACAATTGGAAAGTGGTTTTCAAGAAGTTTTGAAATGCTTAAAAATAAAGGAGGAATGATTCCAAGGTAAGGGTATAATTTAAGAGATCTGGAAAATATTTAGGGAATTATAAAATTAATTCGATTTCTCTCCAAATGGAATTTATCTTCATTATCTCATTCATTTATTTGATTCTACATGCAACTTCTTTTTAAAAAATACTGTGGGCCATAAATGAAAAAAATGCAAAATAAAATATGAATATGAATATCATGGCATGTGACAGGAGTAAAATCCAACTGGAACGATGTGTGGGTGATGAACTTCATTGTCAGAAAAATGAACTATTGTTACCAGCAAGTTCTTGACACATCAAGTACACACACACACACACACACACACACACACACACACACACACACTGGCGTTTAACAATTGCTCCACATGAAATCACACCAATGGATAAAATTCCAGCTAAATTACCTTCCTAGAAGAAAGAATATTGATTCTCTGATGTGAGAACACAGTAGAGTTCAAAACAATAGCTCATTACGTTCACTGAGAACAAACTTATCCAACTAGAGTTTTAAAAAACTCTCAAACTTGACGCTCCTTCTACTGAGATTTACATTTATTTTCTATCAATTCTGGACCAAACAGTATTGAACCCTTTTTTTTTTTTCTGTTTCTCTTCTGGAATTGACTGAGATATCAATTCTCAGTTCACATGTGGCCCATTTTTATGGCTGAATTTATTCAGCTGTGAAGACTTGAGGAATCCCCCTCCAGTCCCCACCCTCCCACCCACCAAAGTCAAATGAAAGGTTGATTTAGATGTGGGGGTCAAGTCTATTCCTTTTCCTCCCTTTATAGTAGTTTTACGCTTAGAAATTTTGATCTTTAGTAAAGAATGCTGGGCCGGTGAGGTGGCGCTAGAGGTAAGGTGTCTGCCTTGCGAGCGCTAGCCAAGGAAAGACCACGGTTCGATCCCTGGGCGTCCCATATGGTCCTCCCAAGCCAGGGGCAATTTCAGAGCACTTAGCCAGAAGTAATCCCTGAGCATCAAATGGGTGTGGCCCCCAAAACAAACAAAAGCAAACAAACAAACAAACAAAAAATAATGCAAAGGAAAGTACAAAATATTAATTCACTGACCACCCAGTGTTTGGTGCTTTTAAAAATTCTGACCTGGCCAATTTTCAGAAGGCACTTCTGGTGAAATGTTTGATAAATAAAAATGAAAAGATAGTGATAATTTTAAATTATGGACTCTTTTTTATTAATAATTTTTATTTTGACCAAAGTGGATTACAAATCATTCACAGTAGTATTTTAGGTACAGAGTGGAGGTACATTACAAATTATTTCAATGTCTAAATTAGATATTACTTGAAGACATAATATTTCATTTGTGTCACTTTTATTTCAAAAGTAGCCCCCAAAAGTATCCTGAAGAAAGCTGTGGGAACTATCTGGAGCAGAAGAGCCATTTTCTGAATAGCTGTTATCTTTGCAGTAAATGTTTTATAGTAATGAAAACACTTGATTACCTGGGGTAGTTTAAACACCCTAGTAGTTTAACGCATGTAAAATGCGTTAGTTACAGAACCAAGTTTGTCTAGTTGTTGCCTTATTCCACAGATTTTCCATGGGCAAGAAAAAAAATGAAGTGGGAAGACTATATTGGAGTATAAAATCCCCACTCATTCAGAAACAATTATAAAGAAAGCAAAGGCCAATATTTCTAAGATCAAATAATAGTCACGGTATAGGCCATCTTTGCTCTTTTTCATTTGTGCCTCGAAAGGCCCCAGGAGACTGTGGGTAGCCTGAAAGAAGGCTGGCAGAGCTGAGGCCAGCAGGCAGCCAGCAGCAGGAGAGATGCAGCCTTTTGAAGGATTCGTTCATTTGCCTGGTTACAGATCCCTGAGCTGCAGTGGCAGCGGACCCGAATGCAGTTTGAGCTGCATGAATTCCAGCCAGAAGGGGAAGGATCCCTTTCATCATCCCAACAGGAACAAATCATGATGTTTTATTCCAAGTGATTAATTACGAGTGTTGAATACTTCATGACCATAATTATTCAAGGAAAAATTTTCAATTAGATGCAATAGAACTGACCATCCCACCCGGTATCTCTGGATATTGGTTCCAGGACATCAGGTACAACCAAATTCATGGATGCTCTTTTTATCATGTGGAGGGTTCACCTGTAATCTGTGTGCAGTCTGCTGCATTCTTTGAGGCATTGCTACAGTACTTTCAAGACCTAATACACTAGAAATGCTATGGAAATGGCTGTTGCTGGGTGATGTTTCAAGAATAATGTCAAAGATACCCCCTGGTCTTCAGGGCCAGGTTTGGCAACTGGGCTCTGGGGGGAGAGGGGAAGAGGGAAACTCCTCCCGTATTCATACTGTATCCTCTGAAGCAGTGTCTTTTCTTACTAAAACTCATTTTTTTAATTTATAATTTTTGAATGAAAACAGGGAGCAAGTGTTACAGAAGACTGAACACCACAACAACAATGGATAGGAACCTCTGGTAGAGACTCTATCCTAGACCCTGACCTATAACCTGCGCAAATACCAAGATCGCTAGATACAGTGGCTTGATTTTCTCACACACAACCGAGAGGAAACTTTCCTGGCATCACAAAAAAGCCTTTGGGATGGGGTAATGAGTATATATGGAGCCAGGAGTTGATCCTATGATGGTATGCTTCAAGGATGGAGAAACCCTGAATTTCTTAGGCCACGGGAATTCCCTTTCTTCCCTAATGCTTACTATGCTTATGAAAAAAAAAAAGTGGGGGGAACGCCAAACCCTACCACTCCAGCACCTATACTTGTTTTGTTTTGATTTGTTAGTTTTTGACTTTATTTTCCTTCTCTTTCTTCTTCCACTTTTCTCTTTTTCACACTTGTGGTTATTATTTAGAGATTTATTTTTATTTTTATTTGCTGGGTCCATTTTTTTTCTTTTTTCTTCCATTTTTCTTTTTTTTCTTTTCTCCTTTCTTTTTTTTGGTAGTTGTCACCAAATATTTTTTCTCCCCTTTTTCTTATCCTTTTTATCTCCAATGACGGTGGAATGGATGCTCAATATACAACAAACTGTAAAGTGGAGACCAGTTGCACTGGCATACTGGGGGGTAGAGGAGGGAGATGTGGGATGCATGCTGGGAATAGGGGCAGAGGGAGGACAGCACTGGTGGTGGGAATGCCCCTCATTCATTGTCACTATGTACCATAAATGATGCAGTGAAAGATTTGTAATGCACTTTGGTCACAATAAAAAAAAAATATACCAAGCCTAGGGCCAGCCAGAGAGATACCATGGAGATAGGGCATTTGCCTTGCATGCAGAAGGACAGTGGTTGGAAACCTGGCATCGCATATAGTCCCCTGAGCCTGCCAGGAGTGATTTCATAGCGCAGAGCCATGTATACACACACACACACACACACACACACACACACACACACCAGGTGTGATCCCCAAGTGCAGAACCAGGAGTAAACTATATTTACAATTGAAATTGTCTCTAATCAAAAATAATTTTGATAGTAATAATTAAGGTATCACTTATAATAATCAAGTAGTTACTTCCTTTGACTCAACTCCCCCCTCACTTTGACCGTACTCCCCCAAACACACATTTTATTTCATTGTTTTAGTGGTTTTACAAATAAAGATTTGGTATGTTCAAAAAATAAAAAAAGAAAAGAGACTGGCTGTATCTGACACAAATGCAATGACTTATGGTCCAACATGTAGTTTATGTTTCAATTTGAGGTTGGTTGATATCAGGCAAGTATCTCATCTGCTGAACTTTTCTCCACACAAAGAAAGATTTCAACAATACGATGTGCTAAGACCACTGTTTTGTTGTTATTGTTGTTTGGAGCTACACTGGACTGGTAGTTGAGGAACTACTAGCTCAATGCTCAAGGGAACTTGTGATGTCAGGAATTAAATCCAGGCCTCCAACATGAAAGAGTTGAGCCATCTCCCCAATCCCACTACGGTTCTTTTGAAAAGCACTTAGTTGGTGTGTGGTTAATATATGAAAACATAAAATAGGTAATGCAAAGAACTCAATGAGTTTAGGAACACTACCTTTCTTGAAAGAGGATAAAATTAAATGAAATATAGAAATGCCAAGTCAAGCTTGCTCTTTAAGCCCATGTTCTTCCTTCAATGCGTATTTCACTTGTTTGTCTCTGTTTCTTAGTTGGCTTGTCATTTTTCACTTTGAAGAAGCCTGTGTTCTCTCTTGTACACGTACCTCTTCTTTTTCTCCTCTTGTACCTTGTAAGTTTCATTTTTTCAATCATCTTTATAAGTTTCATGCATCTTTATAAGTTTCATTATATACCTATGTTGGAAAGGAAGAAAGGAAGGAAGGAAGGAAGGAAGGAAGGAAGGAAGGAAGGAAGGAAGGAAGGAAGGAAGGAAGGAAGGAAGGAAGGAAGGAAGGAAGGAAGGAAGGGAGGGAGGGAGGGAGGGAGGGAGGGAGGGAGGGAGGGAGGGGAGAGGAGGAAGGAATAAAGGGAGATAGAGAGGGAGGAAGGAAGGAAGGAGGTGAGGGAGGAAGGAAGAGAGGGAGGAATGGAGGGAGAAAGGGAGAAAGGGAAGGAGGGAGGGAGGAACAGAGGGAGGGAAGAACAGGAGAAAGGGAATAAGGGATAGAAAGAGAGAGGGAAGGAAGGAAGAGAGGGAGAGGGGGAGGGAGGAAGGATAGAAGGAAGGAAAGATAGAAGGAAGGGAGGGAGGGAGGGAAGGAGGGAGGGAAGAAGGATAGAAGGAACGAAGGAAGGGAGGGAGGGAGGGAGGATGGAAGGAAGGAAAGAAAGAAGGAAGGAAGGAAGGAAGGAAGGAAGGAAGGAAGGAAGGAAGGAAGGAAGGAAGGAAGGAAGGAGGGAAGAAGGGAGGAAGGGAGGGAAGGAGGTAGGGAGTTCCAAACCAAGGGATAATTTATTAGCCACCTCAATCTTCCTAAATGCAAAATACCATATTTAAAGCTAAAGAAATTCTGTATATAGTCACATATGCACATACTCATGATGTGAGGAATTCAATCCAAGTTTTAGTCACCAAATCAGTTTTTTTCCATTACAATTTTTTATTCTGAGATAATTTCTGACTTCCATGCAGTTATTAGAAATGGCAGAAAGAATCTAAATTTCTTTACTTAATTTCACCTAGTGGGAACCAGTTCATTATCAAGGATGGCAACATTGACAGAATCACCATGCAGAGATTTCTCTCCCTGTCAGCAAGTATATTCCTCATCCTTTCCTTTCCTGTTACACTTTTTTTTTGTTGCTATTCTGTTAGTTTCAGAACAACACTTAGCAGTACTTAGGGTAACCATATGGTGCCAGGAATCAGGTTATCACCTATACAAGGCATGTGCTGGACAGTAGAAGGGATAGCGACAGCAAAATTTAACTCTTCACCTGTTGAAAAACGTCTAAATGGTTTCTAAGTCTTCAGTTACTTCAAATACCGCTGCTATGAACAGTTAGGTGCAAGTGTAAAAATGTAAGTTTACAGTTCTCTGGAATAAAAGCCCAGGGGTACAATCGCTGAGCTAATATCAGAGCCCCCTGTGTTTTCTTTGCAATGAAAACTCTTTTCCAGAGGGGCCATGTCCTATTTGTACATTTCTACTTGCAACATTTGAGAAGTCCAGCTTCTCTGATCCTGGCCAGAACTTGGTGATGTTTCTAGTTTTGCTTTGCTTGTGACCACTTTGAAAGTCATGCTGTGGAGACTCCTGGTTTTGCCTTGTATTTAATGGCTAAATATCCTTCAGGCACTTATTCAACATCGGCAGTGTTCAGCGACAGCTCCCATGTCTCTTACTCATGCAATGGTTTACACAAGACTGCTTATCACTGAATCCTCTCCAGGTCTTTCTCTTTCCCCCTTTGGATTCATTTTCTTTTTTTTAATTTAAAAATGTCCATTTAAACCATTGTATTTTACCAAGTTATGCATAGTTGTATTTTAAACATAATGTTTCAGGGCTAATCCCACCACGAGTATTAACCTCCCTCCACCACCACCAATGTTTTCAGAATCCATCCCATGTCTCCACCCTCCACCTCAGCCTACCATCAGAACAGGTAGCTTAAGTTTGGTTTTTAAAGTTTGGGTCTCATCATTTTACTGTTGTTGACTGACTCTTTCTTTGATATTTAGTACTGTCCTTTCTTAACCATGCCAATGCACCTGAAGTCCTTTAGATCTTGTCTTGTAATTTTGTATGCATCTTTTCCTCCTTCATTCAATTTCTTCCCTTCTCTTCACTCTATTCTGGGGCGTACAGTGTTCTTGACAACCCCCAATTAAGCCATTGCATTTCTTTTGCATATAAGTGATATCATCTTGTATTCATCCTCCTTCTTCTGATTAACTTCATTTAGTATAATACCTTCTAGCTTCATCCATGTTGCAGGAAATTACATGATGGCATCATTCCTTACAGCTATGCAATATTCCATTTTATATGTATCACATCTTCCTGATCTACTCATATGTTGTTGGACATCTTGATTGATCCCAACTCTTAGCTATTGTACTGAGGTGCTGCAATCAATAGTAGTGTGTACACATCCTTTTGGATGAGTGTTTTTCTGTCTTGGGGATAAATACCCAAAAGCAGAATTTCTGGGTCATATAGCAAGCAGTTTGATTCACTGAGAACCCTCCATACTATTTTCCATAGGAGTTGAACTAGACATCATTCTGAGGCTTTTCTTCTACAAGCAGGGAAACAACGTGGGGAGTTCCCAGGATTTCTTCCCAGAAGGACATCAGTCATTTCCAATTAGGGTTCCTCTAATAAACACACTTGACTCTTCCTCTTTAAAGCCCCTCTGGGCCAATTAGTCAAATGGAAGATGATGGCTTGAACATAAGTTTTGAAGGGAGGAAATAGTTGGTTCACAGAATCCATATTTCTATGAGATTGCTTGTTTTTTCCTTTCCCCTCTAGCATTTGAAGGTTCTTTATATATCCCCGAGACTCATCCTGTGTTGGTTATGTGGTTTGCAGTTATTTCTCTCAGCCTACAGTCTGTCATTGCATCTCCTCTGACAGGAACTTTCAGAGTAAAAATTTATTTTGGGAGAGTCTAATTTATCCATTTTTCCTTTTATGGATCAGATTTTTTATACCAAATGTATATACACTGCCTAGGCATAGTGCAAAAATTGCATGCAACATTTCAATGAGCCCTTTCTTAAAAGTAAAACTTTTTTTAAAAGTTCAATTGCTGATCAGAGGGACATTTTATATGCTCAAAATATCTTTGAACACTTACCAATTGACACCAAAAATAAGCTGATAAAAGTTGTTGACATAAATTAAACTATTAGGACACAAAAATCTACATACTGTTTAAAAGACTAGTCTTCAACTATTAGTTCATAGGAATGGGAAGGTTGAAAACTATTGGTCTACCAACTTAGTTATAACTGTCAGTCTGTGTGCTAGTATGTTGTGCTGGTCTCATCATATCTCTCTAAAACATCGCCCATTTGTGAGTTTAATAAATAGTTGTTGAAAGAGATAAGATTTCCTTTATCACACTAGCGAGCAGAAAGCTTAGATCTCCTGAGCCCAGTTTGTTCAATACTTTGGTAAATGTCCAAAAAGGTTAAAGAACATGAGCTTCTAATTCACTGGCTTTTCTTCTGTATCATTATTATTTTTATTTTATTTTTATTTCTTCTAGATTATTACTTCCATGATTATTTTTAATTCTTAGTGAATCTTGATTGGAATCAATAGCAGAAAGATAAAATTGAAGAACAGAAAAGCCTGGCTAAAGAGAATCACAGTGTGTTGTTTTTATATTCATGTGTAGATGTAAGAAAAATATAAATAGCTACTTGTAGACATTTTCTTAGAGCAAACAATGCTTTTTTTCTTTCCTACTCCCTACTTAATGAGTAGGTAGAGCAAAAAATAAAGCAAACCTCCTGGAAATAAAATAGAAATATTTCAGAAATTCTTTCAAAATTAGAATAAAATAGGAAGGAAAATAGAAGTGACTTTTATAATCAAAGACTTTTTTTTATACAATGATATCCCAATTGTCTTAATACCAACACAGAGGTGGTACGTATGTAGATACTTTAATTATTTCAACACACATTTATTTTAGAAGTTGAAGGAATTTGGGGACAAGCTTACTTACAATCCTTTCAGTCTAGGTGTAAGAGGTACAAAATAGTAAATGAAATGACTAGAGTTGATATATGTTTCACATTGTGTTATTAATCAGGACTCTGAAGGTGAGAATGAAGTTGAAAAGTGTGCAGAGTTGAACCAGGCACCAGAAAAAGGATCCTTCCAAGTGTGACATTCTATTTTAAGTAACCTATTTTCTTTAATCTAAGAAACTGAAATATTTAATATACAAAGGAGCACATATTATAAATTCAAGACACAGTCGTTCTCACCTTCTTTGGTATTTGCCCAAATGAGTTGAAAATGTATGTCCACACACATCAAAAAAAAAAAGGCACAATGATATTTATAGAAGCATTATTCATAATTGCCAAAAGATGGGCAGTAACTAAGGTATTCTTTTGAAGGTCAATTAAAGGAAAAATCTGTGGTATTTCCAGACAATGGAATATTTGTGTGAGCTAATGGAATATTAGTGAGACTAAAAGAAGCAAAATATTAAAACATGAAAAAGTGACAGAAACCTTAAGTATATTTTCTTCACAATTCTTACTAGTAATATCATATTACTGCCATTTTTATTTATTTATTTATATCTCCACCACCTACGAAAGAACACAAGCTCCAAGGTTCCAGGGAAATAGACATATTTTTCTATTTTATTTACTTTTATCCTCCCTCCCTACCTAATTTTCTCATCATATCTCTCTAAAACAGCACATTTATGAGTTTAATAAATAGTTGTTGAAAGAGATAAGATTTCCTTTATCACACTAGCGAGCAGAAAGCTTAGATCTCCTGAGCCTAGTTTGTTCAATACTTTGGTAAATAATTAGAATGAGAAAATGAGGTTGTGTGGGGGACAAGGAAGAGAAAGGGAAGAGAAAGAGAAAGATGGGTAAAAGGAAAGAATTTTTGTTCAGAGTGATCATTTAGGGTTGGGTCCTGAAATGAGATAAAGTGATAGGCATCATGTAACAATATTGCACACTACACAGGGTCTAAAAGTGGTGGGGAAAAGAGAGGAGAGGAGGGGAGAGGGAAGGGGAGGAAGAAAGGGGAGAGGAGGGGAGGGGAGGGCAGGGGAAGGCGGGGGAGGGCAGGGCAGGGGAGGGCAGGGCAGGGCAGGGGGGAGAGAGAGAGGGGGGGAGGGAGAGAGAGAGAGAGGGAGGGAGGGAGAGAGAGAGAGAGAGAGAGAGAGAGAGAGAGAGAGAGAGAGAGAGAGAGAGAGAGAGAGATGTCTACCCAGAGGCAGGCAGTGAGGGTGGGAAACTGGGGACATTGGTGGTGGTAATTGTGCATTCATGAAGGGTGTTGGACATTGTATGATTGAAACTCAAACTGAACAATTTTGTATCTGTGGACAACAAAAAAACAAAAAAGCTGTATTATGAACAACCTTGTGTTTAAACAACACTGTGTTTAAATAAAGAACTGGTTCCAAGGTTGTTCATATATATATATATATATATATATATATATATATATATATATATATATATATATATATAGATATATATATATATATATACACACACACACAAAAAGATAATGTAAAGGGAGAAACTTCCAAGGAATTAAATAAAGTAATCCATGGAGATAAAATTAAATGGAAAAATAAAAATTGTCCCAATGTTAGAAGACAATTGGGCACAGAACAACTTGCAAAATCATAAACCTATCTGTTAAAAGAAATTGATTCTCAATATGTTGCCAGACAAATGGAAAGGAACTCTCCCACTCCACTCTCTCAAACAGAAATTAACCAAATTGCCAGTCAATACCTTTCTCTAGACTCAGAATGTAACTTCTGCAAAGCTGTTTATTGTCTACAAGGACCTTTGATTATTTAATGCATTCTGGGCAGCTGTGGTTTTTCAGACAGCTGAGCACGTCAATGCCGCCTGCATGAAGAAACTCATTTCAATGACAAGATCTTAGAGCATGAAACTAGAATCTTATCTAACAATGTAGGTTTGGGAGATGCCTTGAATAAACATAATTAATTGAGGAGAGATACATCGAACAAAGTAGCCTGAAACTTTCAGATGTCAATGAGTCAAAAATACTCCTAGATGGAACTGGGAGCAGGCATCTAGATAATGTTTGCAACAATTCTTTCAGCAGCTTATAAAATACATATAAAATGTATGGACGTGTGCATTTCACACTACATCACATCCTATTTATGGCAAATTTAGTTATCTGGACACAACACTGAGATGCATTCTTGTTATCTTTTTTTTGCGGGGGAGGGTTAGGCCATACTCGGCAGAACTCAGGAGGTTACTCTTGGCTCAATTCTAAGGAATCACTTCTGGCAGGCTTGGAGGACCATATGGAATGCCAAGGGATTTAACTCAGTCTGGCTGCATGCAAGGCAAATACCCTCCATGCTGCTCTATCACTCTGGTCCAAAGTTACTGACGTTTAGGATGATTATTCCTTAAACTTTCAGTCAGAAAAAGCAAGTATTCTACAAGGTGGAAAAATAAGTTCTCAAATTTCTCTTCAGCAACGTTAGATTACCAGAAAATTAAGGAACATTAAGGAACACTTTGTACATATTTCTAACAGGAGGAAAGTGTGTTCAAACTCCTCTCTCCCTACTTCTCTTCCTCCTCCCCTTCTCTCTGTCTCTCTCCATCTATCTCTCCTTTCTTAAGTATAATAAAGACAATCATGCTCGCTTCGGCAGCACATATACTAAATTGAGATGATACAGAGAACATTAGTCCCTGTACAAGAATTATAAAGACAATAAATAGACTAATACCTTAAAGTTTGAAAGAACTCTAAAAAGAAATCACATATAAACCTTTGGGAAGGAAATAAAAATCAAATATTCCTTCCTCAGAAATGGATATAACTGAAAACTCTCAAGGAAAGCTGGGCAGGAAAGCTGGCTGCATTTCCAAGAGCAGATCAAACTGAGGTTACAGGTACAAACTGGTCACAATCACCAAGCACAGCCTCAAATGTCACACCAGTTTCTAAAAAATTTTTATTTTAAAACCCTGAAAATTTACAAGAGGCATAGAAACAACTAACCACACACACACACACACATATACACACACATGCACACACACACACACACACACACACACACGAGTGTTCACAGACACCTACGTCATAATCACCAAAAAATGGAACCAACCCTAAGATTCATCAACTGATTGACAGATGAAAAAATGTGGGGAATCTATGACATGGAAAGCAACTTGGTATTAAAAACCAAGAAGTATTAAAAACCTTCAACAGGGCTGCAAGTCAGCAGTTCCATAGGACGTGAAAAGACACCGAGAGCATGAATTCTGTGTTTTTATATTAATGGGGTCGATGAGGTCATAAAGAGGAAAGTGGGGGGTGCAAGCAAGAGAGCCACATCTGGGCTAATACTCGCAAGTCTTAATCATGTTTCCAAGTGGTGTTTCTCTGAGTAATTATTACGCTCTGACATTGCTGCATCTTTAAATGTTTGTAATGACTCTATCAAGTAAGCCATTAATATTTAAAAGAGTAATTTGAAAATTAAATTACTTTTATCATTTCATTTATACAACTGTGTCTAAAGTTTTCACAACAGGCTCTCATTGCAGTTCTGAGACTGAGCATGATTTCCATTCTCCAAAAATAAGGGGAGAGAGCAAAGAATCTTTTGAAAGTGGTAGAGTTTTTCTTTCCTCGCATGTCTGACATTTTTTAAACTTCAATTTGAGTTAGGAATGTCATTCTTTTCCAAAGAACAGTCTCCCCCACCCCCAAAAAAGTAGTATTTTTTTTCCTTAGCAGGAGAAAGTGCTTCATTCTTATAAAAGCTCAATTTTGTTAACGGAGTAAAATGCAGAGAGTCTTCATATTAAGTAAAATTATGTGCTTTCTTGAAATCGTGTTCACTGTCACTTGCCTGAAAGCACTGATGAGAAATGACTCAGATGGAACTAGATTCTCTTTCTATTATGCGGCGACTTTAATCGGAATAGGCCTTTCAATATCATCTAAACTCTTCTCACTGAAAGTACATACTCGCATATCACTTAATTGCTTAGACAATCAAAAAACGTATTCCTGTCTCTAACAAGTAACTCACAAGCTTGAGGCTTCTTGGGCTGTAAATGATGGATCATTCCCATTCTTTCATAAACGGCTATTTATTGATTATCTTTCATGTAACAGGTAATGTACTAGGTGCCAGAAACACAATAATAAATGAGCAATGGACCCTGCTCTTGAGAGTCTCAAAAATAATTAAAAGCCAGTATGAGAAATACATCTTTGTAATATGTTCCATATTTTTTAAAAGTGAAGGCCTGTCTTCTCTAGAGACATCCAGAAGGCAGGCATTGACTCTCGAGTGTGAAAGGTTTTACTTAAAGGACTGGGGAGATTTTTACAAATGAAGGAAAACATGTCAAGAGGTCACAGAGCAAGATTCACAATGGTCTACATGTTTGCTTCCTGCTGCAGGATGGAAGGCAATGGGGGAACCTCACTCCATGTGTTAATTCCTTCTCCTTAGCATTTGGGCCAAGTTCTGAAGATAGTGCATGCAAGCTGCAATACTCTCTGAGTAAATGTTATGCAGCTTAAAGTTGAGATATTTTTGGTCTAGAAGAGTATTTCTCAACTGGAGGCCAGGATTGGGTCCCAGTATATTCTAAAAGGGCCACAGGTGAAAATTATGTTGATAGGGAGCAGCATAGATTCAGAGGTTTAAAATATAGAAAATGGAGAACACAGAAGGGAAACAGTGCTGGAAGTTAAAGGGCACTGTTGGGAAGAGGTTGAGAAACATTTGTGGAGAATACTTAGCTACTTCAAAAGTGGAGATATTCTCTCTCTCTTTTTCTTTAAGAGAGTGAGTAGAAAGGCAAGACATAGTGAGTAGAAAGGCAAGCCCCTTTTATCAAAATCTTTTGGTTGACTGGTAGACCCAGGTGCTATCCCTTGATTCTTTCCATTGATTTCTAACATTAATAGAAATCAAATACATCACTAGCAGGTTTAATTCTTTTCCTGGAGAATTCCCATGTTACTAAAACCTTTACTGTTTTATGAGTTTATCTGACCCAATTTTATATTAAGCAAGTATCATCTCTGATTTAAAATGTAAGCATCCAGGGCCGGAGCGGTGGTGCAGCGGTAGGACATTTGCTTTAGCGTGGCTGACCTAGGACAGACCTCAGTTTGATCCCCATTGTCCCATATAATCAAGCCAGGAGGGATTTCAGAGCACAGAGCCAGGAGTAAGCCCTGTGCATCACCGGGTATGGCCCCAAAAATGTAAATATCTTCCATAAAGAGTGATGAGGTGGGAAGTTTTGCTGAGTGGGAGCAGGGAACATCTCTGAAATATATTCCTTTCAAGTTTTTGTAGACCTGAAGTTGCTCTAAAAATACAGTCTTAGAAAAATACAGTCTTAAGACCATTCATACTCTATCTGATGGTTTTCTTTTAATCACATTATGAAGGAGAATTCCCATCAAATAAAAGCAAGATTTTTCTACTATATATTGCTCTGGAATTTTATTTTGAAAAAATGCATAAGGTCACAAAATTGCTGCCACACAACAAATATCGAACCATTCTCACACTTATGCCTCTTGTAAAAACAGGCCTCACCCTACAGTTGTTGGCAATAGAATATGCTTTCTCTGTTTCTATGATTTTGCCTTTACAAAAATATCTTTGGAATGGAAGCATCTAGCATGAAACTTTTTAAACTGGTGTCCTGTGTTTAGCCTAATGCATTCAATTTATATTGTTACAATTATTAATAGTCCATTTCTTTCTGCTATCAGTAGTAAGTGGTTCAAGATAAAGTGTGTATATATCAGCAAAAAAAAAAAAGAAAAAAGAAATAAAAAGGAAGACTCAGTCATTCACTGACTGACGGAAGTCTATTATTTTCTGGTTTTCATAGAAAATGCCCACTGAAGAGAGCCAAAACAAGCCTTTACATACTGGCTACTCATTTCTCTTGGGCAGACACTGCAATGTCAATAGTTGAATGTGCATTCAACTTTCCCCAAAGTGGCCTTAATATTATGCATTTTTACCCTAATACATGGGACTTTTTGCTGCACTTCATTGAGCTTTATTTTTTTATCTTATCAGACAGACTTGGTTTGCTTGTTGTTTTTTGATTTTTTAATCATATAGTAATATTTCACCATGACAATATGATGTTGAGTATCTTCTAGTGGGCCTATGTATGCAGGATATATCCCTCAGTTACAGGGATATACAGTTATTTTGCCCACTAGTTAATTGGAATTATTTTCATTTTACTATAAGAGTTGTTTTTACAAGTAAAGGAGATGCTTACCTTTATTAGATATTTATTTGCAACTATTTTCTTCCAATACATGGATTTTCTTTGAATTTTCTTAACACTCCCATTTAAAAAGTAGTTTTAAATTTCAGTAAAAATTTGTACTAAAAAATTATGGGGTTGAGACTGTGATTGAGTGCATGTCTGGGATTCCATTTTTAGCAGTTGATCCCACTTAACCACTGCCCCTTCATAAGGCTGAACTTGTGATCTTAGGATTTTAGCAAAGTTTGGTAGTTTGTGGATATTTCAGTTTAAGCCAACCTTGAGTCAATTTGTATATGTAGTCTGAAGTTTCTTTTATTTTGTGTTTATTTTTGCAAATGTCTATCATTATTCCATTATTGTTTTATGAAAAGGACTATTATTTTTCCAAAGAGTTGTCAAGGCAACTTTATGCGACCTGAGATATGTGTGTCTGTATGTTTTTCTTTCAAGGCATTCTATTTTAATCTCTTTATTTGTCTATCTCATGTCAATATCACAGTGTTCTGAATTTTGTGGGTTTTCTATTAAGTTAAAATCAGAAAGTGTAAGTTTTCAAGTTTTGTTCCATTTTTAAAAAATGTTTTGTTTATTCTAGGCCTGTGTATTTCCATATAAAACCACTTCACCAATTTCTACATGGAAAAAAAGAAACCTAAGAAACAAAACTGAGAAGTTTGTTTGTATACTTACTAGTGTATCAATTTAAGGAAAATTAGCATCTTGCTATCAAATTTTTCCAACCTAGAGCATAGAAGTGTTGCATTTAGTTCATTATTTCTCATCAATATCTTGTAATTTTGCTATAATTTACACCAGAGTATTTTTGAATTTTTTTGGTCTAACATAAATGGTAGTTTAAAAGTTTTCATTTACAGATATTGTTATTCTAAGCATTGTAATTTGTTTTTACACATTTGCCCTAGTAGCCTGTGACCTTGCTAAACTTATTTTTAAAATAAAAGTTTAGAGATATTTTACAAAACCATGCATTTGAGGAGACATTTATTTTTTTCATGTCTGGCATATCTACTTGAACTTCATTCCTTGACTTATCACATGTGCTAAGACCTCAAAAGTGATATTGACTAGAAAGTGTGGATAGATATCCTTGATCCTGACCTTAGTAAAAAATAGTTAAATCTTTGATTCTTCATCCTATCATGGTGCATTTTCACAGGTACCTTTTAAGATACCCAGGAACTTCTCTTTTGTTCTGAGTTGGCCTACTTTTCATGGTAAATTAAGATGCTGTATTCTATCATTTACATCTCATGTACCTTTCTAAAACATTATTTCCATATGAACAATCTAGTCACAATAGCAACTAAGTGTTATATCTGATTTTAAAAGCAGTGTTGTTATTCACATCTTTTACTTTGAGGCTAGGGCACTGAACTACATTAGAATCTGTTATTTCTGAAATCCCACAATAGCAGTAGGTAGCATGTGGACTTTCAGACCCACTCACATTATTTAAAAAGTGCCACAGAGGCCTCAAAGGAATACCCTCAATGAAAGATGGCTAGTCTGCATATATGTCAGCAGGCCTTTCTTGCTCATGCTTACTAATGTACCCAAAATCTTCAAGGCCTCTGTCTTATGTCCTAGAAAATTATGATTACATATAAAATGTCTGTTTTCTGTATTCAAACCAAAATATCATATTTTTATTCTCAGCTGCCCATATTTCTGCTCTTAGAAAATCTCAGCCATTGCTATATCAATAAAGAATTCCAAACTGTCTTGATGTATGATCTATGATATTCCACTGTGAAAATGAAAATTCACCTCGCACCCTTTCCCCCTCAATTCCCCACCCAAGTCTCACTAACTGTACCTCCCTCTGACCCAGCCTCTTCTTGAAGCTTCCCATCTTTTCAGGCCCTATTTCAGGGCTTCCTCCAGTCGCTTTGATGTAGGTCACAGCCTACATCAAAGTTCACTCTACTGCTCTTTCAGGTTCCTAACTGTATTTCAAAGCTTCCATTTGGAATGTAAGAATTAAAAAATTGTGGACCAGCACGATAGTACAGCAGGTAGGGTGCTTGCCTTGCTTGCAGCTGACCTAGGTTCAATCCCTGGCATCTAAGATGGTCCTTCAAAAAACTGCCAGGAATGACTCCTGAGTGCAGAGCCAGTAATAACTAATAACGTCTGAACACCTCCAGGTATGGCCCCCAAACAAACAAAAGAATTTAAAAAGTCTTTAATGTTAAGTTACTCCATGTTTTCGTTTTGTCTTTAGTGTAATGTCCATATTCCTTTATTTGGCTTAGAAATGCATAATCCAGTGTATGGGCCTATCTCCAAAAGCCTGTATGTCACTGCTCAATGTATCACACTGACAAAGAAAAAAAATATTCCCAGGACATGACACCTTAATGAGTGAGAATTTTCCCTCCATAGAAAAAGAGCATTCATTGTTTTCTAGTTATTGCTTTTCTGAGTAAGCCAAGAGAGATGAACCTCTCTCAGAGAGAACAGTCCTTATCACTTCAGATGTGGATGGACCTCAATCTTCAAACGTGGTGGAGACACAAAGGCTTATTCATCAGTCAGTCAGAGATATATTAGCAGGTCTCCAACTCCTGGAAACTCTCCACAAAGTCCTCTTCCTATTAAATGACAACCTTTGCATCCCCGCAGTCAAAAAAATACAATTCTCTTTCTCTGCCTCAGCGGGACTTACATTCTGGAACAGGTATGTCTTTGTTGTATGAGAATGCCTTCTGCATTGCAGCATGTTGAAAAGCACTTCTGGCTTCTCTCACTAGATACCCCTAGCATTCAAGTCCCTCCAATTGTGATAACCAAAAGTATCTCAAGGTAATGTCAAATGGCCACTGTGGATAAATTGCCCTGGATGGAGCTCCTTGGATCACTGTGAAAGTGTATTGGGGACCTAGGTGAATGGAAGGAAATGGGCAGAACTGGTAGAAAGCTCACTCAAATCAGACTAATTTCTGCTTGGATTGTGGCCCATAGTATAAGGCAGCTGATCAGAGGAAGCCAGCCTGGGCCCTAAAAGGGTTAAGATTGAGTTGGCAGGAAGAAGTGAATGTGATGTATAGAACAATCTTGCTATAGTCACATGGAATCATTGCACTCCCTAGGAAGCATCCTGAGTTTACAGTCTCAGCCCTTTGCACATATTTTTTTTTCTCTCCATGAAATATCCGATGCCATCTTCATGTAATTGTGTATGGTCTACCAGCAGAACAGGAAGCAGAGATGAAAAAGATTAGGGATGGCTGGCACCATGGCAGGCAGTTTTTTACAATGCACATATAAATTTTTATAGGCCAGTATCATCTTTGCTTTTTAACTAAGCAATTTCTGCAATGAATCTCCATAAACCCACCAAATTGTCAGGCCATCCCTTCTTCTGTTGAACCCCAAGAATAAAATTTTATTTTAGGGTTTACTTTTAAAGCAAATAAATATTTCTTCTATCTCTAGTCTACATTCCAGAAATAACTAAAAGCATAAATAATGAATGCATCTGTCTCTAGCTCCACTGATTTCAGAGATTATGAATGAATATGCATGCTCATTTCATTCCCTGCAGAAATTACATCTTTTCAGTGAAACGCTATTTGAATGAAAAAAAATTCTGGTTTATAGTGTTAGTACAATAGATAGATCAAAACAGCACGTCCTATTGACTTAGAATAAATTCACACATATCATATACACACACAAACTGAAAAATAAAATTAAAAGCCAAAATGTGTTCGATGAAACTGACATTTGAGTCTCTTGTGTTCTAGACCACACTAGAAAACTGAACTCGCAGACTTAGGTGGGATAGAGACTTTCTTCTGTGGGAAAAGATGGGGATATGGGAATGGGTTATATATGAGACAATTCTATTGAGAAGCTCAATGGTTTCCTTCTCTGGAGATCCTAACTAGATTTTTCCCTACTGGCCATTAAGGCCTTCCACATCATACAAATGCTTTATTTATTGATGGGACAGAGATGAGGGTTTCAAATTTACTTGGCCCCCTTCTTAGAAAAATAAATTGTTCAGAAACCCCACCTAGAAATCTGTCTCTGTAAACAAACCAACAAAACCCGCCAGAGTATCCTCTAATAAAACCCAAGTCTAGGATTCTAGCCCCATGGAGCATTCCAGCGCCCCCAAGTGGCAATCCCGCCACTTTTAGTAACACTGGAGCTAGAAGAACATTTCAGACATGGCTTCAGCATTCTTGCAGTCAAGGACTTATCATTGATTACATCACAGAGACAGAATTCTGGAACCACAGCACCCTCCACCGCTCCCACTTACGGTCTCCTCGGCACAGCAGAGGTCCTAGGCGGTACGCTGCTTCCGAGTGGGGCCGACCTGTGTCTGTGATCACGATCTTCCTGACGGGCAGGTGTTCTTTATATGAAAGGAATCCAGTGTCATTGGTCCTAAAAGACAGCAACCGCCCCCCCAATTCCTCAAATCACTCTGATGAAAAGAATTCGAAAAGGAATTCTTCTTGCTGTTCAAAGACAAGATGTTCTAAGCTAACTTTGCAGATGACAAAAAAGTAAGAAGCTACTTTGAGCTTCAGGCACATAAAAATTGTAATATTTTAATGTCCGATATTGCACATAAAAATTGGCAGTACTGTCTGTAATGCCTCTTGTGGACAGAAGAACTTTTTAAAACATTTTTGCAAAAGGAAGAGGAATAACAGAACATGCTGTTTATAAAGAGATTTGCTTTTGTTAGCAAGGTGGTGTTTTTTGCTTTTTGTTTTTAATTCTGTTGGAACCTTTTGTACTTTCCACCTACTCATTCCCTGGGGTCACTATATTGAGAGATATGTAAAGTCCATATCTGATTATTGTTCTTTTTTTAACTTATTTATTGGTGTTGGGGCTACACCCAATGGTGCTCAGGGGCTATTCCTGGCTCTGCTCAGAAATGGATTGCTCCTGGAAGGCTCAGGTGACATATGGGATGCTGGAGATCTAACCTGCATCTGTCCTGTGTCAGCTGCATGCAAGGCAAATGCCCTACCACTATGCTACCACTTTGGCCCCTCAGCTCTCCTTTTTTATTGCCTGTGCAGGAGAATTCTAATCTTATCACAATGAATAGCTGAGACTTGGTTGTGTGCTTGGTTAAAAGGGGTAGGTGGAAGGCTGATATATACTAGGCACTTAGGCTTTTTTTCTTTTTCTTTCTATCTCCCTTCCCTTTTCTTCCCTTCCCATCTTCCCTTCTATTCTTCCCTTCCCTTCTATTCTTTCCTTCTCTTCTCTCATTCCCACCTTTCTCTCCCCTCCCCTTCTCTTCCCTCCCCTCCCCTTCCCTTAAATTTTGGGCCACTCCCTGAAGTATTCAGGATTCTCAGTGCTCAGAGATAAGTCCTGGTGGACTCTGTGGGAAACTGTGGGTTGGCAGGGGCTGACTATGGGTCAGCTGTATGCAAGTCAAGAGCTCTCCCTACTGTACTATCTTATGTTCTTGGCTTTGCAGTTTTCGGTAAGGAACTATTTGCTTGGTTGCTAGAAATGCCACCACCTCATGTAGGTTAGGGGTGAACTAAGCATCTTGGCCAACTGCAGAGAGCACTGTCTCTGAAAAGAGTTTCCCTTTGGGAGAACTTTCACTGCTCTCTCAATTTCCAGCTTTTCTGGCAACTGGAAACTTTATTCCACCTTCAGCAAAAAAAAAAAAAAAAAATCAACCTGCACTTTCACTCCAATATTCTGGGCTCTAATCTAGTGACCTTAGGATGCGGCCTAGACAGGGTCCTCCAAGGAAAAGATATTGAAACATTAATGGCACTCCTTTGAGCCATATTTTTTCAAGAATGACAGGACAGTCCCCTCAACCTAGTTTGTGCCCACATTTGACTGTTCTCTATATCAAATTGGTATATTTTCTAAATATTTTCCTCTGGGATCATAATTATCTGGGAAAGATTAGTTTCATGCACAAACACTTCACAAGAAGCAGAATTTACTATAATTCAAAAAATTTTTTTCTGCAATGTGTGCCACTCCCTTATAGGGATCAGGGTACCCAGAAACCACTCCAACCAAATAGCACTGAGATCTCCAGGCTTAAGCCTGGACATTAACACAGGTTAGGTCCTATGACCCATATGGAGTCACCAGATCTGACAGTGCTCAGGGGCCTCAGACACCTACACTCAGAAACAATTGAGTACTGTGGATTGAACCAGGGTTCGGTACCTGCTTTCTGAACCTCTGAACTATCTCTCAATCCTCCAAGTTATGTTTGATAATAATATATTACAGAGGCTTTGAAGGCTGATTGGTGATTGATTAGATGGGTTGTTTTTGTTTTCTCTTAAGCATAACTGATAATATGCTATTTAGATTTTAAAATATAACTATATGGTCATTTCTGTGTGTTTAAAGACAATAAGAAAAAATAATAGAGCCCTCTATAAGGGGTTGAAATTTGGAAAACTAGAATTTAGAAAAGATAATATTCTTTCAACCAAACATGCAACACTAAAATTTTGGGTCATGTTTTCATACCACTTGGTCCAGTTTGATTTTAAATATAACACAGTCTAGATGTTTGACAAATAAAAAGAGTAACATATAATTAAAATGTGAGTTGATTTCATAGTTATCTATACTCAGTGACTAAATAAATTTTATTTACAACCAAATGGATCAGTAATATCAGTATTCAAAGCCCTGGGAGCCCCTTCTTGTGATACTTTAGTTCAGTGGTTCTGAGAACTGATGGTTTGACTGTTTGTTTGGATTTTTTCTTTTTAGTTTTATTTTTGGGGTGCCTGGGCTTGAAGATCCTGAGGCCACCAAGCTCACCTGGCAGTCATTCAATGCCAGGGACCAAACTCAAGGCCTTTTGTATGTAAGGCATGTGCTCTAACCCTCAAAACATCTCCAGGTCATTGACCATTTTAAAGTAATTCTGCCAGCTTAACAGTGTATGATACACATCCTGAATTAAAAATCATAATGCACTTTACCATTCAATCCAATCGATTTCCATGCCTAGCCTCAAAGAAAATGTATAATTTTTCCAAGTAAAGCACATACATAAAACAACTTGTCTACTTAGAGAATAAGGATTTTTCAAATCCTTAAAATGTTAAAGATTTCCTTTTACCAAAGAGCAGAAACAAATAATGACATCTGTGTGGCATGGCATGACCTTTAAAATGGAAAGAACAGGATCATAGAGCTAACCTAATGGGCTGAGCAATATTCTCCTGTAGGTCTGAGTTTGCTCTTTGAAGACCATCAGGAGTGACCCTCTGAGCTTAGAGTAAGGAGGAACTGCTGAATATTACTGGGCCTGGCCCCCAAACAACAACAACAACAACAACAACAACAAAAGAGAACAACATGTTAAAGAAAGTTTGGGAAATTGTGCATTCAGATGTTTAAACCTTTTATAAGAATATTATTGAAGAAATATTTTAGAAATGATATGTTGAGAGTCATTCATAGTTAATTATACTTAAGGGTCTTTTTATTTGTTTGGGAGCTGGCAGTGCTTGGTGGCTACTCCAAGTTTAGGCTCAGGGATCATCTGAGAATGCTCATTGTATTATATGGTTCTGGGAATTGAACTTGGGCTTCCTGCATTCAAACTAAGTTTTTCATGCCCTCTGCTCTTTAACTATTTCTCCAGCCCCTACAGTTAAATTTCAAAAAAAAATTTTACTTGGAATTAAGAGGAAAGATCAAATAGATGCCTCTATTTCATTATATTTCCAAAAATAAGAGAGCACAAAAATAAAAAGAAAATTCTAAAGTATTCTTCTCAACATTAGAATTCAGATTGATTCTAACAGATCACAATCAAACCTACGCCCTCTTTCACTTGTGCACCGTGCAATCTTGCTAACTACACATATTTGGAATGTTTCATTTGTAAACCATTTTGTTTTGTGTAAAGGGAAGAACATGGAAATCACCATTCATTTCGGTCGGCATCACAGTTGCAGTAATATTGAGAATCGATGCAATTTCCCTCCAATCCGCAAGTGCATTTTTGAGGATCAGGCAAAGAGCCTCCCCAGTAGGTGTGTGTTTCATTCGTTCTTCCAACCCACCAACTCAGAGGAGTTCCATCTGAAAGAGAAGAGAGATGACATCAGCCCTCTCCTCCACTCAGCAGCCTTCTAGCCAAGGTGAAATGAGATCAAAGAGCAAAGAGGGGTCAACCTGGATTTGAGATAGTGGGACCTCCAACACTGTACCTGACAGCATCAGTTTAAGAAAATTGGAAAGAAATTTTTTTAACTTAAGTGATTAATAGAACTTTCTTTGAGTAAGAAAGAAAATCAGCAATTCCTATTTAATTCAGGCATGCAGGTAAAAAAGACCAATCAAAACATCTGTTCCCATAGTAGCTCATATATGCAATTTCTTTAAAAGAATTTTAAACAAGAGAGCATCAAAATATAAAGTAATTAAGGGGCTGGAGCAATAGCACCTTGGTAGGGTGTTTGCCTTGCATGTGGCTGACCCAGGATAGACTTGGGTCCCAATATGACAGGAGCAATTTCTGAGTGCATAGCCAGGAGTAACCCTTGAGTGTCACCAGGTATGGTCCAAAAAACAAAAACAAAAAGTAATTAGCATAGAAGAAACAAAATTGACTTGAGATAGATAGCCAATAGACATTATGAAATCCTGTGTAAGGTCAGCTGGTGATTTATCTCAATATACTTATTGGCTAGCTATTATTAAGTGTTAGAATTAGCACCCTTGTCATGATTTCAGATTTATTCGGAAGTAGGTATTCACCCTCCTTCCATTCTGTTGACATGACTATTTATTTGTAGACTACAGAAATAACGCTGAAAGATCTCGAGGCCTGAAGCAAATATTACACTCCAAAAAAAAAGTTTCCTTCTACCAAATGCATTTCTTTCTATGATAAATGTTTAGCTACCAGCTCTTTCTCACAGGTCAGATTAAATACGAAGCCAAGGAAGCAGGGCAAAGAATAAAGGGAACATTCAGGTGGGAAGTTCAGAGAAAGAGGTGAGTTATACTGACAATGTGTCTTAGAATGGGGTTGGGGTGGGTCAGGGAGCATCAGGAAAAGAAAATGATAGTTATTTTAGAATCAGGGTATAAGAAGAAGATGATACCAAATTGGTCAATTTCTCAGATGTGCTTGATCATTTTTGACTTTCCAAGCACCAATGAGACTTTTGCCATTGCTGACTAGTAGTGAAGACTCAACAATGTTGAGGCCCTCTTGTTCCCTCTGTATCACTACACAAATCATTATAATTAGAAGAGAAGAAAGAGTGATTAGACTGAGTCAGGATTAGGATATTAATAACAAGAAATTTCACCTTTTCATCACAGGAAAACACAACAAAGGGTAAAATGCATTTGAAATATTTAACAGATATTTGGATAACACAAATGAAAATACTGTGTTCATAGGCCAAAAGGAGCATTAAATTATACCTCAAGGTTGAATGTTTGTCAAATTCTGTCTTTCCTACCAGGTAGAAAACCCTAAGTTTCAAAAGTATCAAATATCTTTTACTTAATTCAATACTCTCTAGAGTAAATATTTACACAAACATAAGAAAGAACTAAGATCATAAGATAAAAATTTAATTGATAAATAAGGTAAATAAGATAAAAATTAATAATTGTAAATAGACAATATCATTGAGTTTTCAAAGCCCTTCTATTTTTCATAATTAAATTCAAAATGACTTTAATATTCTCATTGATATTTCTGTCAGAGTACTTGAAGCAAGTAGAACCTGAATAGGCTTGTGAAACATATTTGCTTTTACATTTTTGTATTTGGGCCACACCCAGTGGTCAACTCAGGGCTTACTCCTGGCTCTGTACACAGGCATAATTTCTGGATCAAACATGGGTCTATACTGAACTTTATACCCCAGCTCTATACCAAACCAATGAACTAGAATTTAAATATCTCTCCATCTCTCCATTCTATGCTTCTGGCACTACATATGCTTATGTTTATTTACAGATATGATTGGAGTATCAAAGACTAAAATCTGAGCAGAAACAATCAAGATATGAAGGGTTTAGAAGAATGTAGGAAGGTCTAAAGAAGAATATTCTGAAGAAGTGGAAAGAAGAGAAAGTGAAGAGAGGGTGGAACTGGGTTGAAGTAAAAGGGAAGGGAGTTTGTGAGTTAGAAAAGGTTGTGAATGAAGAAAGGTTAAAAGATTGTTCAAATTGTTCATATTAAGAGTAAAAAGAAATAAACATCATACCAAACATTTTCTGCATGATGCCTATAGTGTAAGACCATATTTGAAATACAGTTCTTGAAAAATTCATGTTAAGGAGTGTGGAGATAGTACAGGAAGTAAGGTGCTTGTCTTGCACACAGATGAACTGGGTTCAATTCCTTGCACCACATTGGTCACCCATGCACTATCCCTAAGCACAGAGCATTGCTGGGTGTGGTCCACAAAAACAAAATCTAAATGAAAAACAATGTTATAATTCTATCAAGAACTCCAACTCTTTTCTAAGATGTGTTTAAGGGGACAGACATTAACCATCTGTGTTTATGTTGTCCAAGTTTTAGAATAGAATTTCCAAGGTTTTCAATACTGATGTTAACTATAGCATATTTGGGAAGTGAGATAAAGGTGATGTAAGCAGGAAGGGCCCAGAAATGCCATCAGCATCCCAGAAACAGGTGTCTGCATTGGACAGTTGGGGAATAGAAAGAACACAGAGTTTCTGAGATTTAAAAAAAGTCAAAATGGAAGAAACAGCATTTTTAAAGACTTATTTTCTCAGTAGAGATGAGTCCTCTGGATTGAGCCCTGGATTATCAGGCATTACAGAGAGCAGAAGGCCAACTGGGAAGAGAACAGTGATAATGTCTGCTGAAGGAACTTCAAAACCAGGGGGCCAGATTTGGAGATGCTCTCACACACCTGGCCAGAAGTTCAAAAAGGGGCAGGGGTGGTGGGGATGTGATGAGAAGATCCAAAAATAAAACCCCAAACAGGTTTTTAGAAACATACTGATCACTGCAAGCAGAACCCAAGAAAAGTTAAGATACTTTCCAGAGCCCTGCATGAGCACCTGAATAAAATACATTTCCCACCCTCTGTTTCTCATTTTACACCACTCCCAGAAGCTGTCAAGAAAAGGGTGGTGAAGGATTTGCACCTTCAGAAAGCAAAGTCATGTTTTTATAGGCCCCTTTCCCACGGTCAAACAAATCGCAGGTGTCAAAGGCCCTTTGTAAGTGAATTCCTCAGTATTTGAAACGAAGCCCTTTTCTACAGGGTGATGTGATTAAAAATTAATTAATTAATGTAAACAGCCAGGAAGTGACTCTGGAGGCCATCAGAGTTGGAACAAAGCCTTGATATATGCTGATCTTGTTCTTAAACTCCAGGCTAGAGCATCTCTGTGCCTTCTATTCTGGAATGTGTTCACTGAACTGGTATGGGGAGGTGGAAGGGGACAGATGCTCTTGGATGCTAGCTTTGGCTAGCACCGAAGTGGTGGTAGTGGGACACTGAGCAAGGCTAGCTAAAGTCAGTACTCACCATGCCTGCTGACCAGCCGGGACCTCTTGCAGTAGTAGGCAAGCTCCTGCTCACAGTGCTCTGCGCTCTGAATTGTGGCCCGCAACTGCTCGGAGCTGGCGGCATACTCAAAAGACCCCGCGTAGGGGCTTTCAGGGCGAGTGTGTCTAATTCTGACTAAGTCAGAGACGTTGTGCTGGAGGATGGTCCAGGCGGTTTCTTGTATGCAGAAATGGGGGGGAGAAAGAGAGGAGACCATCACTAGTCTGCAAAAGTTAAAATAAATAAAGAAAATCAAAATCACCTTTGATCTGAGTCCAAAAGATTTTTTTTTTTTCTTTACTAGTCATCTAACCTCTCTGGGACGCAGACTCAATACAGATGCTGACTTTTTTTTTTTCCAGGCATCCTTAAGTGATTCTTTTTTTCCCCTGGAATTCATGTATTTTGCAGCGAGTTGAGTTAATTTTTTCACACAATTTAGCCAGAGGATATTTACAGGGAAAGACATTAAAGAAACCAGATTATTCAGTTTTTTTGATAATATATTTTATTTCCTCTGATAGGGCATTCTACTTTTAAAGATACATGGTTATTGTGTTTTCCTCCAAGAAGAAAAAAAATAAATAGTGCCTATTATTACTGTAAAACATGGACCATTGGCACATCCTGAATTTAGATATGATACAGTGGAGAGTGGGGGTGTGAGTAAGTGAACCTCAGAAGCTACCAATCACAAAACGTAATCGGTGACTTCTGTAATCTTTTTTTTTTTTTTTTTTTTTTTTTTTTGGTTTTTGGGCCACACCCGGTGACGCTCAGGGGTTACTCCTGGCTATGCGCTCAGAAGTCGCTCCTGGCTTGGGGGACCATATGGGACGCCGGGGGATCGAACCGCGGTCCGTCCTAGGCTAGCGCAGGTAAGGCAGGCACCTTACCTTTAGCGCCACCGCCCGGCCCCGACTTCTGTAATCTTGACAAATCTTTCATGCTAAGAGTAAAAGGAAACTCATTCTTTTTATGTTCTCTATCTATTTTTCTTTGCACAGCATTTAATTAGGAATACACATCTACTTCTTTCTTCCTCTTCTTCTCTTTCTTTTTCTCCCTCCACCTCTTCCTCCGCCACCTCCTTCTTACTTCTTTTATTCTTTCTTCCTCCTTCATTCTCTTCCTCCTTAATCCCTTTTGTCCATTTTTGCCAGAGCAATGATGCTTTCTAAAAGTTCTCAGGAAGAGACAGAGCAATGGACAGCTCAGTATAAAGAAACTGTGCTACATTTACACAATGGAATATTATGCAGCCGTCAGGAAAGATGAAGTCATGAAATTTTCCTATCCGTGGATGTACATGGAATCTATTACTCTGAGTGAAATTAGAGGAAGAGAGATAGACAAAGAATACTCTCACTGATCTATGGGTTTTAAGAAACATTAAGGACATTATCATAATAATGCCCAGAGATAATAAAAATGAAGATCAAAAGGACCGGCTCACAATATGAAGCTCACCGCAAAGAGTAAGTGGTGCAGTTGGAGGAAATACCTACACTAACAACTATCATGGCAATCTTAATGAGTGAGAGAAGTAAAATGCCTGACTCAAATATAGGCAAGGATTGGAAGGGGGGGCATTGGTGGTGGGAATATTGCACTAGTGAAGGGGGGTATTCTATTTATGATTGAAACCCAACTACAATCATGCTTGTAGTCATGATGTTTAAATAAAGATTATATATACTATATAATATATATTATATACTATATATGGTATATATATAATATATGAAAGTCTCAATGATGTGCTGCTAGTTAGGGCTCAGCAGTACTGGGAGCCTCTGGGGCCAGACTTTGGGATACTCAGAAGTTCTCTGGAGCTACACCCTGTAGTGTTCAAGGGGCCATACAGTCCCAGGAGTAGAAGCTGGGCCAATCACATGCTAGGCATATGCCCTAAAACCACTGTACTATATCCCAACCCTATTTTTTATGCTAAGAGGAATCATTCATTCTGGTGCCCTGTGAGCTACCTCACAAGGCACTGCAAGATGAAAATGAGTCTCCAACTGAACATATATGATGAGCATATTACAAGAACCAAACACATACACACATATCTTGCTTTGTGTTATTTTCTAGAGCTGTCATTATTGACACCTGAATGTCTGTACACATTCCCAGTCTGATAGGAAGAAATCATCCTGATTACCAAGCTTATTTAGATGAAATAAAAACCTATGATAGGCACAATAGCAGATGAGCATATTTTAACTATCTTTCTTCATTCCCAGAATAGCCTTCATGCTGTATTTATTGAGAGATATGTAGCCACATCAACTGATGAATCAAAAGAGCAGCTGATTTAATAGGTCAGAAACAGATTGGAAGTTGTCAAAACTCTGCTATGGATGTGCTGTTAAGTCCCATAACTCTTCCTTGTTTCAGAGGCATATTTCACGTTGGAGGGAAGCAACAGTTAGGCTTTTCTTCCCCATCCTCAGCTCATATATTTGCATGGATGAACAGACCAGCAAGACACGAGGTGTATTTGGAGAAATTTCCCTCCTACACTTTTTCTGGGTCACCAGACTTCTGAATCAAGGGGTCTTCTACACAAACAAGACAGGAGACAAACTAGCTAGGCTGACTCTGCCTTTTCTATATGGGTGACTAGATTTTCTTTGAGAAAATCGCTCTGGCTTCAGCTTATTGATAAAGCTCACTTCAGAGCTTTATCAGTAAAATGCTTCCCTTGAAGAAAACTGGTTATATAAACTCATGAAATGAATTATGAAGGGCTAACAGCAGCAAAGGCTGGAGACTAGGAGGAGCTCTGAGAGCAGATCCACAGGGTACCAAGCACTGAAAAATGCAAGGGGACAACTGAACCTCCATTTTCAAGTGACAGAGCAAGTCAAGCTATATTGAAGTTTCATCATTTCGGCTAAATTCAATGTTAGACATTGAAGCAGAGTTCGGGCAAACTGGTCAACCTCACTGCTGGTGGACTCAAGTTTGATTGTTTAGCAAAACTGTTCATCTCTTCTTTTGGTCCATCAATAGTCTGGGTAGCTGCCAGAAGAGCAGAACAATAAATCTGCCAGACCTTTTCTTCACAGTGAGTCATACTAAAGGTAATTCTGTAGAGTTTTGCATCTACTGGGTCACTATTAACAGGATATTAACAGGGCTGGAAGAGACCCAAGGCCATGGAGCAGGCCAACTGTGAAGAGGCAGTTTTTATCAATGTATTCTTTAGAAATGTGATTACTACTAGGGTAACTTTCACGAAATAATTTTGTCTTCTCATAAGAAGTACTATAAAGTTCATGTTGACATAGGTTCCACATTCAGGGGACAATCAATCCATAATTTCGGAGCAGTGAAATCCTATGGGAGAGATAAAGAATTTATATTCAGCAAGCTTATTCCAGGAGCTCTTGATTTTCCTTCCTTCTTTCTTTCCTTCATTTTTTTTTGTTTTATTTTTTGTTGTTGTTGGGCCACACCTAGTGATGCTCAGGGGTTGCTCTTGGCTATGCACTCTGAAATTGCTCCTGGCTTGGGGGACCATATAGCATGCCAGGGGATCGAACTGCAGTTCGTCCTAGGCTACCACAAGCAATGCAGATGCCTTATCGCTTGAGCCAATGCTCCAGCCCCTTGATTCTCCTTTCAGACTAGGCTATTATCTGCTACTTCTACAAACATCATTTAAGAAGGAGTGCTGAAAAAAATACAGACTTCACCACATTTTGGCACTGGGCATTTTATTTTTTTTCTGTCCTTCTTGCCCACTGGGAAGTCAGATTGATGAGGAGATACAATGTAGAGATTCTTGGCAGAGAATCCCCAGCAAGTTAACATAGGAACTTGATATCACAACAGTACATCAATACTTATTCCAGAAAAGAGGGAAGAAAGGCATGAAGGTAGAAACCATGCATATCCTAGATGACAACGTTTAGGTTATTGGATATTTACAAAAATATTTAGTTGACCTGATCCTCATTTCAGTGGTGGCCCCAAAACTGTCATTGCCTTATGACTGCTTTTATTTTTTTATTTGGGGATAAATTATGGCTTAAGGGTGTTTCACCCATGTTTTAAATTCAAATAAAAATAAATGTCATCTTTCAATGCCATTATAATAAAATTAAAAATAAAAGCTATCCCCAATATTTTACATAAAAACTCAAAAAATTAGTTAAAATATTCAAATAAAAGCTATCCATTATTAAAATACAAGTGTACATACAACTCACAATTATTTCTTCTTGGAAATGTTTCTTCAGCTTCCCTGACTGCAGTGAAGTTTTTATTTAATTGTTTGGAGTAATGCCAGTTTACAAAGGTGTAAATGTTTATGTTATAGGGTTTCAACATTGCTCTGCTATTGAAGAGCAACTATTCCATCACCAATATCCCCCAGACATATCCCTTCCTTTAGCCCTGAAATTCTTTTAATCCTTGGTTCCATTGTCTAAGAATATCTCTTCACTGTCATCCCTTGCTTTTATTTTTAAAAATCATGTTTATAATTGAGGCAACATGGCAATAATAATATCACTTTTTATGCTTTTGTTGCACATCTGCCACCACCAAAGTGCCCACGACCTTCCACCACTGCTTTTGTGTCACTTCTAGTCTATCCCTCCTCAACATGATGCTTGCAGGTCACTGCTAGAACGGCAAGATCACATTAGGTCTGAAAAGGCAAAGGCTAGGAGTTGTCATTGTGTCTGCAAATAAACATGTTATCTCATCTCCAATACAAATTCTCTTCATTCTCTTGTATTCACCTACATTTGGTGGTTTTTTTTGTTTGTTTGTCTGTTTTGGGGGCTTGGGGTTGTTTTTATTTTGTTGTTCTGGGTCACACTCAGTGGTGCCGGTGCTCAGGGCTTACTCCTGGCTCTGCGCTTAGAAATTGCTCCTGACGGGCTTGGGGACCATATGGGATGCCAGGATTCGAACTACCATCAATCCTGGATCGGCTGCTTGCAAGGCAAACTCCCAACCCCTGTGCTATCTCTTCGACCTCTCAACCTACATTTGTTATATTTTTATTTTATTTTATATAATTACTATTTTGTTTGGGGGACACACCCACAAATAACCAGGGGTTATTCTTGGCTCTGCATTCAGTAATTACACCTGGAGGGCACACAGGACCATATGGGATGCCGGGGGGGATTGAACCTGGTTGGCTGCATGCAAAGTAAACACCATCCTCACTGTATATTATTCTGACCTCCTATATCGCTTTATGACCCTATAGTGATCTCCATCTAGATGCAAAGGAACTGGCACAGTGTACACAATGGCAGATATGGCTTCTTTGAATTGGGGGGCTCTCCCCAAAAAGCATCAGTACAACTCCTGATCACCAACTCCCCATTTTTCAGGGGTCAAAACTATGACTATGACATATTCTTGTACCTACTGGAGCTGCCCTACACGAGTCACCAAAAGTGTGGAATACAGGGTGCATAGAGGGGTCGGCAAGCCTCCTGGGGGTCAGAGTGAGCAGGCTGAGACTAACATGGAAGTGCTATGACAAGAGGAGGCACAGGGACATGAACTCACAGCTCAAAATGAAGGCAAAGCTTTCAGGGAAGAAGAGCCTTTTATTTTTCTCCTGAGAAATTCACTATCACTTGCTTCTAAGGCATAGTTACATCAAATGTACATCTTTACCCCAGGTATACAAAATTGTTTTTTATTTTTTATTTTTGGTGTGAGGAGTTCTGAGGGATGGTTCAAAAAGCAAAGCATCATCTCTTCCTCTTAACAAGTATCTGATGCCTATAGACAAGCAATCCATGTTTGTGCCACCAAATTCCCATCCCTACTCTGCAAGAAGCCAGGACTTGAACATTCCTTTCATTGGCTGAGAGATGAGTCTATTCTTTGACTCCTCCTGTGCAGTTGCTAAATCTTGTTACTAGATTTCTCCTTATTCCTGTGCTAATCAACAATCTTAAAAAGTGTCCTGAAGAAATGTTCACGGGTGAATGGGTTTTTGATATTGTATGACTGAAACTCAATCATGAACAACTTTGTAACTGTGGGGAAAAACAACTCAAATGTATGATGAGTGATGTTATAACCACAGGGTTCAAATAAAGTAGTTTTTAAAAAGTGTCCTGTAGACGTTCACATGTCTGCCTGCCTTGCATGCAGCCAACCCTGGTTCAATTCTCAGCACCACATGAAACCCACGCACCCAAGCATCACTGGGTGCAGCCCTGAAGCCCTTATCCCAGCACTGTATGGATGTCCTGGCTAATCCTCAGCACAGCATTGAACCTACTGGCTGGTTGGCAGAGAATCTCCAGGAGGGACCCCCAGACTTCCTAAACACAGCTTGGGAGATGCCTATCCTTACCCCAAGTGTGTCTTTTAGCTTCTAACTTTTATATCCATCTCAAGGGCATGACTATATTTTGAAGAAAATCCCTCCCTTTTACAAGGCAAAGACATCTGTTTAGGTAGGACACCAGGCCATGAAAGAAGAGACAGTCAACAGAGGCAGAAAATCTATGAACTATAATAAATATACTAAGATTTAAAAAAAATGGAAAGGCAGATTGGGTTTTACTGTTGTTTCTTCTAGAAACATCTCTAATATATAGGTGGTATGTAAAGTGACTGAGTGATTAAAAACTTGATTTATCTTGGGCTGACTGCTATTTTTTAGTGTGATAACAGTGTAAAGAAAAAAGGCAGCAACAAAAGAAAACATGCTTTTTAAGCATGAAGGCTGCCAAGCTTGTGTTTTTCCCTCTGTGCTCACTGTCAAGGGTGATGGATAAATTGAGTCCCAAGAGGCAGATGGGAGATGTCCTGTTAAGGAAAGCAGGGAAGTGAGGTGGAAGAGCTGAGAACATATTCAGGCAAAATAGAACTGCACAGGATTAAAGACCCTTCATGATGAACTCTCCTGGCAGTGAAGAGAAACTTGAATGACTAAAACCCCCAAAGTCAAAAATTATTGTGACTGGTAGTCTTATGTTCCTTGACCTTTTCACAGGGTTCCCTTATCTCAGAACCTTTTGGGGTACTTGTTTAGAGCATGGAGGCCCAAGTTCTCTAAAGTCACTGAGTCAGAGACATTCAATCCGGGGCTCTGGTGGTGTCTGTGGGAGTGAGCAGAAGTCATGGACTTGTCATTTGCATGAATGTCTGAAGACCTCTAGTTTTTCTCATCACCCCTTCCACCATCGCCCATATAATGCAATGTTATATGAAAAAGGAGAAACTTCTTGAATGGTAAATTACTTCTGACGGAAAAAGCAGTCCATTTCAGAGTAGGAAGGGAACCAACCCTTTATATGTCAATATGAACAGTCATTGGGATTCAAAATATTCTGACTACTTATTTTATAATTGAATTTAGCATATACAACTGAGAGAGAATTTCCAGTCTTTGAAATTCTTTTGGAAGATGCCCTTTCAAAGATGACATAGCTGGGGTCAGAAAGATAGTACAAGCCAGTAAGGCACTTGCCTTGCGGTGATTGATGCTGGTTCGATTCCTGGCACCCTATTTGGTCTTCTAAGCCTCGCCAAGAGTGATCTCTGAGTTACAGAACCAGGAATAAACCCTGAGCATGGCCTGGTTTGTCCCCCAAACCAAAAACAAAATGACAACCCCCCCAAAGACCAAAGGCATCATTTTTATTTGTATCTGAAACTGCTTCAAGGTATAAAGCACATGGAATTACTTGTGTGAGCTTAATTTTAGACAAATAACTAGATTTTCTACAAGTTACATATTGCAAGTTCCTGAGTCAGCATCTTGTCTGTTTTGTTCCAAACCTTGTGAAATTTGGGACTATATGATTAGCTACAAGCAAGATGTTTACAGGAAGGAATGCTTTCTCATGGGGAAAATGCTCAGCCTGGAAAAAAAATAATCTGCTCAATTCTTTCATTCTTGTTCACTTTTTTGAGGCAACCACATCCAGCAGCATGGTCATGTGGGGGGGGGGAGGCGGTCTTTCCCAGCAGTGAGCCCAAGTGACCATGGGCACATGGGAGCAAACTTAGGACTCGCACAAGCTTTGCATGTGCTCCAGCTCACTGAGCTAACTCTGCCCCAAATTCTCAATTTTTTTTTTCTAAGAATATTCTCCAGCCTGGTACCCTGAGCCTCCTTCTGTCTTGCAGCCCCCATTTTTAAAACTTGTTTTACCAGGCACACTCCACGCTGTCACATCACATTTCTCACTGGATTATTATGCTGTGGAGTTGTACTTGTGCCTACAGATGTTCCAATATGCCAACATTTTTGAAAACACTCACTTTCAATGAACAGAACTCTTTGTGTCTGATCTCAACAGCTTGTTTTTTCAAGTGGCTCTAAAGCGTGACATCCTCTCTTCTGCAATTCCTTTCTGATAATTCCCTGAAAGTCCCTGGAATCTGTATGTTCGTATGTTTGTCTATGACTTCAAGTCCTTCGAGTCTTTTTAGACACGAAGAGCTATAGAGTTATTTGGAGACCTGGATGACAGAAAGAGTTAGAGAGGTGTTTGGAGACTTACATGACAGAAATAAGGAGCCTTTAGCCTCAATGCAATAGGATGAGGGAAGTGTAGATTTCCATCACAATACAATAATTAAATAACAAAGCTGACAAATTCATTATCTTTTATATAAAGAGGAATGTATATAGCCCTTTAAATGACTGCGTTATTATCCTTAGTAAACATTATATTTAGGTCCATAGTCAATCCTCATTAGTTGCAAATAAATCTCCATCATTTGTGAATACAACCACTGACTAAAATGTACTTGTAACCGCCCAAATCAATACTTGAGGCATTCTTGTACATCTGCGAACACATATCAAGCAGTGTAAAATGTGGGTCACCCCAAATTGCCCACTAAAGCTGGCCAAGGCAATGCTCTGTCTCTGCATTTCTGCTCTCAAACTAGTAAACAAGTATCCTATTTGTGGACCACTTTGGGCCACTTAGGGCCATACTTGTGGCTTTTGCTTGGCAATTTCCCTGTTTAAAATAGCTGCAAGTCTAGTGCAACGTGTTCTCTTGTGTTCCTAAGTACATGAAGAATGTAATGTGAATGACAGTGAAAACCCCTGTATCAGATAACCTTGGACAAATGTGAGTTGTAGTCTTGTTGATCATGAGTGAGTTCAATTGTTAAGAAATCAATGATAGGTATCAAGTATGCTAAAATGCATGTAAAACAGATTATATGCCAATCAGCTAATGATAACATTGGCACTGGAAGCCCCCCCAAACCTAATCTCATTCTACTACACCACAGATTAGTCAGTAATCTGATGTTCCTTAATTCAGGATCTCTGGTTCCTTCTCAACACTAGCTAGCATGGGTAATGAGAACTGGTTCTGTGCTGTGTATGTGTGTTGTATGCATGGAGTACTTCTTAAAACTTTAAAGATTGAGGTAGGAACTGTAGAAATAGAATTGGGCTTAAAATATTGCTCTGCATGCTGCTGACCCTAGTTTGATCTCTGGCCCCACTAATCCTTGAACACAGAGCCAGGAGGAATATGATTAGAGTTTGTTGTTCAACTTAGAGGTCTCTGATATACATAATCTAAACTATATATATATATATATATATATATATATATATATATATATATATATATATATATATCAGCTTTGTGAAGAATTCAGGAAACATGGGTGGGGAAGAAACAAATGAAAAGGATGCAATGGTAGATTGTCATACACAGGCCAAGTGATATGTGCTGTAAAAAAACAGAATGTTACTTGACATTTGAATTAACTTTTTTTTTACTTGCAGAGCTTCCCTTTATTCTGTGAAGGCTTTTCACACTTACTGTATTTAATTCTCACATAATAACACAGGTTGTGCATGCTTAAGTTTGAGAACCATCTGTCTCCAACAGCGACTCACAAACTTGGATACAAATGGGTATTAAGTGGGATTTAATACAAATTAATAATGGTATTGGTTCTATCGCTTTCCTCTGAGCTCTGGGTGAGAACTTTCTGACCTAGATACCCTCTGGCACCAAGGGTATTTTATGGAGAAGATAAACACATGAAAACATCATCTACCTTATACTGCTCTGGTATGTAGATGGAGCTTTAGCTTTAACTGCATATGTTGAACCACCTACAATGTAAAGGTGAAGGTTTCTATATGTGGGACTTCGGTGAGTGATTAGGGCAGCTCCCTCCCAAGCTACCCTTTTAAGAGACCTTCTAAGAGACTTTCTCAGAGTCCCCCCCCAAATCCCATGCTTCTCTGAGCATAAGGATAAAAGGAAAAGTCAACAACCCTAAAGAGCCCCCTCTCCTGCCCAGGTCCACATTGCCATTTGGGTCTAGCTTGCCTTCCAAATTGGAAATACTGAACTTCTTTCATCAATCAAGTATTCCATCTGTGGCACTTGGTGACAGTCAGAACAGACAATGACAGTTATTTCAATAATATGGGTCAAACAAGACAACTGGCTATTGAAAAGTCTCTAAAGACACAAACTAGGGTCATCACTGCCTCTTTCGAATACATTCATTGCCCAGATTTTACCATTACCCTGCAGCTTTTAGAAAGACATCAACCTAAAGGGCTAGCTGCTCCCATCTCCAACTGCTTCCTCAGTATCTCCTCAGAATGTGGAACTCTTAAACTCATAATACGTATGAGTTATGTATTCCTAATTTCTGCCCTCAAACCTTGCCTGCCCATATATCAAACAATGATAGTTCAATAACTCCTGTTGCCCAAAGAAAACAACAGTCATTCCTGTTGCTCAAATAAAACATGTCCTATAATTTTGACTTCTTTCCTTTTTCTCACCTCACACTTCATGTGTATAAAAGAGAAAAATTTGACTCCCACCTACACCCACTGCTCTCCACTCCTCAGCAGCTCTGGCTTGGGCTCTTATGCTTCTTGACTATTCTCCAAACAAGTGTACTAACTCTATTATAGGCAGGTAAACAGGTAGATGAAAATAGAGCAAAAGATATATACAAATATATATAAAACATTTATGTTAGATATAATTATATAGTTTACATAAACATAATCATAGACACTATATATTTATACTGTATAATATATGCACACACACACACACACATATATATATATATATATATATATTCAATATATATGTCCCTCTGGCTAATTCCATCTCTTCTCCCAGACAGGCATTTCCCAACTCCAGAGCTATGGTGATCATATAAAAGAAAGTCGTATTGTCCTTCATAGCTTAAAACTCTTTTATATCCTTTCACATAGTGAAGCCAATGACTTTCACCACATTTTTTGGAAGGAGCATCTTGTGCATTCATTCCCTTCCCCAAACTTGACTTTCTTTTGTTCTTCCACTACTCATATATGAACAAATTACTTACTGCAAGGGTGATGTTATTATAAAGTGAATGAAAGATATGCAAGGTTTCCAAACAGGTAACTGATTGTGTGCTGATAATTGTTTAATCAAGTGGGGAGTTCAGTACACACTGAAGTGACTTTGGCAAACTTTTAAATTTTTTTTCACAGTTAAAAGGTCCAATGTTAAGGTAAAAATGAATTCATTCATTCACTAAAAGTTCTTGATAGAAAACAAAATCTTAAATCACTTGATACACTTGAGCCAACTGAATTTTGCTCTTTTCTGAACACAACTGGCAGATCACCCTCAAGACTCAAGACTTACTTACTTCTCTGTCCTCTGCCTATAAGGCTCCTTGCCAGAGTGTCACTGCCTACGTTTAGCTAGAAAGTTCCTTTCTACAATTTCTGCTCAGTAGAGTATTTTCCTTTTCTGGTTGTTTAGTGCTGTAAGACTTTGACTTCTTGACAGTGGAACACAGCACTGTCCCACATAAAGCTCTTAAGATGGTGGAAAGGTTGTACAGCCTCTGTATAGCCATGTGGATGAACATTCCCCACTAGGCTCTGGACATGACTGAATAGTTAAACTGTGGCCTCTGAGACTGAGAAACTGGCATTCCATTTCTTCTTACATGAATTAATCCAAATTGATGTTTATAAAATGCATTTCAAAAATTTTGGTTTTATTCATGAACTTAACTTATCCCCATTGGCACTTATTCCTAAGAGTTACTATGGTGGATAGCACAGTTCATTGAGAACTTATTTTTCCAATGAGGAAGAAAATGAAACTTCCTCCATCACAGCATTTGTATATATACAGTTGCTCACATGTCCCTGGTTGAAAAACCATCTCTCCTTCGCTAAACGCCAGTGTTACCTCTACACTTAATCCACTATCTATATGTGAGGTCTATTTTAAGACATTCTGTATTGTGTCACTGGTATATATGGTCATCCACGTGCCAATTTCCTCAATCTATCAGAGTAATACTTTTATATCCAGATGAATTGTCTTTTATGACTAAGACTTTTTTGTTCTTCATATTTCTTCCAATTTTCTGAGAGCTTTTAGAATCTGTTTGCCAGTTTTCATTAAAGTTACTGCAACAACAACAAATGCTTTGATTGAATCTTAATTTAGGCTTGTCTTGAATTAATACCTTGTAAGGATAAATTACGACTTATCTCATACTGAGCTTTCTAATCAATGAAAATTTTACTTTTTTTTTCATTTGTTAGGATTTGATCTCAATAAAATTGTATGCTAAGCTCTGTTAAAATTATGTGCACACTTTAATTAGATTTATAATGTACTTGAGATTTTTGGATTTTATTCAAAATGAAATTTTATTTCTCATTCATTTTTTTTTCATAAACTGAATGTTAGTATTTTATTCACTTGATCAGCCTCAATGTTGATAGTTGCATTTAAAATAGTTATAATGTGTAACCTGGTCATCTAAAAATAAAGAATCTCAGTTATTCCTTTGTGAGTTTATAAATTTATTTATTTCTCTTTCCTTACTGTACTACCTGGGACCATCAATAAAAGGTAAATGGAATAGTCATAGCAAGCATCCTTCTGTCTAGAGGCAGATACAAAATACTCAAGATTTCACCATGAAATATGATTCAAGTTGTAGATAATGCCAATATATCGTTTCATTTTAGGTTTGTATATTAAAAGCACTCCATAAAAATTTGGCTTCAGATGAGAGTTGGTTAACTTACCAGTCATATTGCAATATAGAAGGTACGGCTCTAAGGGGCCACTTCCATCTGAATCTATATAATAAAACCCTGAAGTATTTCCTCTATGTTTATAGGCTTCACATGACTGCTCATAGATAGCTGTAAAAAACAAAATCTCATTAATAATAATTAATAAAAAAGCAGAAAAAGAACCCTTGAAGTTATTGTTTGAACTCAAAGTACTCAAGTCTTGAAATAAAAATTTGCGTCTCATGAGTCCATTGCTGTTGACTTTGGTTTGAATATTAAATTCTGTCCTTTTTTAAGACCATCAATGTACCTGAGACCACTTGGCCCCTGGCTCCTAGCCTTTTTATATTTGTATTTCTCCTCCTCTTCTCAATTTCTTTCCTTCTTCTAACTACCCTTTTTATATTTGTATTTCTCCTCCTCTGCTCAATTTCTTTCCTTCTTCTAACTACACTCTGGGGTCAAGGGTCAAAAATCTTTTTATTATTAATATGTACAAAAGAAAATTAGATCAGTAAAAACTAACAAGTTTAAATTTTATGAGGTTTCCTTTTAATTATGAAGGGAATATGTTATAACTAGGTCAAAATGGAAATATTGTTTTTCTAACATTAAGTAAAATAATGAAGAAGTAAAGTGGTAGATTTTTAAAGCCCAAGTAAGACCTTGTAAGTCTAATAAAACCTCCATTTTGGACATCCATCCAAATGGATATTTAAACATCTTTCACTGTCCATTTTAAAATTTCTAATTCTAGCAGTGCCTTAAAACAATTTAGCATCTGAAAACATAATAGTGCAATTTTCTTAAATAACCTGCTGTTGTTCAATAGTAGCACAATGAAAATGTTTTAAATAATGCCATAATTATTCTTCTTTCTCACATAAAATCATCTATAGATAAAATCCTTTTTCATAAATAAATGATTTTAAAATTTCCTCATCATTATTTTAAAAAGTAATTTCTCAAATGCTCTGTAATGAGATCTCAAAATAATTAAAATTCAAAGCAGAAGAAATATTCATATGAAATATGCCCCCAAGTGGTCTCAATGTGTTTTGAACCATAATGGGATGCTTTTCAATTATGCATTTGCCATGTACAGGTTTGATATTACAACTGAATATGATACACGCATCTACTGAACACTTGGTTAAATGTACTAATAATTTACATCAAGCTTTATATTCTGTGGAATGAGAAATAAACCAGCCCCTGAATTATATTACTGAGCTCTTTAGACAATAGAAAATAATGTAACAAATTTGCCCAATATTACAAAAATTTTGGTTAATCATGCAAATTTATTTCGCTCCACAATCTGACCATTTTATTTTGCTCATATTTTGTATATCACATAGACAGAAATATAAGCAGGGAGTGTTTTTCAGTCCCATTTGTATTTCTGCAGTGAAACAGGCATGTAAAATGGATAATTCATACATTTCTATATGCGCATGCATATGTTCATAGATTCCTGAAAGATGTTGCCAGAATATACTGATAACTTTGAAATGAAAGTTGATTTTAGAAATAATAAAAACACGTAATTGGATGAGGATAATTTAGCAATACTTTTTCTCTGTTTATAGTGCTCTATAAACAAGACTACTTAATACATTATTTTCAATAAAATCCATTTAAAAACCCATGACCCTGACCCTCCTTCTGCCCACACTAGAGATAGTAGCAACTTTACAATAAGTAAATTTTCTATCTGTGTCCAATTTTTCACATGGTATGGGTACAAAACTCTGGTGTCCCTGTAGTCTCCCAGGTAAGAACCAAATAAATCCATCCAATGATTGGATCAAATCATGGGCCACAGTTGACTACATCTTATTTATTGATGTTCTAACATTCTCCCTCAGAAATATTATATTTAGATTGGCCATTGATAAGACTTAAAAAATAATCAGGGCGGAAGCCATAGTACAGAGGCTAGGACCTTACATTTGGTTGACCCAGGTTTGATCCCTGGATTAGCATATGATTTCCTGAGCACTGTCGAGAGTAAGTCCTCAATGCAAAGCTAGGAGTAAACCCTGATATGACTGCCTAAACCAAAAATAAGTGAGTAATAATAAGTCAAGTAAAACCCGTACATAAGCTTTCCATGTTTAGTTATGACAATAAAATGGGGGGGAATCAATGTATTAGGTGCTCTGAGAAAGTAATATGGCTACTGGGATGTAGCTTGAATAATGGCAGGCATGTAGCATAAGCTTGGATGGTGCCCTATATAGGTACTGATGCTCCAGAAATAACTCAGTGGTAGAGGCATTGGGGATACAGCCAGATGCTCCTCCTTTCTCATACTCTCTACTGTTCTGTACCAAGAATTGAGGATCATTGGGATCCGTGAGAGACTAGAAACCCAGGATTCCCATCCCAGCTTTGTCTGGAGGCCAAAGCAGCTTCTGGTGAAGTGACCAGAGAGTGACCGGGCAAATGACTTCTTGACAAGAAGTCAAGGCTATAGGAGATGCAAATAGGACCTGCCATGCTTCAATATGTTTAGAATTTATGGGAAAATAGGGAGTAAAGGAAACAGCATCTGGATCCCCTCATCATTCATATGAAGAGATCACAACAAAACCTCTACAGGGATTTCATCAGGACATGTGAGGTGCATGACACAGAGTAGTATAATGGGTCAGGACACCAAATTCTGGGACAAAATGTACTACTGTGTGTCTTGCTTAAATGCAATGATTTATCTCAATTACTTATTGCATTGAGTTTGTTACCTTAGCTAATAAGAGGATTCCCTGGGCCGAAAGATAGTACAGAGGGTAGAATGTTTACCTGCATACGGTCATCCTGTGTTTGACCCCAGGCATCCTATATAGTCCCCCAATCTCACCAGGAGTGATTCTTGAGTGCAGAACCAGGAGTTATCCCTGAGCACCACCAAACTTGAGGCCCAGAATCCCCTCCACAAAAAAAGAGCCCTCACTCTCCCTAAAAATGGGCTTCATTGTTCAGTGAGTTGGAACAGTGAAAATACATGTTCAGAACTTGACCTTCAGCAAATAAACTTATCGGTAATATCATTATTAGCTGCCACCGATACCCTTACTACCTCCATTAAGAGAAGGGCAAGAGAATGAAAGGGTTTTTTCCCACTTTGGTTTTGCTCCACTAATTTCCCCCTTGCCAGTGACCCTCTTTTCTATCCTGTTTTCTAGGAGGCATTTCTATAAGCAATACTATCTGGAGTGACAACCAAAGTAAAACAAAACTAGAACCCAACCGGATGCTCAAAATCAGAGTTGGTTGGACCATTCCAATATATGTCCGTGTAATCATAGACACGCATGCAGTCATCGACAGGGTAAAGGACTATGAAAATCTGAGAAGAAGCAAGAAGGAAACGGAGCATCAGCTTACAATTGTGGCAAGTGGCTCCTCTGTAGCCTGTATCTGCGCAGTTGCAGTAAAAAGTGTCCCAGGACTGCGAGCACTCACCACCGTGTTCACAGTAGTTAGGCAAACACCTAAGAGAAGGCACAGATACAATCATTGTTTTTCACATTTTAAGTTCATCAAAGGGGGAGGGAAGGTATACCTGGTCACATGAAAAAAAAATAAAAAAGACAAACAGTAGCATAAGGAAGAAATGTAATATGAATAAAGGTTGTTCCAGCTTTCATTAAGGTAATTGAATCACAAAAATGAAACCTCTTAGATCAATAAATTCATCTGATCCCATCCAGTTCTTAGGCAACGGTGACTGCTTAATTTCCCAAGTGTCCTACTCTGCCAGTGTCCTTTATTTTCCCTTAGTGGCATAGCACCTATTCAAAATGTTGCTGGATGTATCAATCACTTACATAAAATACCCCTGGATCTTATTGGTTTACTACTATACAGACTACTTCAAGGAAGTAAGAATAAAGAAGGGGAGGTGGGAGAGAGCTGGGTTCTCTTCTTGTATAAGCCAAAACTAAAAATGGATCTGGAAGCTGTGCATAGCTTAAAATGGCTGTACACATTTCAAGAGGTGGGTAAGGATATTCAAGGCACTGAATCAAATTCACAGATATTTGGACTAGAGGGATAGTATAGTGAATAGGGCACTTGCCTTGCACATGGAGAACCCAGGTTTGATCCCCCTACACCCTAGATTATTCCCTGAGACTGCCTAGTGATCCCTGAGGGTAGAGCCAGGAGTAAGCCCTGCGCACTGCTGGATATGGAAAACAGATTCACAGATGTTCTTGGGACACTTGATGCTTATAAAGAATATTATGGAACATATTTGATATGTCTAGCTAGCCTGAAGAGTTTCATTTCAACCACTGGTCTTAAATGTATTAGGCCTTTAATGACGCCTCATTTTAAGAAGCTGTGCTTTGTAGTAGTTGTTTAAAATGAATCACCATGTGAAATCACTGTTGAACAATAAGGGTGCTGATGTTGGACAGGATTTTTAGGCTTTGAAATGTTGCCCAATACTTATAAATAAACACACACAATTACTAACACATTGAGTTTAATAAGCACTGAAATAAAATAATTTTTAAAAATACAGCACCCTTTCAAAGAGTTAGTGAATTGTTAGAGTATAAATACTTGGACATAAAAGTACAAGAAATAAATACCTTTGGATCTGGGACAATAAAATAAGAGGTGCTGGCTGTGAATGTCAACTCAAATAGCACTAATAAAGTCACTGACACTTCTTAAACTTTAGAATGAAAGGTACATTGATGCCAATGCTTGAAACATCCTCATTCACCCCAGAATTAAAACAAAAGCAACTATAAAATTGCTGATGCCATTTTGATCATCTTCTTCATTAAATCAAAGGAGGAAAACTTCATGTATTTGTTTAGTTTAGTGGGATTTCATATACATACATACACACACACACACACACACACACAAACACTTTTTTGTTTGTTTGTTTCTGGGCCACGCCCTGTGCTGCTCAGGGGTTACTTCTGGTTCTGTGCTCAGAAATTACTGCTGCAGGCTCAGGGGACCATAAGTAATGACAGGGATCAAACCTAGGTCAGCCAGATGCAAGTAAACACCCTCTCAGG